>NC_031981.2:8203875-8524708 GCF_001858045.2 Oreochromis niloticus | reverse complement strand
GAAATGTTGTGATGGGACCTTAAGAGAGCTGTGCATAGATGAATGCTAACAAACTTCAATGAACTAAAGAAACATTGTAAAGAACATGGGGCATAAATTCCTCCACCATGTGAGAAACTGATAAAGTCATTACTTCTGCTTCTTGCTACTGACTACCAATAGCTACTGAATCATGGAGTGTATTTGTTTTTCATTGGAATGCAAAGAGTTTCCACAGAGAAAACTTTCTTTTTCTGGATAATGAGCTCCTATATCCTCAGTTTAAACATTCGTCTGTAAAGGTATCTGGACCCCCCCACTCCCCATGACCTTTGAAGTGGATTTCCTCCAGGACACTACAAAATGGCCTTGGGGATTAGAGTGAAATTACCACAACCTTTCAGTTTCCACTAGGGAAGGATAAAGGGTCCCCTATCTATTTTATGGCTTCCCAGAAACCTGTATAAATTTTACAACCAAGGAGGTTAAATCGGAATACAGTTAATAGCAAATAGGCCACTAAAATATGTAAAGTTGAACAAAAATTCAAGGACAAGTTGAGGACGAGTTAAACTAAGTGCGACTAAAGCCACTTTTACAATGTAGCAAGTTACCTTTGTTCATTCAGAGAAGCCTTGAATGTTACATTGTAACCACAGTATGACCCATGGCTTGATATAGTGTGTATAGGGTTTACTTAAATACACAGACAGAATTTGATCTTGTGAAACCTTCACTGCACATGTCTTGATGCATTCTCAGAATTCTGTTCTGCATTCTCAGAATAGAATCAACTTTTTGGAGATTCACTGCACATGGTTTTTTTGTTGTCTTCCTCTCAGCTGCCATTCTTCTTTCTGCTGGACACATAAAAGACTGTGTTTTGTCTCTTATAACCCTTATCAATAAGCAAGGGTCAGAGAAACAGCCAAATAAATGGATACATGTAAAACCTTAAATTAAAATGTAAAAATGGTTGGAATCAGAATAGGTTTGCTGTATTGTAGCCATAATTTAATCGTTACGAGTTTTCACAGTGCAGTGTAATAAAAAAAAAAAATCACAACAGACAGAAGAAAGTGGAAAAACACAGTAATTGATGTCTCGTCACCACAGGCGAAATTTAATGACCTGTTAACATCTGTAGCTGACCCCTCCTTGAGAGTATCAGTCTCCTTTATTGCTAACACTGGAATGCCCTGTGAGGAAAGTAAGCGAAAGAAAGAAAGGCCATATGATGTGTGTCTGTGGAGCGTAATTTGGCTTCTATGAGTGTGACACACTGACAAGGATGGAAACAATTAGCTTCATCTGTTCACCAGATCTAGAGGATAGCCTCTCTTTACATACATGTTCATGTCTTAGAATTGTGTGTGTGTGTGTGTGTGTGTGTGTGTGTGTGTGTGTGTGTGTGTGTGTGTGTTTCCCACAGATCCACTGGAGAAATCCTCCAGGACCGTCTGGCTTCCTTCCCTTTTATCCCAGCCACAGTCGTCAACAGGCAGCCACATCCTCGCAAACGCTGCCCTTGCTGGTCAAGTTGGTTAAGACTATGGAACATCTAAGATACAAATCTTCTCCTACTGTTTTCTATTTCTATCCTTATAAATTCTCATTTTTTATCCTTCATGTCCCTCATGATAAATCCATTTCTCTCTCTCCATTTAATTTATCCACACATGTTACACTACATTAATTCCCTGCCAGAGACTGAGCCCTAGTATTACTCATCTAATGCTAACCTGCACCATAAGGTGTAAGGTTAACCTGAACTTGTCATAACCTAAAACAAAATCTTCAACCTAAAATTACATTTGTAACATGACAGGGACTTGCTTTATGTCCCCAAAAGGAAGGCAAATACAGATTATGTGACTGTGCACACCATGAAAGTACGCACCTGCCTTCACAACAGCTACCACCAAATATAAAAGACGATAGGAAAATCCCTTGAGGAAAAATAGATGTTCCTTTAAAAGGTTCAGTTGGGCTTATACTCCAGGTCCATGTTGGAAAACCTCTTCACTGTTGTGGAAATTTGTGCATGTGTGTTCAGCACAGTGGCCACAGAGTGATACCGTAATACCTCTTATTAAATGAAATCATATAGTACTATACGCAGTGAGGTTTTTCAGTAAAGCAGTATTAAGTAGCTGTAAGATTTTTATTGGACCAGGAACGTCAGGGACCGATATCCCAAAATTTCAACTTGCAATAACAGATTTTTGGCCACCCAGAGGCAATGGAAACACAGTCTAAGCAAAGCACAATATCAGCTAATAGAGGCTAATTACACATCTGCTCACATAAAACAATTTTAGCATTTGGAGCTGTGTGTTAGCTGCGCTCATCATCATTTGGAGTTATCTACTTCTGCCTTAACCACAGTGCTAATATGAGCTAGTGCTAAAAAAATGCTAATTATGATGAGCTGAAAGATGTTTGAATATTCAAGCTGAGGTGAGCTGCAGAGTTTGGCAACTACAATATAAACTACTCAATAGATAATGATACTGATGAATTTTAAACTAATACACGATCCTATGATCGAAGTGTATTAAATCACAACGGTGAAAGAAAAGCCTTTCCAGCACTGACAAGGAATAACTTTCAGGGCAACCAGTGGGTTTTTTCTGTTTCTTATTTGTTTAAACTTTTGTAAATTATTTTACATCCCAAAAGTACCATCTTCTCTTCTCCTTTGTTTCATATATAGTTTGCAAAAATGTACAAACCACAGGGACAGACTATAATTTTCCATGGTCAGCTGTGCCATTTTGAAGAAGGCACAGTTTAGTTTATAATGATCCATCCGCAACTTTTTTAAATGTGTTTTTTTCTCTCTCTCTCTCGCTCTGTCTCTCCTGCCTGCGGTCAGAAAAAAAAATACTGGAGCTGTTTCTAGGTAGTAAGGAGGGTTTTCTGTTTAGCCCTCAGGGAGGAGCCTGCACTCCAAAACCAAAATTATAGACTGCAGTGCTCAGATTGAGGGGGAGACAGAGAAAGCTCTGCTACAATGCTGCAAACATCTGACCTTCAAAGGACAATTAAGCTCTTAAATTTAAAGAAATTTATATATCATCAGTCACTTGTGAGAAGCCTGAACTTTTAAACAGAGAGCGATAAAGAGAACTAGCCAATAGACGACTTAATAAATGTGAATGGTTCTATACGTATCTGTGACCTCTTCAGTGAGAACACTAAGGCTTAAATGGGTTATGACTCACTGCCTGTCTGTCTCTCAGTTTGAGCTGGAAACCGACCCCCCACAACGACCATGTCTTCGCGCTGTTATGCGCATTCCCAAATCCTTCAGCCACCACTGTTTTGAGAACGGTTTCTTGAGGTCTCTCCATGGCAAAACAAGAGCATGAAATATATAACAGACGACCAAATGACCAGCTTGTGTTAAGACGGGGAAATCGTTTTGTAGGAAGAATTGTATTTGAAGTGACAGATGTAAGTCCACAATGTAAGTCAACTAAGGGATCCCTTACTAATCTTTAACCCTTATTTATCTGGGGAACGTGTTATGGCCATGCAATTCAAAGCTCATGCATGTAAAAAACACGTCTGCCTTTATTGTAAAGTAATATGCAGCTCGATACACTGCACCTTATGAAGCATAGCAGAATCTTTTTGCATTCTTGGCTCATATTATCAATTCCATTTTGAAACTTATGAAAAGCCTGGAAAACAATATAGCTGCATTATTTACATCACTCATTTGCTTTCCTTTAGTTAGTTGATGGAAAAAATCTTTAACCACTCTCGTTATAATGTCCTGTTTATGCTTGTTTGTACGTTTCCTCTGTTGCTATCCCAAATGAAGCTCAAAAGGTCTCTTCAGGAAAATTTTTTTTTTATGTTTGATGTTTGTAATTTGAGTCTTAAATTGTAAAATGTCATTACACGTTCATGAACAATGGCCTTGTTTCAGTTTTTAACTTAGCAGCCATTCATGAGCTCAATGAAGGACAACAAGACTTGAATTTTGATTAAAATATTAGAGATTTGGAAGAAGAAAAAAAATAACTCAAAGTCTTCCATGAAAACATGTGAATGAAGGAATGTTAGTGGTTTGGTTCCACTTTATGGCTTTTATTTTATGGCTTTTTTTGCAGTATTGGTTTAGTTCAAAGACATTTGCAAACAAACATATTATAGTTCACATGTATGTGTACTATATTGTACATATAAATAGAAACAGCCCACCAACTGTAAGGGTAAAAATGTTTCAATCCTGAGTTATGGGCACAAACTGGCGATATAGGGTTAGTGACTGTAAGGATAAAGTCACAGGAATCGGTTGCTTTTGACAGGGTCGCCCTTTCAGGGGGCTTCCCCACGTCATATGAACAAGGTGATCTTGGCTATCTTGGCAATGTTTCAGTTTCCCCCCAGAATCCAATGAAATAAAATAGTGGATGGATGGAATTTTCAAGCTCTATGGCACAGAACAGGAATTGCTTGTGAAATGATTGGTTACGGCTTTTTGTTAGGGCAAGAGGAAACAATGATGGCTACAAAACTTAGTTTGGGTCACTTAAGTCCTCTTGCTCTTCCTTTGTTTCTCTCTGACCTGTTTTCCATCATGTTGCATGGAAACATGTTGACTGACATCATTACAACCTTTGACCAATCATTTTTATTTATTGTGGTGTCTTTGATGAACCACAGTTTAGTGTATGGAGACATGTATATTACTATATAAAGAACTGGGCTTTCTGTGACTCAAAGATGCTTCCTGTTGTTCAGGCTTTCCACCACAAATTAAATACAGACGACTGAGTTTGTAGTACAGTAACAGCACACATACAAAAAAAGAGTGTTGAAAAAACTGAAAAAAAAAAAAAGTCAAAAGTTATTTGGGTTATCAAGCCCTGAAAATGTGGCTAGCTATTTAAGAGTTTATGGGGACTCAAAAATGTTAGAAAAATAAGGAAATGCTGAAATTTTAAGCCACCTCTCTTTGTAGGTCTTTTAACAAACTGATTTTTCATGGAACGGTCCACATGATCTATCCATTACATTGCTGCTGCAGTAATTCCATATGCCCGCCACCATATGCATGTCACATGACTTACACTGAACTGAAAGCCACACAAAACAGAAACGGGGACTTTTGAATTAAAAGGCTATATCACCAAAAGCACTTACCATAAAACAGTATTACTTTGGCATGATATCGGGCTGGATGGACAACCAATACCTTAAAATCACTGTACAATGGAATACTGACGTAGTTAATTAGAATATTAGCAGAATAGTAAAAAATTCTGGGTCATTTGGGGTATATTGTTCAATTATAGTACTTAAAAGCAATACAGTTATATATACAGTACAAAAACTGTGCATTAGAAGACTAGAAAGATACATGTATATAGTCATTTTACAATTTAGCAATCTTGTATTTTTATTCATATCTTAAGCTCTTCTGTCAATTGTATTTAGATTTTTCTGGAGTACACATAATGAAATATATTTGCCCATCATTCTCAGAGACCATGACTGCATTTCAGTCAGGACCACTTTAGTCAAACAAATATTGCTATTACCATAGGAAGCATTTTAGGTTCACTATGAAAACAGGACCTGAGACAGAGGTTGCAAAGCAGCTTGCAGAGACAGCAATATCTGCTAAAGCAACTTAAATAGTTATCCTATGTCACATATACTGATGTTTACTTTACTCCTGGCCGGAGTTCCAGTTTTCCCGCTCTTGCCTCGCCTTACCCACAGATCTTCATCAGCAATCACCTACCAGTATTTAAGGCCAGCCCAAGCTTTCACCCTCCGCCAGATCAATTGGCTTTAATGGATATCTTATGTTCTTGTTGCTCTTCATGTTAACATAATTTTTCCAGTTATCCACACTCTTAGATTAGTACTTGCTACTGACCTGCTGCTCACCTGGTTTCACGATGCGGTTCCACTTCGCTCCTAACTGGAGACTTAACTGCCTGCCATCCTGCTAGCAACAATCCTCTGGAAAAGGAAAAGGTCGAACATCTCGGCTTCCCATTACTCCCCTCCCCCCTGACACTCATTATATTTCACTCACACCACTGAAAATACTGTCCTCAACATCCTGTTCATATGCCCCAGATTAATCTGCTTTTCCCTTCTTTGAGTGAACTCCTCCCCTGTGATGCTTGCTCCTCATACAGCTCTGTCCTCAAAGTTATTGCTTCATGCTTATTGCGGGTGAAAAATCTTGTTTTTTTTTTGTTTTTTTTTTGAGTGGAGCCCTCAGTTGGTGTGCTCTGACTGTGAGATCAGCTGTTATAAATTGATGTAATGGGATTGGGGGCTGAGTTTGACTAATGTGTTGCTAAGCTTTAGTTTCTTCTTGCTACCTTATTTATCTCTCAGGGCAGATTTTATAGAATTTTGAGTTGTCAGAATATTCCTTTAAGAAAAAAATAAGCAAGCCACAAAGCTGCTGCTTTCTTACAGTGGACACACACGCGCACATATATGTGCAGACTTTAGCTTGTTAGTGTTGGAACGCAGATGTTCTATTGAGAAGTTATCCTTGATTATAAATCACCATTTGACACACCATGAATGTACTTCATTCCAACATGCAAACACTCTGGCAAATACTGAGGCCGAGTACACCCTAAATCACAAACAGATTTGAGAAAAACACCAAGAGATCCTATATCATATAACAAATTGATTTATTTATCTCACAGCAGTGAACAGAACATGTGAGCAGAGGTGTATAAGCAGTTTGTATAGACAGACAATAATGTGGGACAGTTTTCTACTTAATGCCTAAACTGTTTCACTCTTTGTCTGTAAGAGGAAGACAGAAAAAAAGTGGGAATTTTCCCACAGAACACATAAAAACTATGGGAAACTGTCTGATAGGTTTCTTTGGAAGTTGAAGGAGATTTTGCAAAAACACAAAAAACGTACTATGCAGTGTCTGTGGTGCTGACCCGGCTTATTTTGAAGTGGAGTGTAATCGATGGAGACGGTGGGAGATGCACTCAGCCAAGAAACAGTTGGTTAATCTCTCAAATGATGTGTGTAAGAGAAACAGTTGTGTTGGATCTAGGTTCATACACAGTGGCTGACACACACAGAGACACACGCTGCAGTCTTTTAGATGAAATTAAGCTTTGTGCAAAAGTCTTGAGTCTCCCTCATTCGTTTATATTATTCTTCCAAGGAGCTGAACTTTCTCGTAATTATTTTAAAGTCGTCTCAAACAATAGTTCTCCAGTCTTGACATCTGAATGTCTGAAAGTATAGAGCAAAAGAAGAAATGGTAGGCCTGAAAACATAGCTGCTAGAAATTTTGCACTTAAGGAAAAGAAAAACCAGCAACGACCTGACACGGGATTTTGGAGATGCATCTGCACCTTCAGTTGATCCATCCACAGTTTAATGAAACCTCATCCTCATCAGAAATGGTCTCAGTGGAAGGGTGGCTGTCATGAAGCCAATCTTAAGGGAGGGAAACAGGGAGAAAAGGCTGAGGTATCCCAAATTACACAAGAACTGAACTGGAAATCAGTGATAACTTATGGAGTGATTAATTGAAATGAATTGAAATTTTTGGTTCAAATTGTCATTTTGTACAAAGTCAGGAGAGAGGTACATGAGTGAGTGTCTAAAGCGAACTTTAAAACACAGTGGAGGCTCTATTATGGTTCGGGGATACACTGTAGCCATTAGTGTTGGGGAGCTTGTCAAAACTGATCAAATTATAAATGTAGAACAGCAACACCTTGGTTTTCTAGCATGACATTAAAGTTGAGGAATGTCATCATATCAAATATTGACTTTCAAGGATGTTAGAACTGTACAAACCTGGTATGTGAGAACATGTTTTTAATAAATTGCTTGATCTACTTTCCATTTCTAAAAGTGAAAAAGTGACAGAGGAAATATAAGAAAATGTTCATATATAGGAGTGAAATAATGTAGTAACAACCAGAGAGATGAACAGAATAAGGGAAGGAGAATCTGGATGTAGCTACGTCCAGATGAATGGAATAAACTTTTTGGGATTTCCTTAACTGGATTATTGAACAAGAATCAAGTTTATACCACACGGGAAATCAAGGTTAGGTGCAGTGGTTTGTAATGCCACGCAGCCTTTCTGTGTGGAGTATGCATGTTCTTGCTGTCCCAGCATCCCGCCCTCAGTTCATTAACTGTTGACTCTACATTGACGACAGGTGAGAATGCGTGTTGCACAGGAATCAGACAATCAAACAAAAATAAATACACCACACTGCAAATGTATTCCTCCATATGCGATGCCACAGGCTCACTATTTATATTTGAACATGCTTTTACCAACAACTCCATCAGTGTTGCTCGATATACATGCACAGTTTGTCATGCAACTGCTGCATGTTTTTTGACCTCTGGTGTCTGCCATGTATTTCCTGTGGCTTTGAAATTGTTACACAGGCTCTTTGGCATAATGCTAAAGTTTTGACCACCATGTTTATCAGATATGTAATTTACCAGAAAACGTGCTGCAATATCTGAAAGGAGAAATTTTTTCTCCAGCTCAACGCGGCTATGTTCAGGTCTTTCACTGTTGTAAACAGCCATCCAGTTAACGGAAAGAGTCTAATGACTATATTTTAAGGCTTCAGATCATCATTGACTTACAATACTGTGCAGTCAGGTTTATAATGCCTTAAACAGCTTTGGGCTTCATGGGTAAGAGAAACTTAGAAAAATTCCGAAATGCAGTAATGCTCCTTATCCTTATCACCAGAGTGAGATTTGCAAGAGTCCAGCCAATATCAACAATTTTACCTCTGCCTTATCAAAGCTGTAGATTACTAGCTAGTAAAACAGTTGTAAAATATCTCTGTAAATGTAATGAAACACAAATAAAGTGCAAATGCTACATTGATTTTCAAGCATAATAGTTTTAGGTGGCCTCTTAAATTAATGTGCCAGATGTGGCACATTACATGTGCTTGGCGCATTATTACATTTTCACACATCTCATAATGTTGGTCATAATTTACTCTTCTTTTGTTTAAGCAGCCATTTCTAGACTAAAACTAAAGACACCCCGTGCACATTTGCAACATTCAGATTATGAGTAATCTCAGTTTGGATCACATTACGACATGTATGGTATCGTAGCCAGAAGTTATAGCAGAGTAATGACATGACAACAACTGTCAGCCCCCATTTCTCCCCAAAGATTTGGCTTGTCTGAGAGAAATGTGAGCGGGTTTATTGGACAACATAATGCGCACCTGGACATCGGCATGATAGAGTTTTAAAAGTAGACTGGATTCCCCTCATGCTAGTTTCTCTTCTATCCCCCAAAAGGCTTGGCTTGGAAAACTTTGTCTTTTTTGTGGAAAAAAGAAGCAGGGGAGTATGATGAAAGCTTACCATTGGTAGAAATTTGACATGTTCAAAGACATCTGGAAGGTAAACAGAAAGAATAGAAAAGAGAGGCTAAAATGAAGGGTCAGAAAAAGAATAAACGGAATAAAGTGATTTAAAAAAAGACAAAAAAATAAAATAAAATCCATGCAGAGTCTAGGATGTACAAATGGAAACTGGATGAGTGAAAATAGTGGGGGAAAAGATGGCAACAGTGATGAGAGGGGATGTGGGTTGAATAAATGTTTTTGGACATAGCTGGGATGGGGGGGGGGGGAAGAAACAGCCTCCAGAAGAGAGGAGAATGTTTTGCAGACATATTTTAAACTTTCATGGGAATCAGCAGAAACATCCTCTTTGGCTTAAGACATACAGACCATTTACTCTTTCACAGTTTGACCATGCAAAGTTACAAGTTCTTTTCTATATTGCAAATACAGTTGAACCACACTCACGTTTATTACAGCGGTGAATGATTTGTAGACTATAAAATCACATAAACAGCCTCCTTTTATGGCTTCTGCTGAGCTCTTATTCTAACACAGAACACCGATGTTAGATGATTACATCCCATGGAAACTATTTCCAAAGATCACACTTAATATTTTGAAGTAATTATTCCAAAAATATCCATGCATGACAACTGCAGTTTAGCTAAGGTGTAACTATAAGACTACTCTACTTAAAACTACAGCGAGTAAGCCCATAAACTAAACTGTTTGAGGTTCTTAAAATAGACTGCATGAGTGTGTGTATATATGGATGATTTCTATCTTCTTTGTTATGTTTTTGTCCACTGTACTGTGACAGCTGCTGTATAAAGCTGGCTGGCAACATTGACAAATGGCCCATTGGGTGGCAGAAATCAGAGTGCTTCCCACAGCAGTTCAGGCCTGTGATCTTGATTAAATCACAGATTGTGCATGAACATACTGGTATATAATCTGGTCTTTAGCAGGTGATCAAATCAGGTAAATACAACATCACAAACCTTGACATTATTTATTAAAAACAAACAACTAACGTAACTGCACATGAGATAAAGTGGCAAGAGTGAGCAGCAGTGCAAATTTTTAGAGCAGTACAACATTTAAAGTGGCATTTAGTACAATATTGCACAGGGTAAGAGCTTTTTCATTTTTATTTTCATGATAATAAAGATGAAAAATGAAATGCACAGTGCAGAGTGTAGAGTGTACTTGAGAAACTGTCGGACAGTTTCTGTGTGCATCAGGTGTGCATTAGGAGAGTGCCAAGGAGGAAAAAAATTAGTGTGCTTGATCTTAGAAACAATCAGTGTGGGAAGGGTTATTAAATCATTTCCAAATAATTTCCATAAAGTCCATCGTTCAGTCCATTGTTTAGTGAGAAAGACTATTCACAAGAGGACAACATTCAAGGCAGCTGATGATCTTCCCAGGAGTGGAAGCCCAAGCAAATTCACCCCAAGGCCAGACTGTGCAACTGTAATAAACCCAAAAGCTACATCTCAGACTCTGCAAGCCTCATTTAGCATGTTAAATGTTAAAGTTCATGACAGCACAATTAGAAGAAGACTGAACAAGTTTGGCTTGTTTGGAAGGGTTGCCAGGAGAAGGTTTCTTCTCTCTAAAAAGAACTTGGCAGCATAACTTAGGTTTACAAAGTTCAATCTGAACAAACCACTAGACCTCTGGAACAATGGCCTTTGGACAGACAAGACCTAAGTGAAGATGCTTGGCCATAAGGCACAACACCATTTTTGGAGAAATCTAAACACAGCATATCAGCATAAACACGCTGTACTGATTGTTAGCACAATGGTAGAGGGATAATGATTTGGGCTTGTTTTGCAGCCACAGGACCTGGGCACCTTGCAGTCATTGAGCTGACAATGAAGTCCTCTGTACTTCTAGTAGTCTGTACTCATTTGACTACTCTAGAGTCAAATGTCACAATAGCAAATCTACAGCAGAATAGCTGAAAGTGAACAAAGAATAAAGAAAGGCATTGCAATGGTCCTGTAAAAGGCCTCAGACCTTAGCCTGAAATGGTATTATGGGAAAGCTGTGCACTAGCAATGCCTGCAAACCTGAATAAAATGAAGCAACAGTGATAGAGATTTCCTATATGATGCCTGAATTAAGCTAAGCAGGAAGGGAAGAAATGCCGAGAACCACATAGACGAGGAAAAAGAGCAGTGGGAAAACAGGGAATAAGAAGTCAGACCAAGGACAACAACAAATACAAAGTATTGAATTTTGTTTTTATTAATAATCCACAGCCTTTAAAATCTATTGCATTTGCAGATAATTTAGACATATTTTCCTCTGGAGCCGTGTATTTATGTGTGGACTCATAATACAGACCAATGATTCTTGAAACATTCAGTTAAATGGAATGACATGTGATACATCTTCAACAAGTAATTTGGGTTCTGCAGAGCATATTCCTTGTTTTATGTGTCCTTGGATTAAAGGCTTAACGATGTCATCATAGACAAAAGAGATAAATGAAACCTGGACAAGGCAGCTCTGATTTAAACAGGAATTAGTTAGGAAAATGGGGTAAAAAAGCATTTAGTGGCAATGAAAGCAATAGTGATAGCAGCTTGCAAGGCTCGTGTTTCAGCTTGAAATGTTGGCTTCAAAGGAAAACATCAGAATTATGTTCATCTTTTTGTAACATTGCACTAGTAGTTTTGAAATTAAAACTGCTTTCAGATTGCATATGCAATGATTGGTCTTGATTTGGAGAGACAAGAATTCGTAGACAATAAATTGAGGATATTATTAAAGTATATGTTTACACTTAAATTCAGCTGTCAGACAACAAGAGAAGGACAACCTCTAACAATAGTAAGAATTCTCCCTGCTATCAGGCATTAGCCTGTGTAGATACATAAAACATGATGATCAGCTTTAAGTTCTTCAAACAAGACTACAGGTCAAGAATAATGAACCCAACGCTTCTTGTAACAACGCCTCTTCTTCATCACAGCATGTTTCCTTCTTTCTTGATCCTCCCCATCTGCCTATCAGTGGCAGAGCAGCCTTGTAATGTGGACAGACAGATGAACAGCTGTGGTATGTTTGGACAGTGCTGGCCTCCTCAGTATGGTCTCCTTGGTAGCAGAAGGAAGTGCAAGAGAGGTTCTGTGAGCACTTTTAGCAACATCAGGATTAAGTGGGATTTTTACCACGTCACAACAGAAGGTGATGGTGAAGTGAAAGTGATTATTTTTCTTCTTTTTTATCTGTGTTGGACTATCGGCAGGCAAAGCAGCATGCTATTTCATCACCCTGTTGTGTAACATTTGTCAAAAACCTAAACTTTGTGAATGTCACATTTTCCCACATTGCCTCAAACTCGTAAATATCCATAAACTATGTATCCATGGAGCTTATCCCAGCTATCAGTGGTAACATTCAGATTCTGATATACATATATTTATATTTATTTGTTATCAAAAGGTGACACCCTTCTCCCTTTGCTGCACTACGTAGACTCTACCCCACTCCTAGAAGGTTTATTTTCCTTCCACAGATTCTTCAATCTAGCATGTGCTATTGTGTCATTAGTTAAATCAAATTTACTCTTTGAAGGGGGCATGTTGAAGATTTCCATTTCATGCTTAGGTTTAGTTATTGACGGGGCCATTACATCAGAAAAACGAGTGGAAACACTGAAACCAGATAGTTAACACAGTGGAGAATTCATTACTGGTCTCGGGCTGATGCAACTTTTGAATGTTTAAGGTGATTGAAACCATTTAAAGTTAAATGTAAGACAGTTGAGAGCCAGAGAACACATCTGGGTGTACTCAGTGCAGTACATAATATAGCCTGCAGCTCCTTGCTATACTTGAGTAAGAATAGCCCATTCTATCATTTTCCTAGACATAGAATAGCTTAGCAACACAAAAATTCAACCAGGAGACAACAAGCACCACAAATTTCTGCAGACAAAGCTAGTTCAGAATGACTCATCATTTAGTCAAAAGGAGATTATTATCTATATTTGATGGCATGGCTCTAGGCAGTGGCGATTCTAGAGTCTGTTAGGGGGCATCTCCAGCCAACACTCATCACCATTATCTTATAAATAAGCTGACACAAGCTTCAACAACAAGACCTTTAAAATAAGTAAATGCAGACCTATATACGAACAGGCAAAATGAAAACTTATAGTGGACTTTTAATAAAATAATCCAGAAGATACTGTGTCCAAAATATCCAAAAATCCAGAAAGTTTAGGAAAATCATGAGAACAGGAAACCAAACCAACCAAAAAAAATTGCATTGAGGCAATGTGAGCTTTTATTTCTTTTATAAAATGCTCTGTGTTCTATTTGAATTCAATCTATCTTTGACGTTAAGAAGAACTCATCTTTACTGCAGAGGAGCAGAGGGAGCAGAGATTCTTAGGTCAATGCAATTCTCCTTGGAACAAACTACAAAGATGTTCCTTCTACTCTTTCCAGAATGCTGTCACTTTTGGTTTGCTTCTTGTGCAGCTGTGAAATAAAGTAATGTGGAATGAGAGCAGTTTATGGTTCGCAAATTATTTGAGGCATAGTCGTACAAATATTCAGACTGAGCTGATATAGAAAGTCAGGTAGAGTTTGGGCACATGTGAGCGTCAGGATTTTCTTCAACATTTTCAGTGAAGTCAAGTTATAAAAGATGAAGCATTTCAAATGGAAATTAAACCCCAGCAAATAAATAAAGTCTGTGATATTTTCAGATTCACAGCTCAGTGTAAAGCGCTTTTAAAACAACACACCAAAGCAGTAATTAACCACAGTCCTTCTAATTAAAAGAGTTTCATATGCTGAAATTGCTTTACACAACAACACTGAAATTTATTTTGACATCTTGAAGAAGTTATGGAATTGGCCTTGATATCTCCAAGACAGAGCTATTTGGGGTTTGTGGAAAACCGTTCTACTGCTTTCCCCAGTTTTCCCCCTATATGGAATAGTAAATGGCGACACAGCCAATATCAGCATTGTTGTCTTAATCTTTTAAATCTTGAAAATAGAAAACATAGTACAAAGTAGACTACTAATACAGATTGTGATCAATGATAGAAACATTTGCAGCCAGTCAGAATTGTATTTAAATATGATTTACTCTGGATGTTCCTGCTTTTATCTCTGTTGGGGAAAGATACAGCTCAACAAGATACATCTGCCCCCAGCTTGCACATACTACTTTAAACTCCTTATTATCTGCAAGGGTCTTTTCTTAACACCACCCATCTGGCAGCTTCCTTAGAAGGGGGTCAAATGATTTGTGCAGATTATTTTTAAATGAATGTATCTATATTTTCTTTTTCAGCACTGAAAACACTGAGCTTCCCTGGAATAATGTTGGCTTGGTAGAGGAAATTTCCGGTCCTGGATAACTTGTCATGGTGACCTCATGGTGCACTCCACACAGGGAGTGCAGCTATGTTGCCTAAGGGATAGTATGTCCTTAGTTTAAGCTTTTGTCAGGTTGACTAAAGTTTGCATTGTCTTTGTTCAAACTCCCATTTTATAATCTTTGTTCCTGAGGGAAAACAGAAAGGAAGATAAGTCGATAACCATGCCTGCCTCTCTGGCTTGTTATTTTATCTCATTGGAGGAAAGCGCTGAAATGATGGTAACAACTCTGAAATGGGATATGGCCATTAGGAGCAATAGAAAGCATGCTGGTTTACTTTGGAACTTTTATTAGAACTCAGTGTGATGATTATATTACTATGTCCAGTCTGGTTTTTATTTAGTTGTGCCTACCTAATAGTGATATGTATCAACTCCTCAAGTAGTAAGATGGAAATAATTGCAGTAGCTAATCTAAAAAACTAATCCAAAGTCTTTAGCCACCCCTCATTTCTTGATATTTTACTTCCAGACTCTTGATCTTGGGCTCCAGACTCTTGGCTTTGAGCAATAGGGGTTTTTTTGTCATCTCCAAAACAGTTAGACCTTTTTTGCACCAACGGTGATTCCCAGAGAGCTATTAGCTAAAAACTTGGTGTAACCTTAGTTTTGGCATATGTTGTTTTGGCTTTTAGTAACACTGAAGTTGTGTAGATTATAAAATAAATGTATGCTTCATAATATGTTTTGCACTATTATTGTATCATTTGTACATATCCTAGATTATTATATAATTACTTACTTTACTATCATTTACCTCACCTTATTAATTTATGTGTAACATTTAGGGTATTTATTATGGCCCCTTTTGAGCAGTAAATTTGGTTCCTAACTAGTAGTGCCTGTTTTTAGAGTAGAGTAGACACTGTCCTGCCCTTTTGGTATTTATGTGATACTTTTAAGAGAAACTGTAGCCCACCATACACCCACAGCCCACGCAGAATACTAATGCAACCAAAAATGACGGCTACACTGGCATATCAGAGGGTGGTGAGCATACTTAGAAAAACAGGAGAGTGAACAAATTGAGGATTAAAGAGAAGAATTGTCAAGCCTAAAATCCATCTACAACAGATGAACAGTATTTAAAAGTCATAGGAAATAAATCCAGCAAAGACCTGACACAGAACCTGAGAAATGCATCTGGCCCTGCAGCGGCTCCAGCTGCTGTTCACTGAAGCCTCATCAGAAAATGGTCTCAGTCGGAGGCTGGCTGTCAAGAGAAAAAAAGGGAGAAAGGATGAGTTATGAATCACACAGTGAAGTAAATTAGTGGCAACATGTCTCATGGATAGTTGAATCCAAATTTAATTTCTGGTTCAAGTCAGTGTCAACATTTTGTGGAGGAGGTCAAAAGGGACGTACAACAGTGTCCACAGCCATCTGTAAAGGCCCCAATACGTATTGGGGATCTTGTCAAAAATGATGGAATAATGAACATAGAAAAGTACCAACAGATGGTATTACATGATCCACATGTAATACCATCTGGAAAGCGTCTGTTTGGCAGTGGCTTCATTTTTCATCATGACAATGATGCCAAACATAAAAGAGAAAATTCAGGCTGTGTTGAAAAAGATGGTCAAACCAAATATTGACTTTCAAGCTCATTGGAATTGTACAAACTCTGCTTTTGCATGACATACTGTATCTCTTTGCATGCTTTCAATAAATCACCTATTTCCCATTTTCCAAGCAAAATCTAAAGAAATGGGGTGGCTCAAGAATTTTGCACAGTGCTGTTCATAAAAACATATCATCTTGAATTCAATACAAGGCACATTGTTGTTTATGAAAATAATGTGTTTGATTTTTATTACAAATTACAAATTTTTCATTGTTATTGACCTTTTGGCAGAACACAGAATAACGAATAATGAAGACACTGAAAAGAACGTACATTTAGAACAGTTTATAATTAAGAATAATTATTTCTCTAGTTTTATCTCTGGATTAGGTCTCCATCAAATCCATGGTACAAAATAAGGCTCTTTCCTGCTAAATCTACCACTGTGTTCTCTAGATAGTGGTTAAAGCTAGGCGTTAGCTAGCAGCCAACCGCCTACCATTTGGGTATAGCATACCAACTGAGCTACGGAGCTAGATGGCTCACAACATCACTGTATTAATTTTTCAAATAAACAATGAACAGAGGAGCATGAGGCCTGCAGCCCATAAATGCTGTCAGTAGTCATTATTCACCTTGCTCTAAGGAATACTTTAGGGATGAACCATGGTTTGGAGTTATATTGAGAGCTGCAACGTACTGCCATGGAGACATTGCTCATATTTGTCTGGAATTATCCACCACCGAGGGTTTAAACCAACACTGTCACTTATTTAGTAATCATTGCCAAATTCCAGAAAATATTACTTATGGTTCATCATGATGTGATTCACATCTGCCGTGGCTCTCGGGATGACAAATTGTGACAGCAGCTGATGAAGAAAATATATCCAAACAATCTCCTTTCCACCCTCCTGTTAGCCTCGATTAATGGTCAATATTACGCTAAACGCAGTTACAGCTAAGCAATGTCTTAATTGTCGGAGAGCACTGAGCCGAAGGCAGTTGTGTTATTTTCTTATTGGTGTCTATTTGTTTCTTCAATTCTCGGTCCACCCTTCATTTGTCTGTTTGCGGAATGTTATGATTTTTAATCCACAATGACATCCAGAGAAACACACTGTCATAGACACCCAGTTAATTACCCATATGAGAGCAAAAAGTATAAGAATGACTCTTTTTACTTCTTCGAGTCAGTGTTTTTCTCTCTCTTTCACTGAGTAAAACAGCCATATTCCACCATTCCGGCATCTTTTACTCTCTTAAACTGCTCTTCAGGTACAATAAAGCAAAAGGGGGGTGAAAAAAAGCAGGAGAAGAAAAGTGAAGAAGAAAAGCGGAAGCGGCTGAAAAATGACAACGCAAAACAAATTAATCACCTAAAGGAGTGGAAAGAGGAGGAAAGGGGCATGTAAACAGTAAGGAAATAAAGAAGGGGGGGGAAAGAAGGTGACGTGATTTCCAGAGCAAAGGAGTTATTAATGCTTGTCTTTGAAGTGAGCAATTACCTGTGGAGTTTGTGTTGAATCACTGCTGTACACTGACGGAGTGTAACAGAAGGGATTCAGTGTGCAGTGCTTTGATTAAAATTGGATCTACATTTATAGCCAGAGCAGATGGAGATACAGGGTCATCTGGTTTGTCTAAATAGTTGCATCCGCATGAACAGCATGTACATGTGTTGCTTCAGCATGCTTCCAGACTGTTATGGATTGCGGCCAGGTAGAGAAGCATGGGACTCTGAAAAAATTCAGAGGGAGTTAGACAGACAGACAGAACCAAGGTCAAATAAAGTCAGGCAATAAAAATGAGAAGAGGAGAGCAGAGTTAAGTGACTAAACATGCAGGTTATTGAAGATTGTCTCATAGGTGGTACAATACGAAAAGCTTGCCAAGATCTCTGCTGATGTTGCAAAGAAAACAACATCCAATATGTGTCCTTGTGCAACTCTTTAATTACTTTCAGTGCTCCTGCTTCTCTGTGTATCTTTCACACCCCCATTTTGCAGGGGAAAAGTCTGAATGAAATTCAGCTTTAACTTCATTTGAATGAGGAGAGATCATTTGGAAAAATTAAATGTAATTAATCAGTGTATTTGGAGATTAGACTCCGGTAGGAGATGAGTTGCACAAAGGGAGAATGACAGAGAGCATAAACCATGCAGCGTAGAGGCTGATTGGTTCAAAGCAGGCATGCAAGAAGATGATTGGAGCAGAGTATTGAGCTAGACAGCGTGGGAAAGTAGTAATATGAAGAAGAGACTAGCAGCTGAACACCCAGAAAAGCAGGTAGATGAGCGATTACAGATCTTAATTGCTGAACTTACACATAAGCTTAATTAGAAAGCTGTTTCTGTGTGGCTAAGCAAAAGGCCATGAAAAGAATAAACATTAATTGATTTAGATGAATTTCTTCACTGATTTAAGCCTTTAGTTCCCATTTACTCCTGTATAGAGTAGAATAGAAATATATAGAGTGATTTTATAAGCTTTGTTTTGCTTTGTTTTTTTAAGCCATCTATTTTAACTGCTTTATTTTTAGAGCTATAACCAAGTATAAACACAACTTGTAGCTGCCTTGTCTAATAAAATTAAATATTCACACATTTTGCTTTCATCAAAGATTATTTTGGAAGTTTATACACCGTTTGGAGGTTGTAAAAAAGTTTTAAATGGATGCAATGGATTCTCAGGTCGACCTGGCTCTCAAAGAATGTTTGAGACATTTTAACAAGGCACACATCCTTCATTTCCCCACTGGCAGCACAGCTGGCCTGGCACACAAACAGACCTTCTCATTCCTGGGTATTAACAAACACACACTCAGGCAAAGGTTTTTTGACTGTCCTGCATGCCTGCTTTTGTGCATGTGTGTGCATATAATTAGCTTCAGTGTATGTTCATTTACCACTGTTAAGTAGACAGGTTATATAGCCTTTTGAGAAACTAAAAACACTTTGCATGTCCCCATACCTGCTGTCCTACATACTAAAAATAAGTGTTCTGTTATAAGTACCCCCAGGCCTTTTGAAGTGTTTGGCAGTAAACAATCCCTTTAAGAAGCTGCAGAATGGTGGTCCTAATATGGAACTGTTCCACTCAGTGTTGATCTAGAGACCAGAAGTGCTGAGCAGTATGTTGACTATCAGGGATTACTTGTCTCCTACTAAATTAAACTTCACAGATCAACAAAACACTATTCTGTTTTGTTTTCTTACTCATGTTTGCAACAAATTACAAAGTGTGTCAAGCTACTATGTTTACTATTTAACAAAAATGTCAACATTTATCAAAGAAATTATTAAAAATGCCCGTTTAGTCTTGTGTTACAGAAGTGCTAAAGCAAAAAATACACTGTTTGTACATCCACTGCAGTCCTAAGTTGCATGTGAGAATGTAGATGCTCATTGCAGTATTATCAGAGTTTAAATAGTCTTCACCCTCCGAACTCCCTACTGCAGAGTGTCTGTGCCCATTTATTTTTGCTGATGTGAGAATTGTGCTGGAGAAGTGTAAGCTTCTTATTTTGCTGCATATGTGTCACATTCACATGTTTCAGATCATCAAACAAATTTTAATGTTAGACAAAGATGATAAGATGATAATGCAAAATGCAGTTATTAAATGATGATTTTATTTATTACGATCTGAGTAAACAATATTGTAGTAAACACACTGCAGACCAGTCCACAATTCAATGCTTTTCAGCACGATTGTGGACGCAGCTCAGGTGCGTCCACCTCCCCTGCAGCGCCACAGACCACGCACTGCCACAAATATATTATATGAGAATCTAATGAAATTCAAGAACAGATGAGAGACAAAATTATCGACATCTATGAGTCTGGAAAGGGTTATAAAGCTATTTGTATGGTTTTAGGTCTTCGGTGAACCATGACGAGAGCTATTATCCACAAATGGAGAAAACTTGGAACAGTAGTAAGTCTTCCCATGAGTGGCCGGCCTACAAAAATTACTCCAAGAGCTCATCGATGACTCATGTAGGGGGTCACAAAAGAACCCAGAACAATATCTGAAGAACTGCAGGCCTCAGTTACCTCAGTTGAAGTCAGTGTTCATGATTCAACAATTAGAAATAGACTGGGAAAAAATGACATCCATGGCAGGTTTCCAAGGAGAAAACAACTGCTGACCAAAAATAACGATGCACAAGAGTTTGGAGAAAATATTCTGTTGACCAATGAGGCAAGAGTTGAACTTTTTGGAAGGTTTGAGTCCCATTACATCTGGTGTAAAGCTAATATAGCATTTTATAAAAAGACCATCATACCAGTAGCAAAGCATGGTGATGGGAGTGTGATAGTCTGGGCCTGCTTTGCTGCTTCAGGGCCTGGATCACTTGCTATTGATAGAACCATGAAATCTGCTCTCTACCAGAAATTCATGGTTCAAGTATTTTAACACACTGACTACAATTTTAATGTAAGAATCGTGCTAGAAGTCAAGATGGAGCAGCTTTACTTGTGGTTGGGATTCTTGCAGAATTTGCAAGACAGTGTTAGAAGAGAACCCATCTTGAATCGAGATTATGTGTTTAGAGCTGAACTGCTGCAGGTTCTTGCCATTCAGCAACCTGTAGAATATATTGGCTTGCTTGCTTTTTATGGACAAGTGCAGAATGATCTGATTATATACTAAATACACAGCTGGCAACACAAACTGCTTGTTAATTTTCTTGAATTCTTAGATTGCAGCTTGGTTTTCTTCTTTGATGCTCTCTGCACCCAATGTTTCACTGCTGATTGGTTACAAATAGAAGATCCATTCAGTCATCTGTTTGTGAAAACACCTGCCCTTTGTCAAATAGTTTCCAAAGACAATTTCTCACATAGTTCTTTGTAACAAGCAATCAAATATGACAGATTAATCGGTGCATGAATGTAAGCCAAATGTAATGGCAATGATTTATGGGGAGTACAAAGCACAAATGTTAAGGTGCTGGTACTTAAACCCATACCGCGAGGACATAGTATAAAACTCCAAATGAGCTCTGGTTACTTCTCTTGTGCTGTTGTATCCTAAATTGATGCAATCCAGGTGTTGAGTGGCAAACTGTTTGCAAAACCTTGTGAAACCACAAGCTCTGCTTGCAAGATGTATGCAACATCTTCCAAGGACTAATAACAAAACAGTGCTCCACCACTGAAGCAGATGTTGGAAGTGGACCAAAGTTATTTTGGAACAAGCCTGTAAAGATTTAAGGTAAATCTAGAAGGTTCTTTCTTAGTAGCACAACAGAAAAAAGAAAGAGACAGACAGGCTGGCACACTGGTGTTTGCATTGGTGGGGGAGTGCTTGACTTCACAAGCTCTCTCTCACTCTCTATCAGGCCAGTTAGCAGCACATCTTGGGGTAAGTCCACTGGTTCAACACAGGGAATCAGTGCAGGGTTGGAGCCCTCCCACACGTGTCTGTGTGTGTGTGCCTAATGCTAAACCAGACAAAGCCTTGTAGCTCCTTCGAGAATCAGTTTTACATTGCTTGCAGTCTCTCTCTCTCTGTCTCTCTCTTCACACTTTCAGTACAGTCTGAATGGGTGGGTGCTGAGTGGGTGAAAAGCAAGGAGTTCATGAGAGAGAGTAGGAGAGAGAGAGAGAGCGAGAGAGCGCACGAGCGAGCGCAGCCACTCGTCCTCACTCCAGGCTCTAAGTTTAAAGGCAGCCAGGCAGATTTTCTTGGCTTGGATGCAGCGCTCATGACAGGATTAGGAGCCTGGGATACAGGATCGACCGGAGATCTGCAGGTCCTAGTGGACGAGCCCAGGTCAGATTCTCACCCTGCGCAGGTAGGAAAAAAAAACAAAACAGTGCATCAGACCTTTCTACCTGCATATATAAAAAATTGCAACTGTGTGATTGTTCAAAGTATATTTCTTGGTAACAAAATCTGATTCCCCAAGTGTTAACAAAAGGCCACAGTGAACCAGTTAAATCATAAAGTACAAGGGTGCAAAGTTGCAGAGTATGTAGCAATAAAATGTACCAAAGTGTTGACTTTTAATTTTAACAGACATATATCACTTCCCCTTTGTTTTAACTCCTTTGTTCTTCAGAAATTCGAGGCAGTTTAGAGGCGTGCACTAACAATGAATGAAAAAACTGTCAGTTTTCATTACTTACTAAAGGACTGATAGTAAGAGAGTCAAAGACAAGTTTTGGCAAATGCAGAAGCAAAATTGAAATTCTGGATTGAGTGTCGGGCACTAACTCAATAACAACTCATCACAAATGTGAAGCTGTGAAAGGGGAGAAATGAGCAACATACAAGTGTGTAGAACATGCAAAATGCAATTAAAACTCATAAACAGGGAGGAGATAAGCAAAAATATTTGTTTTTTAAATAATTTCAGCAAAGCTCTCTCTTGTGTTCTTCCTCTGTATTTGTTGAATTGCTGAAGTAAGCATTCTTTCCACTACGAAATTTTTAGCTGGAAGTGCTGAAGAGGTGCCAAGTTTATTTTAAAATGTGTGTGTGGGCTGATGGGGATCATTGTTGCCGAGATTAATTTTGAAATCTCTGCAAAAGCAGCAAAGGAGAGAGAGAGAGAGAGAAAACAGGAGCGAGACGTTCAAGTTCTTGTTTCAGATGCTTCCTTCTTATGTTATGTAACAGATTGAGCCGAGCACTACTTCTGCCAGGGAAAGAGGTGAATTTCTTTTCTTGGACCCTCTTTGCACTGTAAGGAAGAAATTATAGATAGCCACGCCCTCTTAACCCTCCTGTTGTGTGCAACTTCATGTTCATTGAATGCAGCCGGTTCTCTATCTGGTTGAAAATGAAGGACTGCAAGAGATTTCAAGGAAATGGCAAAAAACACTCACATTTTCAAAAAGTTTGATGTTAGAATATTCTAAAGGATCCACACACTGCTGCACAGATTGTGCCGTTTTCTCGCAGGTTGCTTATATTTGATTATATTTGCGCATTTCCTTACAGCAATATGTGCACACAGATTTACATGCCCTCTTTTAACTGAAATTCCAAACGTATGCTTGGGAAGTGGGAGCAGCGTGTGGTTTCACCCTGAAATTCTTCAGGGAGAAAAGGAGGGAAGAGAAACTTGGTAAATTTGCAGGTTTACTCTGATTACAAAGTGCATCAGCGCCTTTTACGTAAACTTCTTCCTTCTCAGCTTTGTTGCAGTTACAATTAAATAGAGCACGCTGGGGTAAGAACATGAGTGGGAGAACTCTGTTTGTCTTTACCCCTCAGATGTGTCTGGCACTAAACCAAAGCTGGGTGGTGGGGGAAGGCATTGTGCATGCGCTTGAACTCTGTTAAACATCTTATGTCAGCTTTTTAACTCCCTTTAAAAAAAAAAAGTAGACACTGAAGGTTGAGGACATAAAAATACTATGTTACCAAACACTGCAAAATATTGCATAATTATATGATAAAGCACCTCCCCTGCTCTTTGTTTTTTAGGATGGGTGGTGGTGGTAGGGTAATGACTCCATAATCTTTACTTAAAGCTGGCCATTTTTCCCGTACAGGAGTTGCACAGATGCAGCTGGACGCTGGCTTCTCTCAAAGGGGACCAACTGCTGATTTTGGACATGCTTTTGCACGTGTTTGGATTTCAAAGTGTTCTAGAAAGCTGTTCCTCGTGGGTCTTGCGGGGGGAAGACACAAAGACAGGCAAAATGGCTCGTTTCTGTCAGAAAAGTCCTCCTTCTGCTGTTTGTTTTTGTGAGTGGGGGCACCTCTGACCCTCTCCGAAACACTCAAGCGTTCATTTTCTTGTCTCCAAACATTTCTTTCAGAGCACTCTCAGTTTTCCTCCACTGCAGAAATGAACTTGTATGGTTTCAATTAGGCTCTCAGGGACGTGTGAGGGTTCTCTCTTGAATGCTTTCTACATGCACAGCATGTCTCTGTTACTGTCTCATCCTCTCCTTTAGCATTATGGGTTTATTACTAGACTTCCCTCCCACTTCTGTTTTCTATACATTCCCAATGTCTGCACTTTTATTCTTCCCCTGTCTCCATCTCTGTCTGTTTGGAGTAGCTTGTTGGTAGGTCTGTTAAACAGTTGCACTTGGGCACACATGCAGGAGAGTTAACCCAAAGGAAACAAAGCAAGGTCACTCTATTGGGAGGCTTTTCAGTGTATTAAAGAAGAAAAGTCACCTATCACATATAAGCTCACTCTTTGTCCATGCTTTCCAATTTTCTGTCTTTGTTTCTTCTCTTATTAACTGCCTGACTGACCAATTGATGGCTTCTGTGTGCATGCGACTTGGATGGAATTTTTACATTTCGTATTAGTAGCTAAGCAGGAAAACCTCATTCTTGTTTTTACAGCCTCCCCTTCTTGTTCTCACTTCTCTCTCTAACACAGTGGCCCTTGTGTTTCTGAACTGTTTCCCCTGGTGGTCTGAACTCTTTCCATACCAAGTGGCCCGTCCACTGTTACTGGAGCACCAAGATCCTCTGTGGTCGACCAGTGCAGGTAGCCACTGTGCAGTCTCAAGGCTTTGCTGGCGATATACTGTTACACTAATCACTACAATCCATCCATCCATCTTCATCCGCTTTATCCGAGGCCGGGTCGCGGGGGCAGCAGCCTAAGCAGAGAAGCCCAGACCTCCCTCTCCCCAGCCACCTCCTCCAGCTTATCCGGGGGAACACCAAGGTGTTCACTACAGTTTTCAGGGGTTTTTTTTGGTTTTTTTTAGCTTTTTAGGTACGCCCTGCTTCATCATCAGCCTGGAAGTCATTGCCGTGCTTTTGACTTGTCTTTTCGTCATTTGTAAACCAGCAACAGCACTCTATCCTGATTATGTAATATCCCTGCAGTCATCGAGAGGTCACCGGTGGTCTGTGCTTTGACCCACAGATATAATCTGACTAGATCTATTACACGGGCACCTTTTGCTGTTGCAGTTTTCCCCCAGTTGGCCAGGGTTTAACCAAAAGGCTTCATTCTTTGTTCTTGGCTTAACAGAAACAGTGACACTTAAAACCAAACAAAAAAATATCTCCTTTTTGCCAGCAGGAATTTCCCTTTAGCTGATGTCACTTTTTTTGGTAACTTTAATTTTGCCTTTGGGACTTGCACTTTCTTCCTGTGGTTTCTATTTAGTCTGAAACATCTTTTGCATCTGGTTTTCGAATAAGCGAGCAGCCACCATCTGTATTTGTCCAAACTGCAGTCAGTGCCTCTTCTTCTCTAACTCCTTCCTGACGTAGGTGGTATGCGATGGTGTTAGAGGCCAACCTGTCTGCTCTGGTCTACTGAGCCCAAATGGCCCATTTGAGCCCACATAGACAATTCAGGAAACATACACAGACACTCAAAGACAGAGCATGCTTAGGCATATGTCTATGGGTGCCTGTTGTATGCATACTTTGCTATCTGCTTTATTATCCAATACTCACAGCCCTAAATTATGTGTATGTTTGGTGCAGTATGGGTACTAATGTACATATAGTCAATGAATCACGTGTATCTTTTTGTTTTTTACACAATATCCATTTTTATTGCTATGCAGTAAACCTTTATTACGTTATTATTACACTGCTAGAGATTCCTTGAGAGTAATCATACAAATACTTGCATATGAACACAAATCCCTTATACCTTATTTTGTCTGGATACAGAAGATGTTGTATTTAAAGATATACTCACAAGACATTCAGTTTGCTAGTATCCTTTAGTCTTTGGACGCGCTTCAACTCTTCATGGCATCAATTCAACAAGGTGCTGAAAACATTCTGCAGAGATTTTGGTCCATGTTGACATGTTAGCATCACACAGTTTTTGCAGATTTGTCAACTGCACATCTGTTATTCAAATCTTCTGCAACATCCCAAAGGTACTCTATCGGATTGAGATCTGATAACTGTGTCAGGCCATTTGAGTACAGTGAACCCAATGTCATGTTCAACAAACCAGTTTGAGATGAAATGCACACATAGTACATTTTTTGAGTTACTGTTACCTTCCTATAAGAGTGATAATTCTCCTTTGAAATCAACAAGGCACTTTTTCTGCCACTGCCTGTATATTTTCCCTGTTTTTCGGGCCATTTTCTGTAAACTCTAGAGAAGATTGTGTGGGAAGATCCACAAATCAGCAGTTTCTGACATGCTCAGACCAGCCTGTCTGGCACTAACAAGCATGCCACGTTCAAAGCCACTTAAATCTCCTTTTTTCCCCCGTTCTCATGTTTGGTTTGAATGTCGGCAGGCCAGCTAGACCTTGTCTGCATGCCTAAATGCATTCAATTCATCCTGTGCGATTGGCTGGTTAGTAATTTGTGTTAACAAACCGCACAACAGGTGTACCTGACAAAGTGATTGGTCAGTGTAGCATAATTGGTAAAAACCAACCTGAAGAGCACTTCATAGAAAAATGTAAGAGTGATTGTACTGTAGAAATGGATGACTTTTTCTGCCTTAATTGCTGTCCAAAAAATCAAGCTACTATTAACTGGTGCTTAGTTGGGGTCAGTATACACTCAGCTTGGGTCTGGAGATCTTTCACTTATTGCTTTATTATAACACGTTACTTTGGTAGGTGCTTGGAGGCATTTGATGTTGTGTTCTAAACAGAGCAGAGCTGTCTCTGGGCAGGGTCCAGTTTGCACTTCACTGTCACTTTGTTGTTGTTGTTATGTGAAATATTTTATGATTCATATGTGGAAATCTCCACACCCTCTAACAGCGTCCTATCTCATGGTGAACTAAAATCGGGCAATTGTTGGAATGCAAATTAAAATCCCCTTTGATTTTCATGTCCATCATATGCTTTTTGCATATAATCAGAGAACGCTTAAAAACTGAGATTACAACACAAGTAATGTCACTGTTTGATTAGTAACTCTAATGCCAATACTGAAGTTAGGAATGGTCGTGCGTTCACGGCATTACAGATCTATGAATGTAATATGAATGTTATAATCTGTTAGTTTTTGATGTGCCGCACCGAGCGCTGCTCATATAACAACATAGGGTAAAAAATAATAGCACTTTGGATAAGGCACATTAAAGCTGTTATATATTCAATTAGATCATTTCTAAGTCAACACTCCCTGCACACTGTCCCCAAAACAAATTCCTCAGACTTAGCTATTTATTCAGCGGTTTGTTTTCATTTGTGTCGACAACTTCAAGCTCTTTTGCTCATCTTAAGACTGCATGCATCAATTGTCTTGTTAAAAAGTTATTGGTTTCTTTGAAAATAAATTCCTCACAACTGAGCCAGAAATGCAAAAAAGTAATTAGCAACAAGAAAAAAACCCCTCAAAGAACATGCTGCATCTCTATCATTGTAAAGTAACCCGGAGACAATTAAATGTCACTCTTGCTAGCAGGCAGGACTTTTGCTGAACTTGTGGGTAAAACTGTGTTCCAGACTGGGCACAGACATGACAGTATCCACACAAAAATTATGAAGAAAAATGAACTATGATTAAGGTCTCTGAGGCACAAGAAAGGACTCGAATTCTTTGCACAAGTTTATTTTCACGTAGTCAAAACGCAGGGACATGTTGCTACCACATTTTACGTCTAGACCAAGCTCTATTCTGGTTCAGGACAGATGTTATAGTGGCAGGAAAACAGTCTGTGTGATATTTAGAGATACCCCTGAGGATAGATCTTAGAAAACCCAAGGGCCTTCTGTAGATGTTCACAGATGGAGGAAGATAGTTTTTTTCTTTTTCTTTGACCACTTTGGGTTGGCACACATTGACCAGTGGTAGCTGGAGTGGGAAATAATACCAGAGTGGAAGGACTAAACTGGTCTGCTGTGGCCATGGGGTGAACCAAAGGGACGGGTTTAGCCTGAGTGGGTTTATTATGGTCACAGCTGGAATGTGTGCTGGATAATGTAGAGTTGTCCAGAAGATAACCACCTAGCTAGGTGAGAGATAAAAAGAGAGATAGACCAGCACCACACTGACATGTATAAATGGATAGGTATACATCGCAAGTGGGTTTAATCCCCCTTTCTTCTTGGCATAAATTCAAAAGGTTCTGGAAATATTCTTTATAGATTTTCGTCCATATTCACATGATAGCATCTGCAGTTCCTGCAGATTTGTCAACTTCACATCTGTTATGCAAATTTTCCATTCCACTACACCCCAAAGGTGCTGTATTGTGACATGGCTTGTTATCCTGGTCAAAGTAGCCATCACAAGATCAATAGATCAATGAATACTATTGATTCAAGGCAGGGTGGATCCATGCTTTCATGTTGTTTATGCCAAATTTTAACTCCAACAATGTTGCAGCAGAAATTGAGACTCATGAGACAAGACAACATTTTTCCAGTCATCTGTTGTCTAATTTTGAGGGAGTCAGTGTGAATTATAGCCTCAGTTTTCAGTTCTTAGTGGACATGAACGGCACCCAGTGTGATCTTCTGCTGCTGTAGCATGTTTGCTTCTAGGTTCAGTGATGCTCTTCTGCATTGCTTGGTTGAAACAAGAGGTAATTTGTAAAATATAATATTATTATTATTATGCCAGCTTAAATGGCTTAAACTGAAAGCACTTACACTGGCAAATACTTAAATAGTGATACACAGAGGATGTGTCTGGATCTCCTCAACAAGTCTCTCTGTGCTTTCAACCCGAGTCTAGTCTAGTCTGGACTTTATACGTGGCACAAGTCTCTCATTGTGTTAAAACATGCCACTCATCAGCTTCATAAACATTTAACACAGGATCTATAACATGTTCTCTTGCTTGCACACCAGCACATAAATACAGAGAAAGAAGAAAGACAGGCACAGTTAGGCAGATAATGATAGGTAGTGACTTAGAAGACCAATTCATTAAGTTCTTGTTGGGTTTGGAGAGACAGCTCGCTGGAAGAGAGTTGCTGCATATAATGGCTTCAGTGAAAGAAACTGAAGGTTTATGTTTGCTTCATTTGATTAGAGATCATTTGTAGATGGTCAGAAGATTTCTCAGTGAAGTGCAAAGTATTTCCCCAAATACATTCTCAGCTGTTTTTGCTTGTAGCTAGCTATCATGCCCTGTCTGTTCTTCACAATGGAACGACACCATCTGCATTGACAGGCTTGTTCCACTGTATGAGTCTGAAAGACGGTAAGAGAGCTGCGGTTTGTAACAGTTGGCCTTAGTCAGCATACACGTGTGTCTGTATGTGTGTGCGCAGTACACGTTGGCAGACCTGTGGGCCTTCCCTTCTTTTTTTCTTTTTGGCTCTGATAACACAAGGGATTCATGACTCATATATTTTGGCATGAAATGTGCACACCCATACACATGCACATATTAACATAGCCAGCAGACTTTGAGAACAACCGGCTGTAGAGTAAAAAAAAGACAATTACCGTCATTATTAGGCAATAAATAATAATATTTACAGTCTTGACATATTCATATTTGTACCTGATGACAATGTTGGAATTTGGCAGTGCAAATGGCAAGAACAGCAGACCAAGAAACAGACATACAGGCTCTATGTGGTTTTAAAAGAAATGGTTTATTTGGGAAATTTGGTAGGCTGCTGTAAATATGAAACTACAATCAGCCTTGTTTGCTTAGCAAAATGACTGGAAACCAGTAGAAACAGCTTGCCTGCATGTGCCCTGATATTTATAAAAAAAACACCAAACTGCTTACATTACCTTTTAAGTTCACTAATTAACACGCCACATTTTGGTGGTTTATTCTATATAGTAAATGGTGTGTAAAAAAAACGCAAACTTGTGGCTTTACATGGCTTTTTATGTGCAGTACTACATCCAGGCCAGATTTCTGTGGTTCTGGATGATCTTCACTGGTTTTCTGGGAACCTCACAGATAATGAAACATATATTGTACCGTCAAACTATCCAACTAACATGTACACTGACACAGTACAGGTGGCAGAGATATATACATAACACACTTGTTACTGTATCGAGCACTCTTGGTGTCTTAGATAAAAGAAAATGGCTCTAAACACATGAAACTAAATGATTTCAAATGCAATACATACACCCCATCACCCTCTACTCTACAACACAAACACTTCCTATATTATAAGGAGAAAAAATATGTTTAAAAAGATCTTGAACATACTGATTTGTTTGGCTGGGGGCAGAAAACAAAGAAAACTGAAAGAAAAAAGAAAAGAAAACTGTTATGAACACACATCAACCTCGAGAAATGTCTTTTCATTTTTTCTCAAAACCCCCTTTTCCACCCCCACACCCCATTTCTGCCCACTCCACAATCACTCAGCTTTTCCACTAATTCTTTCAACATGTTCAGCATTACTGCTTTAGTTGTTGCCACTGGGACAGATATGCTTTAATAAAACAGATTCTCTTTATCTGTGTCAGCTTCTCCTTTATGTTGCACATAAATGCACACAGTAATGTGATGTCAAACACTGACATTTTCATGTTTTCTATTCTATAAAAGCATTCAATGCAAAGTGCTCATGAAGATTTAAGTAGTGGCTTCTGACAAAAAAGAAAAAAAAAAGTGTGATACTCAGCAAATGGGTTCGGGTAATCCTCAAATCCCTGGTATAAAGAGTACTGAGGAAAACCTGCACATGGACCAGGAGAACATCCAAACTCTACATAGTAAGGCACAAGATCCAGGGTCTTATTAAGGACTCTCTTGCAAATCTTTTAGGATTTTGTGAGAAGTCTCCACTGAAGACCTTTGAAAATTCATTTTCTTCTCTCCCTCTCTTCCTCTGTTTGTGCCACCAGTCGTGACTGACCTGTATCCCTTCCTCATCCAACTTCCGAAGCTGACCTGATTGCCAGGCTCCATCCTCTCCTCTCCTGTCATGCGTCTCCTTGCTTCACTCCTGCTCTTGCTACTTCTTGGATCAGTGGAACCCCGGAGAGGCCCTCGGTCAAAGGCTGTGGAGAGGGGCGCTAGGGGCCATGTACGGGGTAGAGGCAGGCCCGGCGTCATGAGGCGTCAAACTGAGGTGTGCTTGGAATACACGGAGGCAGGAGAAAAGTACCTTGACTGCCAGGATAGGCAGCTGACCACTGTGATGCAGGACTGGCCCAAAGATATCCACCACCTACTGCTGGCGAGAAATAGGATTCAGGTATTTATAGGCAGATTTCTGTTCACCTGGTGCAAAAATAACAACTGATGCTAATTACAGCGGACCGGAGATACTATTTTGTGCAAGAAATTGAGTTCTTTGCAGCAATTAAGCCTGAGTTAAGTATCCATAATCTCTTACTCTCAATGCTTCAGATGGCTTGTTGATGCCATGAGCATCTGTGCACCAGTTATTTGGGAGCGTGATCAAAGACAGACTTTTCTTCCTTATGTGTGCAGTTTTTTGCATGTCTGAGCAAGTACAGGATGTTTATGTCGCAGGTGTTGAGAGAACTGAAACAAAATGTTAGCCTGCAGGTTAATAAGTGGAAATGACTGAGCAATAGACACTGATGAAAGCAGTGAAAACAGGTATAACTTATGCGGGAAGGAAACCGGATCTTGTTTTATTTTTATTTGTGTCTTCGACACTTTGTTTTGGATTTAAACAGGATATATTTTGTAATTTAAAACATCTATAACATTTTTACACTAAAAATATGTCATTTGAAAAGTTAGATACTTGGAATTACAGATAGAGAAAACTGACCCATGCTGTGTAATTTGAATGTCTTTACCACTTGCAGCACTTGCAGCACAAATATGGGAATTTTAAACTTCAGGCTCTGAAACAGTTGCCCATACACCAGTGGGTAATGCCACAGTAGTTATGGCCATCTTTTATATAGAATCTGTGGTATTAAATGGGTCAAATAGCTGTAGGAGGCTAAATTCTTACAAGCTGCAAACTGCAGATGATTGAAGTTTTTTAGTACAGTAAAGATAAGAGTAATGCACAAGTAAGCTGATGGTAAATGCTACCATATTGTCCAGAAATGCAAATAAAACAACTCAAGTACATCTCTCCTTTCAGGTTTTGAGGGACAACATGTTTGCTCAGTTCACCCAGCTGAAGAGCTTGGATCTCCAGCAGAACCACATCTCCAGGGTGGAGGACGATGCGTTCAGTGGCCTCTCCCAGCTCAAAACCCTGCTCCTCCAGCACAACCAAATGATGACAGCCTCCGAGGAGATCCTGCTGCCCCTACCCCGCCTTACTTATCTCCGTCTCTATGACAACCCGTGGAGCTGCCTGTGTCCCTTGGAAAGCTTGATCAGAAAACTGCAGCTGCCAGGCAACCGCAACCTGGGCAATTACGCCAAATGTGCAGAGCCTCTTTCACTGAAGGGTCAGAAACTGAAAAAGTTGAATGTAGACTTGCTGTGTGAGGAAGACATTGGGCCAGAACCTGGTGTTGTAGAACGGCCAAAGCCTCCGCCAAAAATAGGGAAGCCAGATGCCACCTCCATGTGCCGCACATACATGTTTCCCAAACCGCTGCTGGACTGCAGCAACAAAGGTGAGAGATTGTAAAGTTCTGTATCTCTATATCTTTGTGTGATTTTATGTTAAACTACAATCTGTCATACTTACATTGTGACCTATTGTTTAAATCTGAAGCAAGAGGACACAACGTGGATGCCACTATAATATAAGTTGATGCATGTAGGCCTTGGTTAGGGCAGCAGTGGTTACCTATTATCAGCATTGCTATGTGGATGCTGGTCCAGATGTTTTAGAAGGACTGGTATGAAGGTTTGTGCAGAAAAACTTGGACTAAAAGCACCTTATTAAAAAATCTCATTTACAGAGTTTGTTATGTTCAAATGGTTTTTTATTAACTGTGAAATGGGGGAAAAAATACTTTTTTGGACGGTGAACATTATGTACTGGATGGGGAAGTTGTGGTTAGTAAAACCACACAAAAGTCATCTTACATCCAAGCTTTATTCTTGGAGATGTGGTGAAAATAAGAAAATATTACCATGTACTAAACTGAGCTGGTGAAACATAGTAATCTTTATACTACATGTTTGTTTGCCTGTTAGAAAAGTTGTATTTCAAATTAACCTCAACTTTTAAAAAGTACTCCGTTCACATTCACTCCTCTTCTATACCACTAACTAGATGCTGAGTAGCACGAGCCCAACTTTACATTTACGCCATAAACGCAACACAAAGAAGAAGCCATGTAGGCAGTAGGATGTGATTATTTTCTTATCACTGACAAAGTATCTCGAGGACATCACTGAAAGCAAAACCAGGGTGCAGTACATGGAAAATTATAGCATTTAACAGTTGTTTTCACTAACCTGTCAATCCGATTTAATTAATTTTCTCTAATTGAAGGAATGTTGTTCTGGACTGTGACTTTGACCCCGTGTATCATTCTAGCTTTAGTATATTGATATGACTTTTAGTCAAAGTTAAAAAGACATTATAGAAAAACACTGAGATGTTTATTATTAGTGCAATAGCAGAAAAATGATCAGCTTAAATCAAACTAAATGTAGGAATGAAATAAACTCTGACAAAGAGCAATTTCATTGTTTCTGAATCAGAAAGTGTTTATTTGTCTAAATCCAACCAATTTCAGGTGCTTTGCTAAACTTGGCCGTTTCTTTGTTGCAAACAGATGAACTGGTGTGAGAGAGGAGTACTTCATATGAAAAGGCACATTTATTAGCTTTGCTCAGCGCTCTTCGGGACACAGTCATGCTTATTTGTTCAATGAAACAAATAAGGCGCAAGAGTTTTTTTGTTGAATGTTTGGGTTATAAGCAGGCAGCAAGCAGAGATGTGTTTGTTTTATTAGCAATTTCTACACTGGCTGTCTGAGTCTCGTTGGGCGGAAAGCCGCACACTGTCTTCTCCTTTATCAAACTATTGCTCAGTAGTGGAAAAGTTAGGATTAAAAAGTAAGGTTTCATATATTTCATACATGTACAGGTTTTTGTGTAAAGGCAGATTTGTACCTTTTTCTTTATCTGATCACACAGTATTTTAGGCTTATTCTTATTCTTACCCATCATGTAATGTGACATTTGATGAGTTAAACTTTTACAGTTCTATGAAAAAGTATTTTCCCCTTCCTGACTTCTTCTTCTTTTCTTTTCTTTTTTCTTTTTGTGTGAATTTTGTAGGATTTTTCACATCATCAAACAAATATTAATATTAGACAAAGATTACCTGAATAAAAGAAAAAAACTTGCAATGAATCCAATGAGTTTTTGACATCGCCGTGGAGAAATTTTGGCCCATTTAGCCCATTTTTGCAGAATTGTTTTAATTCAGCCACATTGGAGGGTTTTTGAGGCTTTGCAGCCTTTAACAGGTGGGTCATGTTAAAGGCTTTCTTTGTTTTTCCAAGCCACCTTTTCTGACCCAAAACCAAAATGAACATTTTGGATTGGCCGAGTCAAAGTGCAAATGCACTTAAATGCATTTGAGATGCTGTTGCATGACCTTCAACAGGTCATTCATGTTTGAAAACCCTCCAATGTGCCTGAATTAAAAGAATTCAGGCACAGAAAAGTGGGTCAGAATTCCTCCACAGTGATGTGAAAGACTCACTGCCAGTCATTGGAAACACTTGATTGACAAGGACTGGCGCAAGCAGTTTTTAGGTTTAGGGGCAGTTACTTTATCACAGCACTGCATGTGCGCTCTAAACTTTGCAAATATAGTCCAAGTTCTCACCCAGGTTTTCACATCTGGTTCTATCTTTGCATTAAGCTGTCACTATGAGACTGATGTCATAGTGACCCCAGTGTTGCCTTCAAAAAGACAGAGATGGCAATTTCTGAATTTGTGCAGATCCCTTGTGGTTACTTTGATGTGGCCTCTCCAGTTGCTCTTCTATCTTCTTTTTGTTGTCCTCTCACCATCCATTTAATTTAACACACTGTTTAACACACACTGAAACTCTGACACTTTCTGCGTCCATTATTCTGACCAAGTCCCACATGAGGATTTGAATACATCTATCAATGGTGAGCTTGTATCCTCCCGAGAAAGCAGTCTTTCATAGAGAATCGACAAGCCAAAACCACACAATGCAGCTTCTGTGTTGTAAAGGCCTGAAGAAGCTTTTGCATATTTTCCTAATTATTTTTTTTCTACAGTAAGACATTTGAATCTGTTCTTTATCTGAAGCATCATAAGGTTTCTCTGTTTCGCTCACAGGGTGAACATCCCATCCATCTCTCCACAACTTTCCTTTTTTATGCCCAGTAATGATTCTCCCCATCCTGCCTCTTTCTAAACCACACCGCACCATAAAAGCTGTATGTGATGTGTGAATATTGCTTAATATAGTGCAGCTGTTGTGCATGACAGTTAATTCATGGTTTTGTGCTTTTGATTTGAAAGGGTGAGTTGTTACCAGATGATTAGTCTTTTTATTTACTTCTCATTTTGTTCTTTTCCAGCACTTGTGTTTTCATTTAATAGTTGTATTAGCTGTGTGAAATCTAATCTAAGCATTACACTTACATGATTTTCCCCTAATCTTTTGTCTATTTGACAGACTAATTGCTTAGAGTTTTCTTTGCTGTAATTCAGCCCAAATGTACTACTGTTGTAGTGTCTTGATGCATGCTCAATCATTCAGGTAAGAAAATCCCCAAATGCTGGATTCTGTTCATCTGGATGTAGCGTTTCAGCGGAAGAAATGTCACTCATCCAAGTGACTTCTTCAGTCTCAACTGACTGCACGTTTCTCCAACCTTATAAAGAGTGTATTTGCATAATGACTGAAACTAGCACCACTGAGGTCAGTTTCTTGACCATTAATATGGAAATTGTCATGACCAACAGCAACCACTGATCAATGGCCATTCACACAGGGTTGTGGAATGGCTGCAATCACAGCATTGTAAGATGGCGAAAGATGTACCCTTAGGCCCCCTCCTTCGATTCAGAGATGATGTTTCCCTTTTCCAGTAAACGGCCTCCTTGATTTCTTTAACTAACCTGTAGGTGTGAATAGAGTGCGGAGTCTTGGTCTGACGAGTTAGCTCTTCTGTGTTTTGCCATGTGCTTCACCAGAGGTTGTTGGGTTTTCCCAGTTACTCTGTGGGGGACCAGATCCTTGGGGTGGACCAATTTTTGGCACAGAGTATTTTGGTGTTTGAAAGCCACAGAGACACAGTGTTTAGAGAAAATGCATCTCAACTGTTCCGATACTGACACTAACACATAAGAGATCACTAAAGGTTTTCGCTTAGGCAGCAGTTGTCCTTCTCTCCTGGATCGGCTGGAGCTTTCTTTAGCCTTCCCAGCTTTGACAAATGTCCAGCTGGGATAACCACATTTACTCAGGGCCTTCTTAATATGATGTTCTTCTGCTTCCCTGGCTGCTGGGGATGCTTTTCGCTCTATGTTGTAGCGTCCTGATGACACCCAGTTTGTGCAGACAAATCTTTAAATACTGATCTGTATGCGTTGGTTTATGTTACACATCAACTTTTGAATCTCACAGTCTAAGAAGACTAACTTGACATTTTGGTTAACTTGGTGTGTTGGACTACCGAGTTAATGTGACCAGTGAACTGTGGTACATCATCAGATTTGATTTTCACCCAGGTGTCATCCACATACCTGAACCAATGACTTGGTGGTGCTCCAGGGTAGGACAACAGAGCCCTCTTTTCCACTTCTTCCATGAACAAGTTGGCCACAGTGGGTGAAACTGGGGAACCCATGGCGCACCCATGTTTTTTGCCTGTAGTACTGACCCGTTTTTGTGAAATATGTGGAACGAAGACACAGTTCCAAAAGCAAACACACTTGGTCAGTGCTGAGAGTGGTCCTGTTGTTGAAGTTAAAGTTGAGGTCAGTGGACGCAGCTCTTATGAGCTGCTCTTATGAGCTGCGTCCACTGCTTTAGTGACTGGAACACAAGTAACGAAAGATTTAATAACATCCCTTTGTCAACAAAATCTAATGTCTTCTGGATGTGGTGTTTAGAGCTGCCTACCAACGTGTTGAGGATTGAAGCCAAAAACTTTGAGATGTTATAGGTGAGGATGATGGGGAAGACATAATAAAAGGATAGAGTACAAAAAGAAATGCACAATGTATCTCCAACTGCTACATCTGTAAGAAAAATAGACATACAACTCCTGGAACACAAACTTTTGAAAATGCACAGGTACATAAATCAACAATATACGTGTGTGTGTGTGTGAGTGTGAGAGAGAGAAAGAGAGAGAGAGTGTCGAGTGTCGAGTGTGTGTGTATGTGTATGTGTCTTTGTCACGAATGTACTTGAAAATGATGGTGAGAAGCCACAAAAACGAAGCCCGGGAGCCAGAAGCAGACACAGATGGATCGGGGAAAACCGGGCCACCCGCAGTCCCCAAGAGTACTGAAGACCTAAGACCAAACATCTTCACCCAGCAGGAGAAGGAGGGATAAGTAGACCCCCCACCCCCCCACCCCCTCAGATTATACAGAGCACTGTGATTATATTGGCCCTATGGTTTTAGGGCCACGGTGTGACGTTAATGCCCATTTATCTACAGTGTCTTAGTCCTTGGCCACTGTTATAAGAACAGTTTGAGTTCTTTATATTTTGCTTCCAAGGACCCAGACTATCTTTTAGTTGTTAAAGTGTTTTTGAGCAATAGTTCTTCAGTGTTTTTCACGGGTTTCACTTCTGATATTGTAAGATGTTATACATAAGCCAGCGTGTTAAATGAGAGCAAAAATCTTTCATCTTTTAACAGTCCGCCCCGCCCAACATAATAAATCTCATGATTCTGCTCAGAAACCCAGTTTTATGTTCCTAGACCTTGTTGTCAAAGCTGCTGTTACAGCCAGTAAATCATAGATTTCAGTGGTAACAAGTGCTGTGTAAAAACTTGGGACATTTGACATTTGAGTAGGCAGCACAAAAATGAGTCATTTATATATGGTGACTCGGCTGCACATACACCCACACTCATAGCAGTGTTATAGCTCTCTATGGATCTTGTGGATCACAGACAGCAGGCAGATATTTAGCAGGAAATAAAATGACCGTATTTTAGGTTGAGCAACAGTTGCTGTGGTTTCAAGGGTCCTGACTGCAATGTTAACTGTTTAACTTTGGAGAAAAATCTACTTTTTCACCCTGAGGTGAAACGGTCACAGAAGCAAGGGAGAAGCACTGATTTGGTCACAGTAATAAATATAAATTAAAGAGAGTTACTAATAGGTTTTCCACTTTTTCCACTTAATAATGGAATCATCTCAACTTTGTTGCTAAGGGTTCTGCATAGACTAACAGTCATTGCACTGCAGATGTGTGTTTCTTTCTCTGCCATGAAAGCATTTTCGGTAAATTTACAGTTTAACAAGTAAGGTGCATTTGACCCCACATGACATGTGGAACCGAGAGAGGCCCATCCTAATATATGAACTACTTTATTGTGTCCTAGTGCTACTATGCAACACACAATACTGGTTAACATAAATATGTGAAGTAACCTTTTCCCCCATCAAAAGTGGGGCATGCTTCCAAAAAAGCCAAAAATGGCTGCTTACTACTCACTATGCACAGTGGATCCCCTGTAATCACGTCAGCACTGTAAAAAATTAATGGCTTCTCTTTCTGCTGTCTAAACAGTAAAAAAGTTTTGCAACACATGCTCTGAGTGAGTTCAGTGTTATTGCACAAATTGAATATTTGCTTTGCAGGAATGAGTGCGGAAGCGCTTCATGATATTTTATGGAATCTGAAGCCAAGAAAGAAAAGAAAAAGACTCCGGCTACGGTCATGTACTTAACTCCACACATCTATTTAAATCATCCAGAGTGCTAGCACATAAATATTAGAGTGGACTACACAGATAAATTTCCAGATTGATGCTCTGAACTCCTACTAAATAATGTAAATAGCTTCGTTCTTTGTATTGAGACTGTGTAAATACTGCACTTACTCCCTGTGTTCCTGTGTTTAACTACTATTAGTTATACTAATACAGGAACCTCTATGCACTGCATTGGGGAGTGGCCAGGTATATTACTGCAAAAAAAGTTATTTAAAGTTGTTCTGTTGAAGTGAACCAGGTGATTCAACTTAGACTACAAATACTAGATTATGACATGTGTGAGAATATAAAAAAATATATATATTTATAATGGATATTTTAATAGATTGGGTTTCCAAAAAGGAAACATTTTCTCATGCAGCTATAAAGCATAAAGTCCTTTTTAAAAAAAGAAAAGTCCAAGAGGTACAGCTGTTCACTGAACTAATGACTTCAGCAGATTCAGCGAGAGCCCAGTGCAGTGATAAATGACTTTCACATTTCCTGACATGCTGTCTCTCCTACTCCTTCTCTCCGTATCTTCCTTCATTCATCTGTCTCATCAGTAGAGACATGTTAACAGATGTTAAAGCAGGAAAGTGCTTAACACTTTATCTGCCATATCTGTGCCATGAAAAAAGTGACTCCTGATAAAAGCTTCCTGAAACTTCCTGAAAACACAATTATCTCCAGAAGGCTGATGCTAGAGAAAAAAAATAAGAAGAAGCAAATCGGTCGTGCTCACCGTAGCTCAGCTTTTTGTTGAGCTTTTAGTACCCACAGGGAAACATGGACTTCTGGTCACAGACACTACTGTCACTGCTGAATACACAGTGTAGGCGTAGGTCTTTATTTACTGTAAAACACAGAAGACCACAGATGTATCTCTTTGCAGGGGAGGATTTGCGTTTGGCTCGGAAAACTGAAGTCCGATTTCTCACAAGGAAATCAGGAAGTTTGAGTCTAATGTTAGAATGACAGCATTTTCCATCTTTTTTTTTCCTTTTTTTTTATTCTAAAAAGCTGCTTTGATAAATTTTCAGACACATGTACACCCATTGGCAGGCTGGGATTCCCTTTAGGTTTTCCAGAAGAAAACTTCTCACCATATTGGACTGATAACATGTGCTGGAATGCTCTCTGAAGACACTTTTTGCTTCCCTGCATCACATCACAAAGCAATAATCATTACACTTCCTGAGTCTGTTGGCTACATCTGTGTGTGTGCTGCATGTGTGTGTGTTTTCTTGGAGTCTGTGATGATTTATGGCACCATGCCTTCATGATAAAACCAGCTACAACATCTGTGGCAGTAAAGCGTACTTGTCTAAAGACTGCAACATCTGCGCTATAAATGTGTCCATAAGCATGCTTCTGAGCACATGATGCAGCCTGTGTAAATAAATACATACAGGAAACGTCTTTGTATGCTTTGCCACACACATTTCATTCATGATCTTACTTACAAATCTACAAAAAGTTGGCATTCCATACCAAAACAAAGCATTGTTTAATTATGTCTTAGGCCGCGCTTGCTGCCTATGCACACTTATGTTTCCTCCCATCTGCAACTATTTTGCGTCAGAAACAATCAGCTATGATCCTTTTGGAAGACCTAATGGGACTTCCAGTTTAAAAGATATTCATGATGTTGCCCACCATGACAGGTTCAACAAGTCTAATGACTCAGGGAACCACAAAGCCACGAAGTCTAATCTGTGAAGGCTTTGATCCAAAACCTCCAAAAGGTAAACCGTAATCAGAGAAACCTGCATCTATTCATTGTTAGTGCAGAACATACAGGTTTCAGCCTTTTATTTTCAGTGGTTTTGTACTGACAGCATCAAATCTTTATTTCACCTGCTCCATCACGGCGGGAGGAACATTTATAAAATCTACCTCCGGCGTGGGACTTTAATTCGAAACTCCAGAGAGGCTCTGTTATAGAGATTGCGATATGTAGGACGCACTGTTTAGTGCATTACTGACTTCAAAGGCAAGTATGAGTGTGTGTGTGTGATGCTTCCAGTGTAAGCAGAAAAGAGATCGCTCTGGCAAATAAGTGAAATGTTGTAATACATGATGTCCCCTTTGACTCCATCTTGAAAATGTAAAAAGTTGCACACAGCCTACAAACCATCTTTAAACAATAGAAATGAAGAGACATTTCTGTCCAAGTCGAAGAGCCAGAAATGTTCACGCCCTCTGTTCACATATCTTTTTTTGTGTGCACTGATGATAGTAAAAACTTTTGTCTTTCAGGTATCATGAAAGTTGAAGACCTAATGTTTCTAAACTATTTCTGTCTGCAGATTTGATTAGCATCCCACCTGACCTGCCATCTGACATAGTGAGGATGGATCTGTCCAACAACAAAATAAAACATCTCAAGCCAAAACATTTCGTGCTGTCCAAAGACCTCAAACTTCTCAACCTCAGCAGTAACAACCTGCACCATATAGACACAGGTAACAGAAGCACCGCTCACATATTCTCTCTCTCCCACACACATGTGCATCTGAGTATTCGTGTCTTGATCCGTATCCAAGTATTTTGTGTTGTCACAGCACAGAAAACAGACCCAACTGCACAACTCAGAGATGATGATAATTCCATTTTTAAGGGTGATTCAATTCAACTGTATAACACCCAATCACAACAATCCCCTTAAGGTGTTTCATGCTGACCCTACAACAATGCAGAGAAAATTCAAACAATCAGGCAACCCCCTATGAGTAAGCGCTTGGCAACAGTGGGAAGGAGATACTCCCTTTTAACAGGAAGAAACATCTGGCAAAACCAGGCTCGAGGAGGGGGGGGCACAGGACAAAAGACATGTTGTGGAAGAGAGCCAGGGATTAATAATAACAAATAATTAAATACAGAGTGGTGTATAAACAAAGAGAGTGAAAACTGATGAGTGAAGAAGAAACGCTCAGTACACCATGGGAAGCCTCAGCCGCTTAGGCCTATTGCAGCTTTTCACAGGAGACAGCCGATTGATCTGAAAGTTGTTAGAAACGGGGATAATTGTGAAACAGTTATCGCTAGCGATAACTTGATAGCATTCTTAGCAATATTTTGAGTCCTGCATCAAAAGATTTTAAAAATAACTCAAACAATATTTGTAGACTTTTCCTAAAATAAGATTTAAAAAGCTTTTTCCTCTAACTTGCATTTACTACGCATCATTAATGAATAAGACCATGCAATTTCATATTTTAGTTACAATAAGCCAAGAAAAACAATAATTATACTTGACTACATTTTTGTGATGATAACAAGCAGATATTCTGGCTACTCCTTGAGGGCAGGGGCAGGACAACCTCCCTCTTTGCCAACAGATTCTCCCACAGTTTTCTATTCAGGAGTGTTACATCTCTGTCTTATAATGTCCCACTGGAGGATTAAACTCCTTGAACACATTGTGATATTTCACTTTTTTTTTCTCAAGAAATACTGCACAATTATTTTTTTTAAATTTAAAATTTATTGAGATGAACCTGAGAAAGAAGCACATGTGCCACTCACAGGAAAAACAGATATCTGTGATTTATTAGAAAGATGTTGTTTATCACCTCATGTCTAAGCCTCACTGGCTTGTGCTCGGGGTTCATTTTGAGGACATCCAAGTCAATCAAGATGTGACATATTTAAAATTGTGAACAGGTTCATGCTACACACTGGGGAAAAAATGTGGCTGGAAACTGCAGTGCAAGCAAAATGATTGAATGTGCAATGAACTTGCAATCTCATTACCTTTGAAATGGCTGTTTTGAACACAGGGACCAGGTCTGTGACCACTCGCAGTAAGCTGTTATCTTCAAAGCAACTCAAGCAAGTCAAGGCAGCAATAAAATGGCAATAAGATGGAAAAAGTCTGGCGTCAGTTTCTGATTAAATTAAGTCAAGTTGCCATTTACATATAATAGTTGCTGCAGGACAGCAATTTAACTGCAAAATTACATAGCTGCTTGTCAATCTTGCTTTTATATTGGAATAACCGTAGGCAGGCATCTGAGATGAGTCCCATGTTGCAAAGAGTGACGTTTTAGATGAATTCTGCTCATCGACGTAGACTGAGTGCAAAGTGTTGGAAATCTGTCTGTATTTATAAATTAGGTGGCAAACCTCCACCAAACTGTCTGAGAGTGCTGATTGTATGGAGAGAGGTTGCCTCCCACCAGGTGACCTGTTTTTAGCCAACTAAAATGATCATCCAGAGATTGAGGGTGTTGCACGCTCAACCACTGGGCAATCAACCACTACAACTACTCGCAACTGGCTTCAAGAGGCAAAAAATTACAATGTAGTTTACTTAACTGCAGTGTGACTGATTTATTAGAAAGTTCCCAAATCCTTTCCTTACTTCAGAGGTGCATAAGTGCTTCTTTCCTTGTTTATTTCAGCAGTTCCCAAAGTAATGTAAAATTACCTAATAGTGAGAAAAAAAGCAATTTTTATGGAAATATGTAATAATGGACATGAAATGCTAAGTAGAGATTAAAGGAAGGGTTCTGACTATTTAAAAAAATCAATAAAATGTAGGTTTCAGAGATCAATCTTATTAAACTAGATGAGAAGGTATTCAGAATACAAATTCGACCTCAGAAATAGAGGAGTACCATTAAAAAGTGCACATTCATTAATCTCACCGAGCTAATGATGTGCGAGTTCATCCCTTTCCTGGCCAAGAGAAATTCAAAAAGCTTCATTATCCCGCAACGGCACATGCAAACAATCTACTGTAGCTCACTCCACTGTGTCGAAAATTCTCTGGAAACTCAAACAGAAATTCAGTATAATTGTGAGAGCTTGTGATTGCCAGTGACATGTGGTTTGAATCCCCAAACCCTCTTTTTAATCATGTCCACATTCAGAGTATATTAAAAAGAAAAAGTTGTTTATTTATGCTTTTCATGGGAAGGATGGCCAGAGAGAAAAGAAACATGAATGAAAAAAAATTCTGGCACATTGGATCAGTGTTCTCTTATTTGTGTTATCTTTTTCATGGAAGGCTTTGGCCAGTTGTTTTGGCAGATTGTTGTGGTTTTTCTAGGCTAGCCAAAACCCCCAGAATAGACAAAGCAGTAATTTGATGGTCACAGGATAATGCAGTGTACTTAAAGCCTAATTTGCCTAATTTTCCCCAGACTAATAACTTTATATCTTAGAAAATGTAAAAGGAAAGTGTCCCACCCAAGGTAAAATAAATAAATAAATTTAAAATAGTTCTTAATAGTCTTTAACTAAGTCAGTTTATCCAGCTGGCATTATTTCTGCGTTACTGCAAGTGAAGACTCAGTGACCGGATCGCGACTGTAAATTTAGATATTTAGATTGAAGAGCATGGAAGAAAAGGTAAGTGTCCCTAATAAACAGTTTAGCCTTTAGGAAATATGTTTCAGACTTTCTGGCAGAGAGTTGGATGAAAGGATTTGTGTATTTCAGTTCCTGGGAAAGTAGCATGCATGTGGTCATTGTGGCTCCAAGAAGCACATGAATAGTATCCAATTTGGGAGAGCCTCAAGCCTCATGAGTCCAGAGATAAGACATGGGAGGAGGAGGTGAAACAAGAGCATCCCTGCCCCCTTTATTACACTTCCTTCCTCTGCTATAGTTTCCTCTGTCTGTGTTGTTCTTGGAGTTGAATGTTCATAAAGCTAATATAGACACTGAAAGAATCTCAACACCAAACCAAACCAAAAAAACCTTTTTCAGTCTTTTCTTTTCAAGTTTCCAGTGCCATCAATTCCCCCCTTCTTAGTTCTCTACCTCCATACGTTCCTCCTCCCGTTTTCTCTCCTCCCCCCTCTCTTCCTGTCTGTAAAGATCAAAGCCTGGCCAAAGGCTGGAGAGCGTGAAATGGTCTTTGCTGTCCCATTACTCCCACTGAGAATGCATCCATGGGCATGCACGTGCACACATTAGAAAATCAGACAGCTAACAGTGACTGGAAACATTTAAGAATGTCAACAGTCACCTTTTAACTCAAAATGTTTGATTTTGCGTGTCATGAAGCCCTGCTGAAAACCAGTGTCTATACGGGGAAACTGGCCTTGGCAGCTTGCACATCTGGAAAAGCACCATCAATACTGAAAGATTTTAGAGCAACGTATGCTCCTATTCAGATGGCATCTTTTTCAGGTTTTGCATATTTTAAGTAAGACAAGGCTAAACTTCATATGTCATGAATGGAATCAGCGTTATGCAGGCCTTTCACCAACTGAAAAAATTTGGCACAGCCTGAAACCAAAAATGTGACCTAGAAGACCCAGGTTTGTTGATAAGCTAGAAATGTTAAAACAAATAGTGTATTAGGTTTGCAAAGCATTGCAAAGCAAAGCATTGTGTTGTTTTGCAACTTTTATGGAACTGGGTTATAAAAAGACTTAATTACTTGATTATTCTTAAAGAAAATCAATCAGTCAATCACAGTGAACTAACACGGTCTAAAAGCCAAAAAAAATGTCAAAGACTGTGGTAGAGTTTAAACTGTGGCAATTTTTTTGTGTGTATTTTTGTTCCTTTTTAGTCATTTTATTCTCTGTTGAGTCTTAAATGGCTCTTTAAACCTCATGAATGCCAACAGAATGCTAACTAATTTAGTTTGCACTTTTCCCTGCTCCCAGGTGCATTTGCAGGCCTGCTGTACCTCCGTGAGCTTGACCTCTCCAACAACAGTCTCCAATACTTCCAGTACAGTGTACTCGAGGACCTCTACTTCCTACGGAAGCTCTCACTGGACAACAACCCCTGGTTCTGCGACTACAACATCCACTACCTAAATTACTGGCTCAAGCACCATCCTGGCGTCCATCACACTGGCTTGATCTGCTCAGAGCCGCCGGAGTTCAAGGGCTGGCGTGTCGCGGATTACGTCAAGACCTACAACGGGGAATGTCCTGTAGATAAACAAACAGAAGGGACAGATACAGGACAGGGGGCACAAGAACAGTCAGAAAATGACGCACAGAAGCCAGGGATGGACAATAGTGATGGACAGGGTGCAAATCTTCCACAACACCTGAAAAAGGCGGCACCAAACAAATTTAAAATCATCAGGCTGAGCTAAAATGCAGACGGCTCAGAGGACTGGTAGAAATGTATACAATAAGATTGAAATGGATGTCTGAAAACAAGCTGAACAATGGCTTAATAAAAGGAGGAACTCTGTTTTGTGGTAAAATCCATTACGCAGGCTTTTAGGGATAAAGCTACCCTGTTTTGTATGGGTTGCAGAAACACCTAACATTTTCTTGGAGTTTATTGTTTGTTTATCACTTTTCTCTCTTACCGTAATTTTAATTTTGACTTCAGGATATACTTTTTTTCTTCTAAAAAGTAGTTTTTGGTCTTTTGGTATTAACGTATGCTTTTGTCTACTTGTTTTCAGGAAATAAAATGTGTTGTTTTTTGTATTGTTTTTTTCTGAAAATGTGTTTTACTATGTGATTGAAGGCAAGAGATCATGAAATTTCCAGATACATTGCAGGTAATGTGTCAAGGATCACAAATGATTATTGCTAAAGTGTTCCATATTCCATATCATTAGCTGCTTATGGTGAGGGCGCTGGAGCCCATTTCAGCTGAAATTGTGCAAGAGGCATTGTGCACCCTGGACATTTCACCAGTTCAATTAATGAATGTCTTTGTGAAGAAACACACACAGGCACAGAGAGGGTACGTAAACACTACATAGAAACTCCCAACACGATGAGAAGGTTCTTGCTGTTTACTGATCACCACTGGAGACTCCCAAGCAATGAAAAATTATCCATACAATGTAATAGTGATCAATTTAAAAGCCAAGAAGCTTAAATTTATAATGTATTTTTCATGTATTTTTTAACTTAAATACATAATGTAATGAGTCCCAAGACGAACCTAATACAATTTAATGTTCGTTTTTTTTTCAAGGACAAGGCACATTAATCACCATTAGTATAAATGTGCTATTTTTTGCCAAATGGCTCATTTTGAGTTGTTTTTCCTGGGCCAGATGTTAAATTATCCATTAAAGGGCTATAAAACATAAAAGAACACAATCAAAGGCCATTAAATAAAAACTAAAACAGGGTCAAAACTTGAGAGAATGGAGCAGGTAGCATGGAAACAATGCTCTGCAAAAGTCTAGGAAAATGGGAAATGTGTGCATAAGTCTAGCAAGCTTTAAAGTCAGTATTTAGTGTGACCACCGTTATTCTTCAGCACACCCTGAACTCTTATAGGAAAAATTCTTGAATTCATAATTCCATCAATTTAGGCAAGATCTCCTACACCACTGAAATGTAGCCCCAAACCATCACAGAGCCTCCAGAGTGTTTTATAGATGGCTGTAGACACCCCTTTCCTTAATTTCTCTGTGTATAGTGATTATTTGAAGCAGAAATTTCAAATTTGGATTTATCCCTCCATAAGATCTGTTTCCAGTGATCTTCAGTTCAGTGCTTGTGTAATTTGGCTTACCTCAGCTTTTTCTCCCCGCTTCCTTTTCCTAAGAAAGGCTTCTTGACAGCCATCTTTCCACTGAGACCATGTGAACTGAGGCTTCAGTGAAAAGCAGATGGATCAACTGAAGGTCCAGATCCATCACTCAGGTCCCTTGTTAGGTCTTTACTGGACTCTTTTTGTTTTTTTTTTATTTCTTAAGGGCATGGCTGTCAGATACTGTTCATCTGCTGTAGATAGTTTTTTACACCTACCACTTCTTTTCTCCTCCAGTTGTCTATTTTCATGGTTTTTGGCTTTGGGAATCTCCTTATTATTGCAAAATTACAATTTTATGCCTGTTGATCTGTGTTATCTTTGGATTTTTTCCTGGATTCACCCAAAGAAATGGGAACAAATGTGTTTGTGAGAAAGCCTGCTAGTAACAAAGTGAAGTAAAGATATATAATTTAAAAACTCTTTCTTTGCTAAGTTGTCTGTTGTACATAGACACAACACTGGTTTGCCCTTAAACCTAGATGCAATTTTAAGCTTGAATGATTCATTGGTCTGTGTCAAATGGCTTGACATAAAAAAAAAAGAAAAAACACTTTTCTGGTGAGAAACAAGGACTGGATTGAAAATGAGTGAAAAAGTACCACTTTAAAATATGGCTTTTAAAAGTCTGGTTCCTTTGAGACAAAATATAATGGGTGGCTCAAGACTTTTGCTCAGTACTGTGTATAACATAAAAAGGAGTCTGGAACAAACAGCACAGTCAGTTAAACCATAATGACATAACAGTCCGTTACATTACAGATGACAAAGATTAAGCTAACTAATCAGACAAAACTGACTAAAAGGAAAGGAAGTGAGCAGCGATCATGGCGATCTAACTGCTTTCAAACCAGGCTGCGTGCAAAGAAATGATTATCCAAGCAATAATTAATTCTTAAGGAATAACTCACAGACTGGATCAAGGAGAAAAAAAATACAAAACTCACATGTATTTATAATTTGTTGCTTGTCAAATGCAGCACAATGTTACTGATAAGGGACCAGACTACACCTGGATGGTCTTTTTAAGCACTGGATAACCAAATCAACAAACACTGATGATCAGCATAGCATTTGTTACATTGCTTCAAGGCTGGTGTTTCAGTGAGGTCTGCCAACTTTGCATCCTGGTTTTGACGCTGTCACAGCTGTGTTTAGAGGAAGTAGTCTTGGCGTGGTTCTGCCTTTAGGCTAATGAGACTTTTTCCTGCCTCCTGGTTTTCATATAAACCTGGTTAATTGTTTTTTAGTGCACTGACAGATGTTTCAAATAACCTTAGTCTTTAAGTCAATGAACAATCAGCCTACCTTATGCACAACGTGTAACAGCACAGTGCCATCTTGTGTTAACTCATAAGGAAGGCACCCATTCAGTACTCATCAGCCCAGCCCTTCTCAGGAAAGTTCCCCTATAAATGGATGGCAACTTAAAAGCAAGTATGAATTATTGTATGAATTGTGAACTATATTACTTTCTGGTGAATGTGGCCCTCATAGTCTCAGGATTCCCCTCATTAACACACTAAAATGAGGAGATATCTTGAAAAGAAAACCCAACCTTCAGTAAAATTTCACAAGCGTAGACCATGGTGCATTAAAGGCAGTTTCATTTTTTTCACAAGCATTAAAGCACAACAAAGCGCAACCTGTCACAGACATTTATAAGCATGTAAGTTATCATTATCCGTGTATCTTTCGTATCTTAGAAAAAAACAAGGGCTTAAAAATGACACTATTCATAGTGTTTTGGCTCATAGCAGACCCCCCTCTGGACTTTTTCAAACACATTGCAGCAGCAGAGGATCACAGCTCATTACAGAGACAACACAAGAGGTCACTTGGGTGAAATACTCAGTCCTCCGAAAGCATTTAATAACAACATCTAATTGTCTTTCACTGGCTTGTCAAAAAATCTATAAAGGCACAAAGAAAAAACTTCAACAAAAAAGAAAGAAAGAAAGAAAGAAAGAAAATTGGGACTTTTTTGTGTTTAACTGATTGCACATTTGTTCCCAGTAGGTGTGATTGTAACTTGTAAAAACCAGCCATAATAGCCCTTCAGCTTATAAATCAATTGCTGGATTCATTTTAAGTAGCCTCATGACATCTTGTGAAAATAAAATGGCATTAAACAGGAGACAAAAACAGTCCAAGTAATGGCTGACATGAATGAGAAAAGTTTACTGGAACTTTCCCACAACACTGATTACTCCCATCACCACTCTGTTATTCTCTAAATGAAAAGACTGGTCAACTATTTTTCAGGTCAGGTAAGTCACAAAAAAAGTACACTGGTTGTTTTCTTGCTTGTTTTTTTAAGGCAATTATTTTCTGATAATTGCCTGAATCCCTTCTATGATATATTGTTGGATGTTCTTGAGCCTGTGCTCGCCCTTATTCCCATTCACACAGTGTGTATCTCCTTCAGTTCTTCAGCTCCATCTTTCTCTTGCTGCCAGCATCCAACATCGGTCCCTTTTCTTGTCCTGTCTGCATTTGTATCAGCAACACGATTTTTTTTCTGGTGTGTGTGTGTTGGCACTTATGGTGCCGTTGATTGGCCGAGAGTTGGCTCGCAGCAGAACTCGAGGCGTGTCCTTGCTCTCGAAGTCGTTGGGCTGCATGTCAAGGCCGTTACGAGACAGCAGCTCTCTGGCCATCAACATGAAGGCTTCGTCCACATTCTGACTATCCTAGAAAATTGCAAAAAAGCTCTATATAACAAGTATCATCAGCTTTAGATGGTCACATCTGTTTATTATATGCATGTATTACCTTTGCAGATGTTTCTAGTGCAGCCAAAATGCCTTTTTGTTTTGCCAGATTGCAGGCTTCTTGAAACGGAACCTCTCGTTCCTGCTCCAGGTCACATTTATTACCTAAATGGAGAGAATAAGGAAGCTAAGTGATGTACACACAGTGACACAGGTTCTGTTAATATTACCGTGCACCTAATTTACATAATAAAGTCAAACTCTACTTGTGTCCATACACTACTGTGAGCTTAACACATGTTAATTTTAAAATGGAGTAAGCAGTAACAAGACTCCCATGTAAAACAAATCAGGCTTAATTGACTAAAGATGGGGCATTAAGTTAGAAAGAACAAAAACAGAGGTGGCTGGGTTGCAAAGTGGCTTGCAGATCGCAGGAACAGACTAAAGTTGTTGTTGAAAATGATACAATTGTATATTTTGCATAAGCAGGCCATGCTAACTACAATATTTTTTATTTATTTGAGCTTGGTATAATTTTCATTTAAAAACAAAAGTGTATTTCTTCAGTCAAAGCATACTCACCAAGCAGCATTAACTTATTTACACAACGACTGATGCATCCCACTAGTTTTTGGGGGGAATTGGGAAAGACATTCATGATTCAGCCACTGAACCTGTGTGAACAAGCCTTTCGAACTCCTTAGGCTACGTCCACACTTTTTTCGTTTGAAAACCCATCGTTTTCTCTCCGTTTTGGCCTCCCGTCCACACTGAGAGCATTTTGAAAACGCTCTTGAAAACGCATACATTTCTAAACGGAGCTGTCCTGTCGTCGCAGACTTTCGAAAAACGCAGACTTTCGAAAACGATGACGCATGTTGGTCACATGATGCAGTCATGTGACCACTTAAAACAAGATGGCGGATGGCATCGGACAGCAGTTGTTTTGTTTGCTCACAAATTTGGTAGTCGAGTAGTCTAGCGTTTCACGCATGCGCGGAACTGCAACGTCAGCGTTTTCGGCCGTTTTAGTGTGGACGCCCAATTCTTTGAAAACAACGCTAGTGGACGCGGAGTGTTTTCAGATGAAAACGCCGTTTTCAAATCTATCCGGGCTAGTGTGGAAGTAACCTTAGCCACAGCACAGGAGAACGTTTTCCCAGTACTCTATGTAAAAACTTTCTTTTTGCCAGGAGTTCTGCACGCATTTGTGACTACTCGACTTGATTATTGTAATGGACTTTATATTGGTATTGATCAGGCCTCACTATCACGCTTGCAGATGGTCCAGAATGCTGCTGCGCGCCTGTTGACAGGGACACGTAAACGTGAGCACATTACCCCTGTTCTTGCCTCCTTACACTGGTTGCCTGTCCATTTTAGAATTCATTTTAAAATTTTACTGCTTGCTTTTAAAGTCTTAAATGGCCTGGCTCCTTCTTACCTGTCAGACCTTCTACACCGATACACTCCACAAAGGTCTCTCAGATCATCTGACCAGTCACTCCTTGCTGTCCCCATGTCGAGACTGAAACACCGAGGGGACCGAGCTTTTGCTGTTGTGGCCCCCAAACTTTGGAACAAACTGCCCCTCCATATTAGGTCAGCCCCAACACTTGAAAGGTTTAAATCATTTTTAAAAACACATTTTTTTTCAAAGGCTTTTTAGGAGTATTATCAGAGTCAGTTTGTAGTCAGTTTTTAGCCAGCTGTTGGTCATTCTTAATCTTTTTACTTTCTTAATCTTATTTATTGTATATCTTATTGTTTATTTTACTCATGTTTTGGAAAGCACTTTGGTCAACTTTGTTGTTTTTAAAAGTGCTATATAAATAAAGTTGGATTGGATTGGATTGGAGGAGAAGAGGATTTCTCTCATTTAAAGGCTATTGTAATCAAATTCCCAGTATTCATTAGCGCTAACGGCATACCAAGAAATGCTCATTTCCTAAATGCCTTCAGTCGTTATCAGTCCTGTCAGCACTCACCTATGAGGACGAGAACCACATTGGCTGCTCCATATAGCTCCACCTCTTTTATCCAGTGCTTCACTGAGTCAAAAGTTGAACGCCGTGTGATGTCATAGGCAATCACCGCGCCGTGAGCGCTGCGGTAGTAGCTCTGGGTGATCGTACGAAATCTCTCCTGACCTGCTGTGTCCCATACTTGCATCTGCAACAATAAATCAAATTTAAGAAATTACAGGACGATAGTATCATAGTAAAGTGAAGACTATTATTACTATATCGAGACAATCATTTCTGGATTAAGGTTTTTGTTGTCAGTGTGCTCTGTATGAGTGAAGTAGTTACTCCAAATAACGGTATCAGGATTTTGGAACATGAAAATTCCCACCTAGTGCAAGGCAGCTCAGTGGATACAGATACTAATCTTTCAAAATGTGATATGGAGTGCCCCGCAACACGAGTGCTATCTGGACCACCCACCTACACACATAAATGCTCACACAGTTGAGCACTCATTAGTCTTCCTCTGAAGAACAGTCCCCGAGGACCAGACAGACCTTGTTAGTGTGGTAACAACTGTCATAGTAACAAACGAGACTCACCAACCCCACCCCATTTGTTTTAATGCTATGTGATGGTTACACCCAATGCAGATTATACACATACGCTATAATGGAAGAAAAGCTCAGATCTTTTCTGAGCATAAACTTCTACATGCATATGATGCTGATCAATATAAATCTGCAATGCCTTTAAAACAGGCTAATGACTCTTTTACGTAGATGTGAACGGCCTCGTTTTGTGACTAAGTAACTCCTTGTAGGGGCTTTTAAATACATGCTTTTCTGCGTTAATTAACATCATATGAAAAGGCTACCATTTCAATAACAGAAGAACTCATCCATTATTAGTTCTTATTGTTCATACCAATATTTTCTGAAAGACCAAGATACCCAGCTTTTTTTAAATACCAGTAGTCTGATTTATAAAGTCTCAGGCTTGCATAGTTAGATGGTGTTGCAAGACTACTTATGATTGAATCTTTAAGATGATCCAAGATCCATGATTTGCGGATGCTTAAAAACAGACAGGCTAAAGTGAAAAATAGAAAGTTTTCAGAAAATTCAATGTAGCTAAAATGATACCAGTGATACCATTTGAAGTTGGACTACTTCCCTTTGCGTGCTTGTTTTTAGAAATAGTTCACATCATTGCTCTGCTAATACTTCAGTATTTGTAGCGCGGATAGTTGTAATATTTCCCCTAACTTTAAAAAGATGATCTATTAGTTAAGGAGAGAATGCATGACATGGCTTTATATCATGCAACCATTTGTTTGTCCACCAAACACTGCAGTTACTGTAAGTGTATTTGTGTGTTTGTCTTGAATGAGATACTGTTTCTTCCCCTTTGATTGATGAAGTTAGCAATTAGGGGGAACAAACAGGAGGCATAAAAAGCCACACTACCATGTCTGTGTTTACTGATCAGTGCAGATAGTAAATGAACAGTGTATTATGCATAAGCCACAACTTAACTGTATGAATAAGGAGCTAGATGTATTTATCCAAGTAGGCATTCAGACCAGAAGTACATCACAGCAATCATGATCCACCCAAACAAATAGTTCCTTTTTTGTGTGTAATAACAGCACAGAGAAGTCAGTCAAAGTTTATTTTTTACTCATACAAAAGGTCAAGCAGAGAAACCTGAACTACAGGTCCTTCGTGTGAGTGGCTGGCGTGACCCGTTTACAACTCAGCCTACAGTAACTCGCACTGTAACCGAACGACTCCCCATTGTTATGTCATTTACTGAGAAACTGAGAGAAGTTTATCACATCTGCACGTTTAAAAGAACTATTGTTCCATTCATCCAGGTTCCTCCATGTTCCTCACTCCTCATGACATGAGCAGACCTGTCCTAAATGATATATTTAATCCAATCAACAGCATATGGACCCAGTAAAGTGACTTAAAATGGATAGATTAACTAGGACACTAACTAGTAAGCTAGCAACTTAACTTGGATTTTTTTAGCCTAACTTAAACCTCAGTGGCTGAAACTCAGAAAAGCAAAAAAACAAACTCTCTCCCACACACGCTACCAACTGCCTTGCACACACACACGCACATATTAAAGCGCACATTAAGGGGAACTCACCTTCACCTTCTTCCCCTCAATGTCCAGTGTCCGTACAGTGAAATCTACTCCAATGGTGTTCTGCTGTTTCTCTGAGAAAATCCCAGACTTGAAATTCTGAATCACGCAGGTCTTCCCCACGTTTGAGTCTCCAATAAGGACTAACTTAAACAGGAAGTCAAAAGTATCATCATGTTCAGGGGCTGGCATCTCCATGGTGAAATCACAGTAGAGTGTGTGTCTTTTCCTGGGAATAAATGGAAGGAAATGATTCCTCCAGTACTGTAGATCTCTAGGAATGGGTTGCCTTTGAGGGCAAGAGATGCTGGGTTGTCTTTGAATTTGAATCAAGACTCAGTCACAAGAAGGAATATGGATCTCAAACTTGTGGTGTGTTCAAAGTTTCAACAGGGAACAACTGAAGAAATGCCCTGGCTCCTTCTTCTTCTAACAATATCTACAGTTGGTAAGCAGGCTAGATTTCCATCAGCAGAGTAGATTTAGGTAAATATGGCCTGCAAAACCAGTTTAAGGCTGGAGGAAGGTTTGTAAAGATAGAGAGCAGTTCAAAGGTTAAAAAAGCTTCAGACAATCCATCCAGTCATTCAAAACAATTGTTAATGAGTCTGCATTTCTTCTTTTTTTAGTTCAGTCTGCCCCTATTGTGTTCTTTCAAACAAAACCGTCTGAGTTCTGCTTTTCTTTTCAGCTCCTTCTCAGGTGTTGACCCACTTTTTAGCCCCCAGCAAAAGAACAGCACAAACACACATCCTGGCCTGTTGCCCCTTTGCACAGGTTCTGGCTGTCGCAGCAAAGGCGAGATTCCTCAAAATAAGAATTTTTAAAGATGTGTCTCCGTAATCCAGGTTGTCTAATCCACCTGCTGCTCTTTCACACACGTGTCACTGTGTTTCCTCAACCTGACTCTCTCCCTCCCTTTTATTTTCTTCCCTCACCAGTTCTTCCTGTTTTCTTTTTCGCTGTTTAGAGCACCTGTCGTAACAATAGAAACCTGCTCTACCTGCTTTTCGCAAGTAACCCAGCCCAGCATCATTGTTGGATCCTGGGAAATGGAGTCTGGTGACCACCTACACACACAATATGTCTGCTGAAAATCAGAGAATATTACATTATTGAAACTAAGCATATTTGTTCAAGTATTATACTTGAATTCATGGCTATTAACATTTTAGGCGCATACAGTGATGGGAAAGAGAAAGTGCACTCTGTCACTTCTAAGATTTTGCATATTAGGACATAGTAAAAGTTTTGGTCTTGCTAGTTTCTAAAAATATTTTTAGGAAAAACTAAACAAAAATCCAAGAAATGTGTGAAAAACTGAGAATATTTAATTATTCAGTAGCTTGAAGCACCAACTTTAGTAGCAATTACTGTGACATTGTCAGCCTTCGTCCCAATTCTTTTTACTGTATAAGTTTCAGTTTGCTAATTTATGCACAGCTCTCTTAAGGTCTTGCCTTAAGAGAGTTTGAGGTAGAAGTTTTGACTTCGACTGGGACATTGCAGCACCCTTTTCAACCATTCTGTTGTAGATTTGATGCTGTGCTTGGAATCATGGTCATGTTGCATGACCCCTTTTCAGCCAAGCTTTAGCCATCAGATGGGTGTCCTCACATTTGATTGTAAAACACTTAGATGCACAGAGGAGTTCATATTCAGCTGCAAAATAAGCCCATGGGTGTACTCCCAATGTGTACTTTCAAAAACTGCATCTGAAATTTACTTTAATTTTTGTTCAATAATTAATGACATGGTGTAATGCCATGTCCCGCAGTTCATCTCAGACTTCATTTTCATAATTAAAGACCACAAAAAACGACCATTTAAGGACCACATAACTTTGTATTATATCCTAACACATAAAACCTTAGAAGTAATAGAGGGTGTACTTTGTCACTTTTTAGGTGAAATACAGCATTTTTGTTTTACATTTTGCTGTTGCATGTGAATGCACAGAGTAGTGGGAAACATTCTGTTCTGTTCAACAGCTCAATCTAAAAGCATGTAAGAGGCTTTCTATATAATTATCACTGCGAAGTCTTGATTAAAAAAAGCTATAGCTAAAACTAAACTGTATTTTAAATTTTAAATAAATACATCTAACAATGCATAATATTCTGTGTGTGCATAATCCAAAACTACCTGTAAGCTCTGTTAGCCCATTAGAATGCCTCATTGCAGGTTAACAGAGCAGCAAATAAAGCAAATACACAATTGCAAGCACACATTATGAATCATGTGTATGCAAATATTAGTTATGAATATTAAGCTAAGAGGGTGTTTCAGCCCTAAACCATCCCTTTAAAAATATATATACATTTGTATGCCTATATGGATTCAGCAAACCTGGCACATTGTAGTTAAACATGCACAGATTAACATTTGACGGCTCGAATAAATAAGCCTGTCGTACTGGGTTTTGTTCAGAGGATATGATCGCGTCCTTGATGCTAGCTGTGGCCATGTGGCAAGAGCCACTCTGCCTTTAACCGCGGTTAAGCTAAGCATTACTCCCGGATTCCAATATTTCCGAATGCACCTGAAAGCGGCACAGACCCCTCATCCAGCACATCACAGTGACGTCCTGTGCGGATACAGCAGACAGATGCCCTGACTGCAACGGTCCCAGGTCTACATCCTTAACGTTTTCTCCATGTAAAAGGGCGTTTTAAAGCCCGGGGGAGCAGCAGCAGAATGCAGCGGAGCGCGGTGGTCGTGGTGGCGGATAAAACGACCCTGAAAAGGCCGTTTATTTTGGCAAATTCAGTCCATATGGTAGGAATTTTTAATCAATGCATTTAAAGCCCAGGGGCCTGTTTGATATCTTTTTATAAGGTTAAGTAGTTCATTTGTTGTCGTGTTCCTACTCAGATCAATTTATCTAAACCAAACAATGCTGTTTTATCTTTATACCACGCGTATCCCGTGTAGTGTACTGCAGTGTTTGCTGTGTGGTTCTTCCAATGTGTTTTTAAGGTTATACACTAAGAAGTCATCAGAAATGGGGGTGAAATCGCCATTGTGATGAATTTCTGCCTTAATATAAGGACACCCATCCTTTTCCGTCCATCTTCACCCCAGCATCTTCCCTTCAAATCACATATGCAGTATTCTCACATTGGTAATGTTTACAGTGTTCTGTGTTTTCCCAGCTGAGTCACATGTAAAGGCCTTCTGTTATGCTGTGCTGTTACCTTGCTGTTCAGTACTTCTGCCTTCCATCTGCACTCAAAGGAGCTGCTGCTCCTTTAAGAAGTGACACCCATGATTTTAGCCCTAAACTGAGAATCTTTGCAGTTCCACATTCCCCGAGCTGCAAAACAAGCAGACCTATTATTAACCTCAAATATTTATTTCATTTATCCATCCTCTGGAGCCTTACACCCTGCATTGTGACATCCTCTTAACTCAAAGCTGTTTGCACGCTTAACAAATGTTTGCGTTCTTCCTCTCCAAAGGCGCTGTGCTTCTCCTTGCTGACAATGACAGTGGCTTATCATCGAGATATCTTACAAACTGGAAAAGTAAGACCGACTTCTCATGGTTTTGGGGTTTGGAAAAATAGTTTCAGATGTGTGCATTTATTGAAGGTGGCAATAATGCTTGTCAGACTTCAGTGGAGACAACTGGGGATTTATACAAGGGGTCTCATCAGTGTCCTTGAGAAAGACAGTGAATAATCCTCATGCTCAGTGCACATCTTCTGAATGCAAGCGCAATGTTAACCTCAAACAAACCTTAAAAATGAATGTTAAATGTCTTCCACAAATGTTTGATTCAAGGCTTATTCATTACATAAAACTGACAAGTCCAGTCGGTGTATCATTTTAACACCATTGTGGTTTTTCCTCTTCAGATGGTGTCTACTGTTTCAGTAGTGATGTTGTACGTGATAGAGATTGGCTGCCTGCTGCTCTCGGTGCTCGGCATGTTTGGAGCCTTCAAAGAAAAGAGATGGTGCTTTATTCTGGTAAAAGTGTGTTTGTGTTGCTACTGTGCATGTGCGTCTGCGTGCCTGCATTGTACAGTCGTTCATTCGATTTCTTTGCCACTAAAACTTTCACTGATTTTATTTGTGTGCAGTATGCAGCTGGGATGGCAGCAGCCAGTCAAACAATAATTGTTAAAGCAGCACTAAGTTACCAGGATATTTATGAGGTATGGCATTACGTGAAGCCCCCTGCAGTAAAATGTCACCTAAAGCTGCTAAAAAAGCTTTTGCTGTGGTCTTAATATGCTAAGAGAAGATTTTAATGTTGATTTCTCTCTCCTCAGAAACATGTGGTCAATGAAGAGTCCAAGCTGCTGTCCATGATGCCACTCACTACAACAAGCAAAGCCAACAAGACACTGCTGTATCATATTCAGCAAGAAGTAAGCAGAAGTTACTTATACGGTGGGGGAAATGATTATTTGATCCCCTGCTGAATTTGTAAGTTTGTCTATATAAATGGACAGCCTTCTAATTAGTGCCTTGAGGCAACTGTTGTTGTTGTTGGCACTATATAAATAAAATCGAATTGAACTGATTTTAATGATAGTTTTATTTTAATGGAGAAAGACAGAATATCAACCAAAAATCCAGAAAATCCCATTACATGAAAGTGATAACTTGATTTGCATGTCATTGACTTGGTGGTGAAACCCTTGTTGGCAAGCACAGTGATAAGATGTTTCTTGTAGTTGGTCACCAGGTTTGCACACATCTAAGGAGGGGGTTTGACCCACTTCTCTTTACAGAAACTCTCTAAATCCTTCAAGTTTCTTGTCTCCTGCTTCAGCTCCTTTGACATTTTTTCTATAGGACTGAGATTTGGAGACTGGGTAGGCATTAATGTGCTTCTTCTTATGCACTCCTTGATTCGTCTTAGCATGTTTTGGGTCATTGTCATGATGGAAGATCCATCCATGACCCATCTACCGTGTTCTGTCTGTCTAACGGAAGAAGTACATTCAACGGTACATTCCCCCATCTGTTGACCCCTCAGTGCAGTGAAGCCATCCTGTACCCTTAGCAGAAAAACACCCACAAAGCACCCAACTGTGTGCTTAACTTTGGGGAGGTGTTCGTTGAGTCTGTGCAGGTCTACAATCTTGTCTCTGACATCCTTTGAAAGCTCTTTGGTGTTTCCCATGGTGGTGGAGAGGTTGGAATGCAAGATGCAATGCAAGAAATGGATTCTGTGGACAGCTGGGATTTACACACATAACTAGGGCTGGGCGATATGACCAAAATTTCATATTCCGATATAAGAATTCTATCGTCCCGATAACGAAATAAATCACAAAAATGTAACATTTTCTGTAAATTCTGTGAATCTCGGGCAGCTCGACTTGCGGGAAGTGTTTCTAGTTGCGCGTCATGTAGCTGGAGTCGAGTATTTTAACAGATGCATGAAACTATACATTTTTAGACATAGGTTGTAACGGCCGCCGTTTTCTTTGTGAGTATTTATTACACAGCGTGCTGCGGGGAAAAGCCTGTTCTAACGTTTGAGTCTAAGGTTTATTTTTTAGCACCTGGCGGCTCTTTTTTACTTCTCATCCGTAAATAATCTGCTCTTTCACGTGATTCAGTTTATTTTTGAAAAGTCCCAACAGGATCTTGAGCTTTATTGTGAAAGGTTTATGTGGAACATAAACAAGCGGACACGCGATGGTGTTACCGTCGTTGTTGCTAACCACAACGCATAAAAACAGGCGCTTGTCCATCCTTAGTGTGATTATATTAAATATAGGAGAAAGAGAGAACTTTAAGAAATTAATATAGCCACTATAGTGACCATCAAAACGATGAAAAAATATTGCCGTAAACAGTTTATTTTGCAACACCACGAAACAAACGATAGCGTAAAATGAAACGATAGACGTTTTTATATCGTCATCCGATATATATCGTTATATCGAACAGCCCTACACATAACTTTGAGATCAGGAGTATCTGCAATCGCTTGACCGATTGTGAAACAGCAAATCTGTGCGAACCAGAATTCTGGCTGGGTTATAGGCGATCAAATACTTATTTCACTCATTTACATGCAAATCATTTAAAAACTTTTATGCGATGTGTTTTTTCTGGCTTTCTGGTCTGTCACCAATAAAATGAAACAGTTTATTTCTTTGTAAGTGAGCAAACCTATAATTTCAGCAGGGAATCAAATAACTATTTCCCCCATGTTAGGGCCAAGTTTTTAATACTATTTGTTTAAGTTCTCCAGTACAAACATCTCAAACACTTTGGCGATACAACCTTGGTTCTCTGTGGTAACTGTTACACGGACCATTATATACTTGCTTATTCCCTTTAGAAACAAACTGAAGAAACTGAAGTTCACGCTCCCTGCCTGCTCCCAAACCCAGTGTATTCCGCTGTAATGTAAAATAGAATTTGATTGGCCATTTATCCATTTTCTTACACTTATCCTTATATCGGTGGGGTGTGTGCAGTCTATTCCAGCTACCATAGAGCAAGAGGCGTGGTAGACTTTTTGTTGTATTTCATTCCAATTTGGTTGATAAGTGTTGCTAGTTGTGGAACTGTAAACAGAAACTATAATGTATCATTATGATAAAGGTCATGACTTATTTGTGCCCTGTTTGTCTCAGCCAGCTTTTAGTAACTCCTGAATCTACAGTATGTTAGGATACTTGAACATAAAAGCATGATGTATGTTAAAAACACTAACCTCTTTTTGAGTATTAAAAAGATCTAAAGTGTGCCTGCCTCTGCTAACTGTTGACTTTTGCCTTTTTTGTATACAGCTAGCATAGTGCAGCTGTGCTAGCTACACTATGCTAGTGTGAAAGTGCTTTGTTGTCAATCATGCACGCCAGAAACATCTGCTATTACTTGTTTTCTGGTCACCACTGACCACTCGTGAGTGTTGTTTGGTTTTGGTTTTTTTAATTTGACATGCATTCATGCATTCCTTTAGGAAGGAAATGTTGGGTTGCATCCATTATGCTTAAACAAAAGAATAGGCGCATTACAGTAGCGATGTTCAGGCCCATTGCTTTCATGACAATACCCTCCCTCTGACACCACGAGCCTCCCTGAAATTGGTGTCTTTGAAATAAAGACAAAATCAGTGCTACACCTTGTGTTAATGAAACTTTAAAGAATTTTGCAACTTTTTACTAAATGATACAAAAAAACAATTACTGCTGGACTTGCTTTGAACCTTTGTTTGTGTGTCACCTCCAGTTGGAATGCTGCGGTCTTGTCGAAGGTTACAAAGACTGGGGCTCTTCCATTCCTCCATCCTGTAACTGCCAATATCCAGGAAAATGCGTGAGTGTCTTTCTTTTATAAGAACAGTGGTCATTACGTTCATCTCTGGTCCTGTAACGACACATTGTCCTCTAGAAACTGAGGTACTAATGACATATTTAGCGATAGATTTGTTCAGCGTTTTCAATGATCCCAGATAATACCAGTTTCACTGGTGAAGTGAAACTGGTATTACACAATTGGTTTTCCCCATAGCAAGTGCCAGTGTAATTTGAGTCCAAGTAAAGCAGTTTTTTCATTTAAATATCCAACTAGCAATACGATGAATGTAGTTATTTATTCCTCTTTGACTCTGTATATAGCTTAAGTTGTCTTGGATTCAGGTTAACTAGTTGTTGTTTATCCACAGAGCAAAGTAGAACTCATACAGTTTTAATGGAATACTGCATTTGAGACATTTCCGAAAAAGATTCAGGCATACCTCAATAAAAAATCTAAATGGAAACTAAAGTTGAATTGAATCTACACTGTAAGCCTCTAATGTAAAAGGAATATAGTTAATGGTAAAAAAGTAAGTGCTATTTAGTGCTCTCGGCACATCATGCAAGTACGTACACATTTGGGCTATTTATTTCGACCATTTTCTGTCAAAGTCAGACATTTACGTTTATGATTTTGTTAACCTTTCCGTAATTTGTAGCATGAATTTGACTCTGAAACGCTGCAAATCTGTTGGCTCACTTTAAAAAATATCCCGATTGCCTGCATTCGTGCTGTTGCTCCCCTGCGGCGCTCTGAAAGGGAATCTAAATACATATTTAATGAGATCAACTGCAAAAATAACTGTGTCCATGGGCCAGATTCACTAACACAGCACCACAGTGAAACCCTCTTTAGGCTTTAAAAAGCTGCTGTCAGGATTTAACAAAGGGGTGCAGTGTCAGTTTTCTGACTGAAATGCAGAGAAAGATGTTTTGGTGGTTGGCCTTACTGTATATGTATTAGTAGGAATTTCCCTATCACTGCACAAAGTTTTGGAAGGAGAACATCAATCTTGCATTTATTAACTTTTGTAGCATGCAGTGCAATGCTAAATTTAATGCTGAAAAAAGCATGTGTTATTTTAGTTGTGTGAGTTGCGATAGTTGGGAATGAGAAGGGGAAATGTTATCAGAAACAGCGTGTAACTGTGATGTGTGGACGACTTAAAGCCATGAGAGCAGTACTATATGTTCTTTCAGTTTTCACAGAGTCTTCATCCTGCATGTTTATAGCCATTTCTTTTTGCCGCTCACTATTAATGCTAGTATTTCATTGAAAATGAGCAGAACTGAGATTGGTACATAATTAAAAAGTCTCTGGATGTCTTTTCTCAGCAGTGCGCACACAGAGTGGCTTTTGGGTATTTTCTCTTATTAAAAAAAGTCTCTACATTGGAGCCATATTGAAATGTCTGCCAAAATACAGCGATTAACTTAACTGTGCTAGTGTGTCAGACAGACTCCAGAAAAAACACAAGAAAAATGTGCATATTTGTGCATGTGGAACAAATTTTAATTAATGCAGGGACGACTCATGATCTGATGGTAAATAATGTTTGGTGTTCTGTGCATCACAGAGAGCAGCTGTCATAGATTTCAGGTTTATGTGGTGGAAAGGTTTGCAATAACACAGCTCTTATCTGAATAATAATCCTACACTCTGTCCTTTTGAGAAAAGGTGAGTTCACAGTTATATAAACAACATTTTTCTTCAGCTTATTCTCATTTAGAGACACGTGTAAAGCTTGAGCTTACACTATCATTTTTGTTGGGATATAAATTGCTCGTCCTCACTTCCTCATCAGCTGCACATGTTTTGGAGCCACGAATCTGCACTTGTATTTGTATATGAAGTAACTGCGTCTTTGTGGACAAATGAGTGCATTAATAGATCACCCATCAGACTTTCCATTCTCATGGGGGCATTGTTTTTGCAAATGTATCATCAAGTTAATGTGCCCTGTGGCTTTATTTCACAAAAGTGGTTTTTTGGTAAACCCCACAGTGACTTTTTGATGCCAAAAACGGGTTTTTCACTGGTGCAGTTACTTAATCTGGCCCTAAATGACAACACAATTTCTAACAATTAAGCTAACTGTGCATATTTTATTTTTTTACTTGATAAAAAAAATGGCAAGGACTATAGCTCTGATCTAACCCGGGCATTTCCATCTTTTTTAATAAATATAATTAATCATTTTGTATTAATGTGACATTTTTATCTATACATTCATACACCACTTCATTCTATACAGTTAAAGCGCTTTATCTAACTCGCATATATGCACAGTTTAATGCACAATAAACCTACATGTCGTGTGCATGTCTTTGGACCGTAGGAGGAAGTACCATCAGTGTTTGGAGGATGTGGCTCAAAGCAGAAGCCTGATTGCTGTGAAGCAATAACGCTACCCACTGCACCACCATGCCACCCTGTGTTTAAATAAGGAGTTACAGTACTTGTTAGTAAAGAAAAATCAGGTTTTGGGTACTTGGTTGGGGTTCGCATACAGTTTAACCTCATTCTGGGTTCTTCTAGTTAGATAATCTTTTAGTGAACCTAGTTTTTTGGGAAGTTCTAAACCTTAATCATCTTATGTTTTTTTTTAGTTCTGGGTTTCAGTGTAGCTTCATCAGCATGAGAGTGTGTTGTGCTGAAAGGAACAATCAACGCCGGGCACAGCTAAAACCAAAACTGGTGAAATTGTCCTCAATTTGTTGCATTGTGCAGTGAGATTTTGTACTCTTCGACAGATTCGACTACGAGGCAGCGCCACACTCGGGGCTCCAAAGAACCACTATGTTTATCAAGAGGTAAAAAGAAAATTCTTAAAAATAAAAAAATCGATTGATTTCTTGTAGACTTTCTTTCTGATTTTTAAATTCTAGGCAAAGTTTTTTAACCCCTGCACAGTGAATCATCACCACTTTGCTAGAGGTGTCCTTCCTACACAGTCTACTTAAAGTATATTGATATAATCTTGTTATCTGGCACAGATGGAGTCAAAACTAACTATGCTCCCCTACCCGCCTGTACTTTCACTTTTCCGTTCACAGCCTTGCCTTCCAATTTACGTTTCTGAGCTGAAGCTTGCATTCTCGTTGTCGATGGGTATACAGTTTGGAAGCGGAGTGTTTTGGGTATGTGTATGTGGTTTTTATATATATATTGTTATATGTTGGTGAAAAGCATCTTGAAATGTTTTCCTTGTGCTAACTTTTCTTTTCTTTTCTATTCCAGGTTATTTTACTTGTTATGAGCATCAAGCTGATGGACCAGATCAGAAGGAAACATGACTTTATGGCTCTTCTCGAATCAAACAGATACGTTCCCGGTGCTTTCTAGCCCCCTGCTGTTTTAATACACACATCCTAATTTCTATAACCTGGCTATCTTATGGTTTTTCTATGTGTTGATGTTTAAATGCATGTCTAAAAGTAATCTACTTGCGCACAGTAGATAAGATTTAAATGACTCTTCTGCCTTACTGCTGTAAAAAAAAAAGAGAGAGAAAAAAAAGTGCAATTTAATGACATTAATCAATCTGAACTAGTTATCACATTTTCTTATGTTTTTTTCTGGCTTTTTGTTCTGTACATTAAGACTTTGGATATATATCAGTGAGGCTTTCAAAAGGCAGATATTAATCTAATAATAATTAATCTGCTTCGATGTTTTATTGAAAGCTTGCCTCACCGAACCCAACTGTAAGTTCTGAGTTTTGACGTATGTACCTCAAGTCAAGATGGCGTAATGAAATACGAATACTTGTCTTAAGCACACATTGACTTTCAAGCATTAGAGCAACTAATAATCTTTGCAAGATAATAATATTAATAAGCTTTATGTAGCAGCTTTTTTAAACACTGTTTACAAAGTGCTTTGATTCAGTTATTGATTTAGCCATGCATATTACTGCATAATCAGGTGAGACAAGGGAATGATTCACACGTCTCGGGGACAGCAGAATGTTTTGATGCCTTGTTATGCACACTGAATATCTGAAACCTTGTTGTAGATTTCAGTTTTTCTTAAAGCACATGTAACAATTCGAGCTTGTGTGATCATGCCCAGGAGAGAGGAGTGGGTGAGGAGGAGGAGGAGAGGGGATTCTGTTTTGTTGCACATACAGTAGACACGCAGTAAAATCCTCTTTGATTTGAAGGTTTTGCACAGATGTTGGCAAGGCCGCTGCAAAGAGGTTGTGAGAGGCTCTTGTAGGAAAATGTGCCACCCACATTCTTGCAGAGACTGTAACGCTCCAACTGATGCAACTCTCACCAAAGAAGCCTTTATGCCACGCCGCGTCTACTTTAACTTGCTGCATGAGCTGCCTGCTGTTGAAACGTCTACTCGACTCATATATTGTCAAATTAATTTAATCTGAAGCAGCAGATCCAGTGTCTACCTGTGCACTTTAACCATTATTGCCTAATATACACATGTTCTGGCAACGTATGGTGTCTTTGTTTCTGTCACACACCGGTTTTTTTTTTTAATTGGCATGACATGATGTAATATTTTGTAAATATAACGAATAAAACAAGTTTTGTCTTTTTTTTTACGTCTTCATTTTATTTTGTTTTCCTACAAAACTGAAACTGCCCGTCCTCGTAATGATGCTAACAGCTCGGTTAACCCACCAGCAAATGCTGAGGTATGTAAATGATAGTTGTATCCATTTTAAATGTATTAAATTTTGGCAGCTGTCCTAAATGATACAGTGCAGTGAAAAAAGGCACCTCATACTACATACTACATATACAACATAATCATTTTATGAAAAAAAAGGTTGACAACCAGGGATAACAGAGACCAGAGTAATGTTTAAAAAATTATTTGTAATTTTAAAAAATCTGAATAATTTTGGTGTATGTGGAGAGCAAATTTGCAAATTTATCCCACTTAACTGCCATATTATCCAAAACAGATTGCATGTAATTGCCAACTTGATCCCATTCAATCACAAAGTGATGGCAGGCCGACTCTGCCTTGTTGACTTTTTATTACCATTTCGACTCATTAAAGTTGTTTTGAAGTTAGCAGCTGATACAGGAGGTCACTGAACTAGTCCCCATCTTCGAAGCAACACTTCAAAGGTAACAAGTTCAAGTGTTTTATAATCATTTGCCCCTCCATAATGAATAAATCCTACTAATAATTACATCCGTATATCAACAGGTCCTATTACAGAAGAACACAGTGTAGGCATGTTAGCTTTCACACTTACACACGAATTAGTGGACTCTTTGGTGCAAAGGCAGGATTTTGGGATGTTGGATTTCCAGTCCTGGTAGCCCTGAAGTCCACAACACTCCAACTGAGATGGAAGTCAAAGGAGAACATAAGGATACTTAGAGACAACTGCAAAACAACCACTTCCTAATTACCTCAAATTGGCTACAGGTATTAACAGAGGTATGCTACAGTGCAATTGCAAAAACATGGACATCCTGACTCGCAACCTCAAACTACAAGGTTTCTTACATCTGTCTGTAACTCGTCGAGCAACTCTTTGCTGCTCTCCGTCAGCGGCAAAAGCCTCAGGTATTCCTTCTTCAGCTCTTCAACTAGCTGCACAACAAAAACAAAGTATTGTTAAAAATATTATTACAAACAATATCTTCTAAAACACATTTTGGATTCAACTAAACAAACACACACACAAAAGAAAACACAGAATCTCCACATTTTAAAGTCAACTCGGTAATACCTCAGGGTGGGAAGCCAGTCCTATGAATAATAGAATGATAACCACCAACAAGACGATACTCTCTAAAATCACTCCAACTGCATACTGTCACACACACACACACACACACACACACACACACACACACACACAGAAATACAGAAAGAAAGATCTATTTGTTTTTGTCATAAATTGTATTTTGTTTTTTTGGTTTTTTTATGGTTTTTTACCAGATTTGCAAGAATCCCTTTTAAGTTTGAAACTGCCAGAAGAACAAGTGAAAATGCAAACTGAGTCCCATTGTGTTATGCTCTGAATTGGAAATTGTTACACATGCATTTGTTTCATCTCATTTTGTACTATTGTAATTGTTTGTTCACTTTTTTATGTAAGGCCTCCTTGGAACATCTGCAGGTTGTTCAGAATGCTGCTGCAAGGTTTCTGACCAAGTCTTCTAAGTACTCGCGCACTCACGCACCTGCTGATCCAGCTGTATTAGCTCCCCACTTTAAGATTATGACTATGGCATTCGGGGCTCTGCATGGACAAGCACCAAAATCAACATCAGAGATCGTTTACATCCGTACATCCCCAGCAGGTCCCTGGGGTCATGTGATCAGGGCTTGCTGGTTGTCCATAAAACTAGGCTGAAAACGAAAGGCGACAGAGGTTTTGTAACTGTGGCCCCAGACTCTGACACTCTGCCTCTTTGAGCTTGACATCTGTGGACTCAGTGGTCTCTTTTAAAAAACAGCTAAAAACTCATGTTTTTAAACTTGCTTTTGGTTCAGTTTTGTTTTATGTTTTAGCTTTTCTAAAGCACTTTGTGATTTTTATCTTGAAAGGTTCTATACAAATATAATTTCACTTACTTACTTAAATCTCCATTAGCTGATATAAGATCTGACTGACAGGCTGTTGGGCAAATTGTTGACTTGATAAATAAATGTCACCCTTATAAACAACAACAAAAGGTAAACCTTTCTATCCATTACAACAGAATCGTCTTCTTTTCAGTTTGTCAATTAAAGTATTTTGTCATTGCTTGACTTCACTGCACAGACACTAGGTGGCACTAACACCTAACTCTTTCTCTAGAAATTAAAGTCACCATAATATACATTGTAAACATGTCAAGGGCACGTCGTATCCGTGCATTCACTGCTGTGTCGATATTATGTTATAATTTAAAGAGTAGGCGTAGGACCTTTGTCACTTTGTGCTCGTCTTCTATTTTCAAATTCACACCAGTTCTTTTTCCTATTTATATGTATGTTTGTGGACAGTTTCAAATTTATAAGGCACACCTGACTGTAACAGTAATACAGCAGCCCTGCAACAGAGCTCACTTTCATAATAGTTCAGTTTTTGTTAGGTGATGTAAAACAGAGTTAATTTAGCTTCATTTAATTTAGCACATTTTTGTTAGGTGAGGATTAACCTTTATGTGCAATCAGCTGATGGGCATACTGCATATGTGTGTGTGTGTGTTTTCTCAGGTAAAACAGTGGAGCTGTCTCAGCGGCCATTGAAAAAGCCTTAGAGCTTCTGGATGCTTTTAATAAAAGATCAAAAAACCAAAAGCCATCTCTGTGCTGAACACCATTTTGATGAGCCTGCAATCTCAGGTCAGCTTGAGCACATTTGAAGACCTAATTCAATTGATTTATCTGTACATTATGACTGTTTGCAGCCACATGAATAGTTAATGATGTACTATGGTTATTGTGTCTGTTTGTGTGATGTGTATTGTGCTTGTACTCAGTAAGGTATGTATTTTTATGGTGTCTTAAAAAGTCTGATAATGAGCTAAACATTACCTAGAGAGAAGTATGTATTTTCTAATTAGATGTAGCAATTTGAATTTTTGTTTGTTTTGAAATGTATTTTTCAAATTGTTTAACAGCCAAATCTTCCTACGGTGGGAGAATCCACCTGTGATGTCGTCATGAGTGATGACAACAAGAACGAAGACTCTCACCAGGAAGCATGGGCTGTGTTTGAGAGGATGTTGTCTCATTTGTATCATCTAAGGTGGTTGTTTTTGTTATTGGAGTGTTGTGATTCCAATGGTGATTATACTACAGATACCAATTAGGATTACTTACCAGCACATATGCTGTGATTTATTTAAATAACTATGTCACCATCAATTCAAAAGTTGTCGTATTCTGCTGCAACACTGTAGTATTGGGAAAAAATTTAAGTGAGTAAAGTCTCTAACATAATTTCCCTAGGGATTAATAAATTACGCTGATTCTAATAATGATGATGGCTGTAAAAGAAAAAAGAAAAAGAAAAAACAAACAACAACAAAAAACAAAAACGCCAATAACAGCCAAATCTTTCTAATTGTGGAGGAAGAAATTGACAAATTACAAAATAATCCAGCCCAGTTATTAAAAAGCCCATGCATGGTGGGTGACATGAATTAATTTCCCAGGACAAAAACCACACTTTGGAGTTTATTTTGAAGTGAATCTTGTTGTTTTGTTCATTCTGCTGACCCCCTGAAATCTTTTGGTTTCTGTTATGTTGTAGCTCGGAAGTGTTCAAAGCTCTGGGCTTTGACCCTCACACCAGTCACTGCGTTCAGCCAGAGGGAGGTCCTCCGCCACCACAGGAAGTCTTGGCCTGTTTGCAAAATCTGTCCATCATGATTTTACAGCTCCTCCAAGCTTTCAGCAGGTATGTCATGCCAGTTAAAAAAATACCACTGGACATTTCACTCATCTTTCATTTTAGGTTTGCATAAGGCCCCTTCCTGATAATTCTTTTGATTTTAGCTGTGCCTCTTATAGAGAAATGTATGCATCACAGTCACCATTTCACAAATCTTATTGGTGCATCTGGATCTGTGTCCTTCAGTAAACTCCACAGAGGAGTTTGATCTTGCTTACCTTTGCCTCAACAAGTAGTTTTTGAAGGAGTCCTTTAAACCACCACCCCTCTCCTTCCTGTGTGCATGTGTTTTATGTTCTCATTTCTCTCAGGCTCCATTTGGCACCATAGTACAGGCTGTAATCTCCTTGTTTCTCCATTCTCACATTGTATGTATGTGAATGCTTGTTCACATATTAGCCATGTCTGTGTTTAACTTTAACTGACAAATGCAGGCAGAGGTGCACTGCTGCCTGCATTTGTCAGAACTATGTTCCAAAGTACTACGGTGCCAAATGGAGCCTGAGAGCAATGAAAGCGTAAAGGACTGGTTTAAAGGACTCCTACAAATTGGCTAATAGCAATCACCTGCTGAGGCGTGGATGTGTCCTGAGGTGGTCTATCAGCTGGTCAAGGGACCTATATAAAAGGAAGCTGCTGAGCACTGGAGGAGGCCCCAGACATGATGAGAAGGAATGTGTAGAAGCTAGGCATCTGAAAGATTGTGTAATGTGGCGACCCAGTCCTAACAGCAGCAGCGGCGACAGTAGGAGATAATGCGTGTGATCATAAGGACAGAGGGGCACCTCTGCCTAATTTTGGAGTAGTGTATCTCCACTGTTGTTTACTGGGTGCAGCCGTGTTGGGGGAGGGCTATTAGCCAGGACAGCTCCCCGGATGATGATTTTGGCCCATATCTGTCTGCTTACAGGGTGATGGGAGGCTTCTCCTCGTCCACCCGGGACAAGGCTGGCGCGGTCCTGCTCTGAAGAGAAAGTGCTTCCCGGTTGTCAAACATTATCTAGAACTTGTAGATGGTCTGACTGCTGAGAATAATGATGATAAAGTGCTGCCTGCAGTACCAGAGTCAATACCAACAGTGTGCTCTCATCTTATGCATGTGAGTTTGTCATTATAGTTTTATTTGTAAGAAAATGATGAACTTCACATTGTGTACCAAAATAAAGAACATTTCATAAGTCCGTTTAATTTCTTTGCCCTATGAGAGCTGGAATAAACATATCCTGACAGTTACAGTTGAGCACACTTTAGTTAAATCTTGAAACAGTAGAGACAGGAAGTAATAGATTCATCTTTGCATAGACAAAAGCAGATACTGGCTGTGTTCAGTCCATCATATTAAAAAGGAAACTATAACATGCTCTATCTGCTCTTGCATTCACTTCTAAATTGCTGTCAAGCAGCCCGGTAATAGAAATGTCTCTAATGTAGACGTGTACAGTGTAGTGTATGCATTTAAAGACCATAAAGGAAACACTAACATCTATGTAAAACTAATTTGAATAAAAAATGAACAGGCACTTGGTGGGGAGAAATTCCACAGGTGTGAAACCTTTTGTTCTGCTTGTTCTGACTGTATTTAAACCATGGCTGTGCTGTCCATCTTCAAAAGCTGGTATCTCTTGGTGGTGGTATTTTCTATATTAATTATTATCATTATTATTATTATTGTCAGAGTTTTCTTTTTCTCTTATATTCAAAATAACCACACTACAGATGGATACTGTCAGAAGGAACTTTTATGTGGATGACTGTTTAAAATCTGTTGCTTCACAAGAAGAGGCAGTGCACAATATAAAGAGGCTGATATCTGCACTAAAGGAGGATTCAAGCTTTCAAAATGGATCAGCAACAGTCGCACAGTGCACATCTCAATCCCAAAGGAAAGGAGAGCAAAGGAAATCAAGGGTCTGGATTTGAGAGAGCACTGGGTTTATAGAGGTGCATAGAAACAGATAAGTTCAAGTTCAGAACCTCTCTGCAGGATCGTCCACCAAGTAGAAGGGGCATTTTGTCTGTGATCGGCTCACTGCATGATCCTTTGGGAATCTTGTCTCCCTTCAGTATGCGAGCTAAATTGTTGCTACAAGAACTTTTGTTGAGCAAATTTGAAGTGGGATGAAGTTATTCCCCACTCTCCCTCTAAGCGGGGGCGTGACTGGCTGAAAGAGCTCCAGCTGATTTCAAAGTGGAATGCTTTCTTAAACCAAGTTCCACTGGAAGACCAGGTAAAGCACAACTTCATCATTTTTCTGATGCAAGTCAAGATGGTTATGGGATAGTGTCATATTTAAAACTGGAAAAGAATAACATCTCACATGTTGCCTTTAACCCGGTGAAAAGCTAGAGTTGCTTCTTTTAAGCAAACTACAATTCCCAGGCTGGAATTGACAGCTTCAGTTCTTGCAGTTCGAGTGAACTAACTTCTGAGAAAACAGTTGCAGGAAAAGTTTGAAAAATCTGTTTTTTGAACTCCTGTACTGTTAAACAGTACTGAAATACATCTCCAAGGAAGCCAGAAGATCTAATACCTTAGCTGCAAACAGAATTTCTGTTGTTCGAGAAGCAACAGATGTGAATTAGTGGAGATATGTTTCCTCTAAGGAGAACCATGCAGATGATGCATCCAGAGGCATGAAAGCTGAGGATTTCCTCAAATGTAGGAGATGGATAAATAGGCCAGAATTTCTCTACAAGTCAGAGGAGGAATGGCCTAAACTGGATGTGGATCACAGTGCAATTCCTGCAGATGACCCAGAGGTCACAAAGGACCTGACAGTAAGCATTTTTGTGAAGGAATCACAAGATGCTACAAGCTGTCTGATTCATTACGTCTCATCTTGGACAAAACTTAAAATCTCAGTAGCCTGGTTTTTAGAGCTGAAAGAGACATTGGTGTTTCTGGGACAAAAGAGGAAAGAGTTTGTTGCCGCAGATCTGAATGAAAATGATCTGGAAAGTCAAAAGAATGAAATGGAAACAAGAATGGGAAAAATTTAACACCACTCTGAAGAAAGAAAATCTGACTCAAGAAGATTTGGCCAAAGCAGAACAAGCTGTTATTCAGCATGCACAACAACAGAAATGTAAAACTGAAATGGCTTCAATAAGCAATTGCCTCAAAGCAGTCTCCAAGGGAAGTTCTCTCTACAAGCTCGACCCAGTATTGGATGTGGGGGAATAAATGTGTCAACATTGATTTTACGCCATATCTGTCAAAAGTTGGGACATGCAGGAAGAGCGTACATCCTGTCAAAACTAAGACAAAAAGACTGGATAGTAAATGCAAATTCGGCTGCCAAGAAAATAATCTCCCGATGTATCATGTGTAGATGCAACAGAGGAAAGTTTGTTGAACAAAAGATGGCGCAGAGAGAGTCCTGCCAGACACAGCTCCGTTCACAAATGTTGGAGTGGACTACTTTGGGCCTATAAGTATTAAAAGAGGACAAAGTCTCTTTAAAAGGTATAGAGTTCTTTTTATTTGTTTGACAAGTCGTGCAGTACATCTGGAAATTGCATAAACACTCAGTAAAGACTGCTGTATAAATGCTGTCTGGAGGTTCGTCTGTAGACAAGGCCCAGTTCCGTCCATCAGATCTGATAATGCTACAATTTTGTTGGTGCAAATTGAGAGTTGAAAGAGAGCTTGGCTGAGCTGAACCATGCTAAAATTCAAAACACTTTTATTCAGGATGGCATCAAATGTCCCGGCAGCCTCTCACCAAGGTGATGTGTGGGAGCGTCTCATTCATTCCATAAGGAGTATTTTAGTCTCAGTTCTCAAAAAACAAGCTTTAGATGATGAAGGACTCCAAACAGTCCTCTGTGAAGCTGAAGCTATATTGAACGACAGACCCATTACCAGAGTTTCCAATGACTCAAATGATCTTGAAGCACTCACACCCAATTATTTGTTGTTGCTGAAAAACAAACCAATTTTGCCACCAGAAGTGTTTGATCAACGTGATCTTCATGCTAGGAAAAGGTGGAAATGGGTACAGTGTATGGCAAAGCTGTTCTGGAAAAGATGGCTTTCTGAATACCTACCTCTGATGCAAGAAAGACAAAAATGGCAGGGGACTAAAAGATGTCTTATACCTGGAGATATTGTCTTGATTGCAGATGCTACAGCTCCAAGAGGATGCAAAAGGCTCGGTGGGTTCTGTGAGACTCCAAACAAAGACCTGTATTTTGGAAAGGCCAAAACGTCTTTTGCTACTGGAAGCATCATCTTGAAGAAGTAACATCATCAATGAAGATTAAGGACATGCCGGAGGGAATAGCTCCTTTTTTTAAGAACTTTGAAGTAATTGTGATTGTATGCACAATTGGGGGCCAGAGTGTTGGAGCCATTTATTTTTTATTTTTTATTATTTTTAAAATTTGTTTATCTTTGTAAGTCAGCCAGGAAGAACTGTAGGGCCATTTTCTATAAGTAAAGGGACTAGTATAGGACCAGCATGCACTGGGGTGGGCATGCTGTTGTTTTTTTGAAACCAGATCAGGAGAAGCAGCAGGAAACAAACCACAGTGCAGCAGTGGCTTGTAGATTTTAAATTGTTGAATGTTTGTTTGGGCAAACAATGGAATTGCCACTACAAAAGGTTTTCTTAAGATATATAAAACAGATGTGTTGCAACAAATACACAAAGACATAGGAAACACCAGAGGGGGCTTTTTAAAAAAAATATTGTAGAGACTTTTTTTTAGTTCAATCAGTACCATCATATCAAGAATTTTTATATGAATTCTAATTCTAAAATGTCTTTTAAAAAATCCTGTAGAACAGGTCAAAACTGAGAGATCATTTTACTTAATTAGTTATTTAGTAATTAGTATTGTTAGTTTATGAAAGCTATAGCCATTAAGAAGTGGGCTTGTAACCTAAGGGTTGCACAACTTCATAAATCATTACTGGTTTCATCATTTCACTTGATTTTATGTCAAATTTAAGTTTACAAAACAAAACAAAACCAAGCAATATGAAGGGAATATAAAACATTTTATTACAAAATGAATTTTCGAATTTTTCTAAAATGTTCCCACAAACCTAGGGAACAAGAATCGATACATTAACTGTGGTTTAGACAGTTAGAGGTGTAAACTGTAAGCTGTATATTTTCCTTTTGTCCTTTCATTTATGCAGTGGATAAAGGATGTGGGATGTGCCACAGCAAGGCTAAGGAAGAAAGTGGATTGAAGAATTTTTTTTTTTCTTTAGCATGAAAAAAGGCACCTTATACTAAACCCCCGTCTTATCAAATATGAGAGTATTAAAAAGCTTTGAATGAAAAAAAAAAGAGTCAGAGTTAAAGAAAAATGAAAAGCTACCAAACTACAAAATATCAGTTAAGCTTTAATTCACCCATACTATTCATAAGTGCTTTTTTGCTGAGCACATTAGCTTTAAACTCTGAATTTTTACTTAGTTTCTTGCTTGCCGGTGCTAAAAATCACAGATCAGAGGTACTAGATTACACTCCATGACAGGGCAGAATTACCACAAGTCTCTAAACACAGAACTCAAAGGCGCAAAGCGGTTAAGACACTCTGTCACTTATCATATCCCTTTTGGTTATACTGGATAGAAATATTTATCAAAAAAGGAACATAGTCTTTCACAGTTTTGTTTTTTGTGGCACAGCCCAAATTTACAGCTCATTAGGGATTACATAGTGAATAGAAAATACCCTTAACAAAGAAGTTCAAAATACACTTGCATGGTATAATATAGTCAATATATCCAATCATCATAACGTCTTCTATTAATCCCATTGCCTCCAAGGTTTGCCTTAGCTTTGCTTAACATGCTGAATCAGAAACAAAGAAATCAGGAGTGGTCTGAAACCTCTGTGAGGGTGGTGTAGTTGCCTGCTTTTGCCTCTGCACTGTAGACCACTGCAGGGGTGTCTTTCTTCCGATCGAGCTGGCACAAGATGGCTATACACAATACTGCTGACAACATCTAAAACAGAATCAAACAGAGGTGGTTTATTTTACTTCCTGTTCATCTTTTTATTATTTCTTGAGTTGCTTTGAGTCCACCTGCAATTTTAGAAAGAGGCTGAGAAGGGCAGAAAAGTCAAAGAAAATGCCAGCGCAGCAAAAACAGATACTTGCTCGCTTTCACTCAGCTTTCGAATCTGTAGTTACCAACTGCATAGGAAGATTTCAGGATGGAAAAGAGTTTTTGAAACCCCATGACTGAAAATATTAGTGGAAGACAAATTTTAAGGGAAAAATTAAGACTTTGTACAAATGGGATCACCTAAGCAAAACTGCTGACATTTCTGTCAACAGCAATGCACGCTTTCTAAAGATCGCATCAAAGGAGCTATAACCATGAGAGCCACAGACTGATTGTACTCACCCACAATAACATGATTCCCATTGTTACGCCCAACCCAATCCTAGTCACACTCATTATGGTCTCGATGAAGTATGGAAGGCATCCCTAAAACAAGTAAAGGATTAATGAGATAAACCGATATAAATTGAAACAAAGTTCATAACAGCTTATAGAGTTTACACATGTACCTGTACTTGAAAAAAGATCATTTCTAATGAGAATGTCTTTAATACCTTTTCATAAATCATAATAGGCCCGTCGCCCTTCTGGCTGTTAAACAGGCTGCTGTTTCTAGGAGCCGCCACCTGGAAAACAGAAATCGTAATTGTGCGTAAAGTGTATGCACACCCAGACAACGTGTAGTTTTAAAAATGTGATGATATTCGTGTGTCAAAGCTTTTAAAACATGCTTTTTTAACTGACTGCAGTCATTTTCAAGCAGATTTGCAAATAACTGCTGTCTTATTTATAAATGCAGACAGATTGCCAACATGCTGCAAACAATCTAAATAAGACTGCATGATGGGCACGACTCCTCTGCAATGCGTTTATTTTAGTGCTTTCAGCGTTAATCTCGTTAAAATGACGTTAACGCCATTACCGCATTAATGTGGCAAATCTACATTAACGAGTTACCACGGATCGCCCCGTGCGCGGGGCTGCATGGCGTCAACGCGTTAACGAGCTAAGCGCTAACACATTGATTCCATGCAGCCCCTTGCACGGGGCAATCCGTGGTAACTCGTTAACTGAGATTTGCCGCGTTAATGTGGTAATGGCGTTAACGTCATTTTAACGAGATTAACGCTGACAGCACTAGTTTATTTGCAATTGAGTATTCAACTCAACTGGTTGCCAGTTGGTTGTATTCTGGTGTAATTCCTTTGATCAAGCAACCACCCATGTGATTTTTCAGTTTAATCAGCACCCTAAAACAACTACGTCACTATTTGTGAAGGAAATTTTGAATTTCAGTTCCAACTCTATGAAGCTCTGGCTGGACTCTGAATATAAGTAATCAATGTAAAAAGAAAAAAAAAACCCTCCTAGGTCTGTGGTAAATATGAGTTTCTGTTCATGTAGACGGCAAGAGATTTGCAATTTTCACCAGTTAATAATAGTTAATTGACATATTATCACAAATGCCAGCTTGACCCCATTGAGTCAAAAATCTTAATGACGTTTTATCGCTGACTTGATGTACTTAAGTTGCTTTACCGTCTGCAAATGGTTTGGTTGTACCACAGTCTCCAACCACTGTTTTCCCAAGTGTTACTGTAGCATAAAGGAGCCTGGCGGTGCTACTTTGGGAGGAATTTGGGCTTCGTAAATGAAAATTGATTGAAAAATGTTTTTAACCGTGTAGGCATGTTAGCTTTCACACTTACACATGGATTAGTGGAGTTGTTGGTGCATAGGCAGGAATTTGGGATGTTGAACTTCCAGTCCTGGTAGCTCTCAAGTCCGCAACACTGCAACTGAGATGGAAGTCACAGAAGAAAATAAAGAGACAACTGCGAAACAACCATCTCCTAATCCCTTCTACAAACAGTTAAGTCTGACCAAACAGCATCTGATCTGTGCTGCTGAAAACTGTATCAGTCATGCCAGGACAGTCTGCTTGTATTTTTGGAAAAACATGTCCGTCACAAACAAGATTTTTATGATGGTCATCTTTCTTTTTTTAAAATCAAGAATACTGCATTTCTTCTCTGTTCTCACTAGAGTTCTCTATAAAACATCAAAACAGCTATTTTAAGATGCTAATATTATAAGAAGAGCATGTACCCAGCATCCAGTTAACTTGTGTATCAGCATTGTTTAGTTCTGCCATTAACCTTTCATATTACATGCGAGGTCTGTTTTTAGTTAGTTTTGTTTCATCACCTCTGAAACTACTTGGAACTGCAATTCTAGATTATACTTCCAAAAACTGGCACGGGCCATCCATTATCGTTGCTCACAAACATCTCTATGCCCTCATCGGCTATTATTTCCTTGTGCCCTGTTTACACTACTGGCTGCAAGTAATTTTCAGTATAAGCTGGCAGTATGAAGCCTCAAACTGACACTGCAAAATGTTGTTATCTGAAAAACCTTAAATTCATTTACTCATGACTCATTGAGCCTGGAGTCCAATTGACTCCAGGCTTAATGGGTTGTGAAGCTAGATGAATAGCAGACGCACACACACGCACACTACACACTACAAACACATGCACATCTTCACTCACAACTTCACAACACAAGGTTACCTACTTCTCTCTGTATATCGTTGAGGACTTCAGTAGAATTAACCAGGGGTAAAAGGTTCAGGTACTGCTTCTTCAATTCTTCACGTACCTGCGCAACAAAAACAATGTAATGTACAAACAGTTAAAAAACATTTCTGTATCTTCTAAAACACATTTCTGAATTCACTAAATGCAAAAAGACAAAAAAACCCTGAAACTCAACATGTGGAAAGCCAGCTTGGGAATACCTGAGATTGTGAAGCCAGTCCTCGAATATTAAGCACCAACATGACAAGACTGCTCAGAATCATTCCAACTGCATACTGACAAACAGAAACACATACACACAGAAATACAGGAATAAGGATCTATTTGTTTTTGTTATAAATTGTATTTTATTACCGCTACCAAGATTCTTGTCTTCTTTTTTTCTTTACCCACCACTATTAGAGCCCACCGTTTCTCTTTCCAGACACCGATTGCGCCAAAGATGGCCAAGAGAATAATTACAACAGCAATAACATACATAACATGTATGGCTACAATCTCGCGTTCTGCCTGTGGAGAAAAAAACAAAGACAAAGGTTGAGAGTGAGCAAGGGCTGGCATTTGTCTGACAATGGCTGCATAATATTTGCTTACCTATTTTGCCACTAATATAGAAATTGCTGCTGAGAAACATGAGCTATATGTGTGTTGTAGTACATACAATATGACATTGTTAAATCGCACACACATTCATGTGTCATAATGCAAGCTTCTATAAATATACATTTAATACCTCTTCCTGTTGGTGTAAGTATCCATGGGTAAAAAGACTGAATCCCAGCAGCAACAAACTGATTATCTGTAAAAACAGTAAGAGACGATTCAACACTTTCAGAGCTGTAACAGGCAGAGTAAGAAACGCTAAGGTTACCAAAAGTCATCAATGATTTCTCCACATCCTAAAAAAAAAAAAAAAAAAAAAAAAAAAAATTGTGTACAAATGAAAGTATTAATTCTGCTTATTAGAATTAAATGATAGGCATTTACATAATTAAACACTTACTATGCTTTACATTAATGGTCTTGAATAGGTTATGTTACACCTGATCAAAATGATAACGAAAATATGAAAAATGAGCTGCAGGATTTTTTGTAGTAGAAAGATGTAATGATTACTAAACCCCCTATACAACACCGCTTTTTACAAACACTCATTATGTTGGTTAGCAAACTGTAACATGGTACATAAGCTTTTGTGAACTTAACAACACTGACATAAGCACTGACGATTCCTATGCTAAATAAGCCTACCGCAGACATGAGCGAGACAGATAAATATGAAGGCATGCCGGCTCGGACGTCGCCCGGATCAACAAGGTCCGCGTCAGGTGTTGAGGAACCAGGGCACCCTGACGACAAGTGGGCTACTGGAACAAGAAGGCATCGGTGGGCAAGAGACGAAAACAGGGCGTTGTTGGAATGCTACTACGCAAGTAACCCTGGCGGAAGGGGTTACATGAATAGGATGAGGGACCTATGGATTCTTCGATACCCTACATCCACAATGACGGTGAAACAACTAGTAGCTCAGTGTTCCAACATTCGAAAGAAGGGACTGCTATCACAGCTAGAGATTGATGCGGTACAACATAAATACTACGGCAAGGAGGAGTCAGGACGCCAGGTCAGGGGGGAGATATCATCACCCCCACCCAAGATTGGGTACACAGCCCCAAGTGCGATAGGAGAAGGATCGTTGAGTGCGAGAGGAACTGACCTGAAAAATAGGATCATGGCCAAGCTTGAAACCTGGATCCCCCGTAGCCAGTTACCAAGATTACGTGAAGTACCCTCAGAAGGTCTGCTAGATGATGTTAATGCAGCACTACGGACGATACCTACAACCACGATTACCGACACTAACAAGCTGATCTACAATACGGCAGCAGTGATCAGTGAGATGCTTGGCTACAAGTTGAACAGCCACAAGGGGCAGTACCCTCCATGGAGAAGGAGGCTAGAGGGCAAGATCAAAGTAGCACGGAGGGAGGTTAGCCAACTAACGGAGTTGCAGAAAGGTGCGACAAGAAATACAGCAAGCTGTCCATACCTGAGGCCTTGGAAACTGCCGAGCAAAGACTCACAGCCTTGGGCAGCCGCTTGAGGAGGTACACCAGAGAGATAGAAGGCAGGAGAATAAACCAGCTGTTCTCCACAGAACCAGCAAAGGTGTACTCTCAGTGGCAAGGGAACAATAAGAGAACAGCACCACCAAGGCTGGAGACGGAGCAATACTGGAAGAGCATATGGGAGAAGGATGCAACCCATCAGTGGCTAGTGGATCTGAGGGCAGACCATAGCGACCTCCCTGAACAGGGTCCAGTAACCATCACAGTGGCAGATATCCAAGAAAGGGTCTCCAGTATGAAGAGTTGAACAGCACCAGGGCCCGACATGGTTCACGCCTACTGGCTGAAGAAGCTGACTGCACTCCACGAGCGTCTGGCAGCACAAATGAACCAGCTGCTAGTTAACGAGAGACACCCGGAATGGCTAACCGAAGGTCGGACGGTCCTGATCCCCAAGGACCCCAAGAAGGGACCGGTCCCATCCAACTACCGACCAATTACCTGCCTCAGTACTACATGGAAGCTCCTGTCAGGCATCATATCGGCTAAGATGAACAGGCACATGGGTCAATACATGATTGACCCATCTCGGCTGACAGAACAGTCAGCTGAGACTGCAAGACCAGACTGACCAACCTGTGCACTGCCTGGATTGATTACAAGAAGGCCTATGACTCAATGCCCCACAGCTGGATACTGGAATGCCTAGAATTGTACAAGATCAACAGGACCCTAAGAGCCTTCATCAGGAACTCAATGGGGGATGTGGCGTACAACACTAGAGGCCAACTCCAAGCCCATAGCACAAGTCACCATCAAGTGTGGGATCTACCAAGGAGATGCTCTGTCCCCACTGCTGTTCTGCATAGTGAGATCATTAACAAGACTGGCTACGGATACCGACTACGAAATGGAGCAGTTGTCAGCCACCTCCTGTACATGGATGACATCAAGCTGTATGCCAAGAGTGAACGAGACATCGATTCACTGAGCCACACTACCAGGCTATACAGCAATGACATTGGAATGTCATCCGGACTGGAGAAGTGTAGTCGGATGGTAACAAAGAGAGGGAAGGTAGTCAGAACTGAGGGGATTGAACTACCAGAAGGCAACATTGCAGACATAGAGGACAGTTACAAGTACCTGGGGATCCCGCAGGCGAATGGGAACCGTGAAGAGGCCGCTAGGAAAGCTGCAACCAAAGTACCTGCAGAGGGTCAGGCAAGTCCTGAGGAGTCAGCTGAACGGTAAGAACAAGATCCGGGCCATCAACACCTACGCCCTGCCCGTGATCAGGTACCCTGCTGGGGTAATAGGCTGGCCAAAGGAGGAGCTAGAAGCCACTGAAATCAAGACAAGAAAGCTTCTTACCATGCATGGAGGGTTTCACCCCAAGTCCAGCACCCTGAGGCTGTACGCTAAGCGGAAGGAAGGGGGCCGGGGACTGGTGAGTGTCAGCACCACAGTCCAGGATGAGACAACGAACATCCAAGAATACATTGGGAAGATGGTCCCAACTGACCGAGTGCTCAGTGAATACCTCAGGCAGCAGAAACCCAAGAAAGAGGAGGGAGACGAGGAACCATCATGGAAGGACAGGCCCCTGCACGGTATGTACCACCGGCAGATAGAGGAGGTGGCTGATATCCAGAAATCCTACCAGTGGCTGGACAAAGCTGGACTGAAAGACAGCACAGAGGCACTAATCATGGCAGCACAAGAACAAGCTCTGAGTACAAGATCCATAGAGGCTAGGGTCTATCACACCAGGCAAGACCCCAGGTGCAGGCTGTGTAAAGATGCCCCAGAGACAATCCAGCACATAACAGCAGGATGCAAGATGCTAGCAGGCAAGGCACACATGGAACGCCATAACCAAGTGGCCGGCATAGTGTACAGGAACATCTGTGCCGAGTATAACCTGGAAGTCCCGAGGTCAAAATGGGAGATGCCCCCAAGGGTGGTGGAGAATGACCAAGCTAAGATCCTGTGGGACTTCCAGATACAGACGGACAAAATGGTGGTGGCTAACCAACCGGACATAGTGGTGGTAGACAAACAGAAGAAGACGGCCGTAGTGATCGATGTAGCGGTTCCGAATGACAGCAATATCAGGAAGAAGGAACACGAGAAGCTGGAGAAGTACCAAGGGCTCAGAGAAGAGCTCGAGAGGATGTGGAGGGTGAAGGTAACGGTAGTCCCCGTGGTAATCGGAGCACTAGGTGCGGTGACTCCCAAGCTAGGCGAGTGGCTCCAGCAGATCCCGGGAACAACATCGGACATCTCTGTCCAGAAGAGCGCAGTCCTGGGAACAGCTAAGATACTGCGCAGGACCCTCAAGCTCCCAGGCCTCTGGTAGAGGACCCGAGCTTGAAGGATAAACCACCTGCAGGGGTGTGCTGGGTGTTTGTGTGTATATAAACACAATGTCAAAGTGGAAAGACATCAGCTATGTGGTTGCTGGTGCTCATTAGTCTGGTAATGCTTCCAAACAGTTTTAGTCCATTTGTTCCAAAGATCCAGCAATTTGAATTCTTTGCATTTCAGGATACTGTTCTTTCATAAACGGTAAGCATTATACATATTGTCCTTGTAACATTGGAATTTCATAAATGAATGAATCGCTTGGCTTGCAAAAGTATGACGTCACAACAATGTGATTGGTCACTTGCAATGTTGAACCTGGAACAACATTTATTATGATGATGTGGGAACAACACCAACACGAGGATATCAGATCATCCTTGTCAGTCAGTCATGAACTCCTCTTTATCTCAAAATGTTCTGCAGTCAAATTTGAGGAGACCTCTGAATGTTAACACTTGGCCAAAACGGTCATGAAACAGGACATTCATTCAACAGAACGACTTCAAAAACAAAGAATGAAGGTGTTGTAAATGCCCCATCAAAGTCAATATCTGAACTCATTTGAAATGCTGTGGCAAGACTCTAAGAGAGTAATCTCCTAAAGGAGAGTGAGAACCTGATAAAGTCATACAAGAAACAATTACTTCAAATTAGCTGCTCCTTTTTTTGCACACAACTAATAGAGAGTACACCTGGTTTTTTACCATGACTGCTCTTGTGCTTGCATGCCTTCATGTAAGGTTTTAGCATTTCTTCAAATAAAGTCACAGAACTGTTCCTGCCTATTGTGACGTCTGCATTTTGCCCCAAAATATGCAAGAAAAAAAAAAAAAAAAAAAACAGCCTGGGAACTGGAACTGATTTGAACAAATCCATTAATAAGATCTCTCACTTAACAGGGGTAACGCCTACATACCAGGAAGACACTTAATCCACCCCTTGAGCATTGATCCATAATTGACTTATGTTGTTACAGGAACTGGAAGCCTAAGAGTTTGGCATCTACATGATGAGCTCAGGGCATGAAATGAAACTTGATAATTATGCTACTTCCCAGCAAAACAATCAACGCATACTTTGTGGGATGTACTTCTTGATCATCTTGGTTCTTGGACTATGGTGTGGTTTAAAGAAAGTGCTGGCATCTGTTAAACCCATCAATATTTGTTAAATAGAATCATTTGAATTTCACAAATGTGTTGACTAAAGTGAAGAGTATAACTACTGAAGAAGTTAATCCAGCTTTCCACTGTTATGTTAATCTGATAAGTAGTTCACCCTGTACATTTGTTTACCCTTTTGACGTTTGGCGCCAGCTCTTATAGGCTCGTGCTAATCTTAGTGAAGTATTGCACAATGTGTTTCTTTTGTAACAGCTCCGGGCTAAATCATGCGCTGGTAAACCACTGTAAATCAGTAAATACAAAGCAAGTGATGAGACATAGTGACAGCTAAACCATGAGGGACAAGCTGTATTAGCGGGAAAAACATGTTGCATAATCCACTTCCCCTGAACTGTGGGAATGATGAGAAGAATAAGGTGGGAGAAGGAGAAGAGGTGATTAATCGGTTGGAAAAACCTGAGCATCACATGGTATAACTGCCAGTCAATCAGGTCTGGTGGGTCCCAGATGTTGTGTCAAGATGGCGATGCTGGCACATAGTCTGTTTTCTACAGTCATTGGTCAGCAATGTCATGTTGCTGACTCTGTGCCAAGAGTGGGCCACATTTGCACCGTACGTTTGTCACTCTTGTTTTTGTTTTGTTTTTCCTCTTCATTTAACAAACAAACAAACAAACAAACAAACAACCAAACAAGCAATTTATGACATCACATTTTGGATTTTTGGAAACACACGCATTTTAACTGTTTGTTTTTATACTTAAAAAAAGGAAAACCAATGATGACATCACATGAGACTACAAACACTACAGTACACATTATTGTTTAATACAGCCCCTAATTTAATTGTTATTTAACAATCTTAGCGTTTTCTGGAGACTGTTGTTTTCCCGTCTCGCTAATTATTCCAATGTGTTTCCAATAAATAAAACTAAAATTTAAAAAATGACCTCCTACAACCTTCACTGGCAACTCGATTGAGTAAAACTGAAAAGGGTTTAACTGCAGCACCTGGATAATGTAGATTTTTACACATGACACAAGGAGGGTCTCAACATCTGCACGTAAACAATCTTTCAGCGCCTCGTAACAATACTCACCGCGATCAGACTTATCACGAAAATAAAAGCCCGTTTCAGCCACACATTCGCTCTTCCCATGTTTGCGTCTTCTGATGTCGCTCCACGAGTGAATGCGTCCCTCAAAAGTGATAATTTGTGTGCCCGTAAAGAAATAAATCTACTTTTAAAGAAGAGAGACCCGTTAAAGTCCCTCCCCGCTAGACTGCGTTCCCCACCTGGAAATAATGGTGAGTGGGTGGAGTCTTATTCTCCAGCTCATGAAGTTGCTTAACCCTGTTAATTTAAAGCCTCAAATATGAAATAATTGAAGAATATTCTTATTTATTTTTTGGAAAACAGAGTGTTTTGTGAACCTTATTATGAAATAAAAAAAATACTATTAATTTGCAAATCTGTGTTTAAATTTGCAACATAATTTATTTCGGTCCCCTAATAACGTAGAAGCTTCAAAATTTAAATATGATGCAATTAACTTTAATGCCTAAACGCTGGTGACTGCTAAGTAATATATTTATTACCAATATGATCGATATTTATGAGCAGAAAAAACACATGATCATACATGAATGGGGTGTCATATTAACAGGAGTGTCAAATATAAGGCCCGGGGGCCCAGAGTCAGCCTTGTCAATCTGGTCCATTGGATAGTTTTGGAAAATGTGAAAGAGGACATAAATTTTGAAATGTATTTTAATTAGTTTTACAGCTTTTCCAACAGATAAAGACTGCCTCTATGGGCATTCATACTACTACTTTAAAACCATTTTTCTACATTCACTAAATCAGCATTTCTTTATTGTGTAGAAAAGCTGACACATACTGTTGAAGTTGTGCTTCTTTTTTCTTATATTAAGATTTCTCATTGATTAAATCTGTAGTTAAATTTCTCTACACTGACAGAAAAGAGTGATGCACCGGTCTGGCCCACATGAGATCAAAATTAGCTATATGTGATGTACTTTGGAAAATGCACTTCCTATATCAAGAACTTGTTGCAGGAAACATGTCAGACAAAGTGGGGGGAAAAACTACACACTCCCACTCCATTTGCGGTCATATTTCCCAAGTAGCTCACACATACAGCAAAACACAGAAGACAATGCTGTTTTCACTGACTCAATGACAGTGACTTCAGTTCAGTTCTCTAATGACATTTACAAAGCAGAGAGCATTAGGTGCATTAATGATCATATACAGAATTGTCTATCTGTGATGAAAACACAGTTAATGTAGTATTTTTAATCTGTTAAATGCCTTTATTCTGTCTCAATATGTTTTGTTTCGTTTGTTCTTTTTCCTATTTCAGCACTTCATTTTCTTTATTTTCCTCTATTTTGTTGTATAGCATTTTGTGTCTGATTCTCTGTAGAAAGCGCTTTAAAATAAACTGTATTTACTTACCTTAATGTTCAATAATATATCTGCAACATTTCATTGCATAGGTCATCACAGAATATGAAAATAGTTCATCTAACTGTCTAAATGTGCTGAGGCCACAGCTGTAAGTCACTGATATGTCAAGATATATCAAGCTCCAGAGGCATTGTGTGAACACAGAAGAAACTGCTCTGATAAACACTTTACAGCCGGTTCATGAAAGAGGGATAGGAGTAAGGATGTATGGTGGTTTACTAAGGACAAGATGATAGTACAGAAGATACAAAAGAGGACGAAAGTGACATACACACCAGTTTTTACCCACTCCATTACAACAGAGCATCTGGTATAAGGTTAACGAGAATCTGTGTGAAATGCATCTTCACTGCTGTGGTTTTCCTTCAGTGGTTAAGAAATGTCATTATCTGCTTTTTCAGTTACAGACCAAAATAAAAATGTATAGACAGCTTTGCATAGAACGCAACTAGATGTAGACTATCCATCCTAAAGAGACATACCTGGAAAACAAAATATATGGACATATTAGACATTGCATCCTGATCTGTCCAAAATGTATAACTGAGCACCTCATTCATAGTCACAAATTGTAACTGTGGCACAAAATGTGTTCTACTATACTGATGCTCATGATGTAAATCTGTGGGCTTGGCAGATTTTGACAATTAGATGGATAATTCTGTATGTTATGACTTCAGAGGCATATCTAACCAAAAACTGTACAAACTGAAGACTTTTGAACATAGACATTTCAAAATGTTAAAAAAAAGAATGTAAACAAACTTGTTAACAAACTGAGTTGAAGGGTTTCACAATATTGTTTTGATATCTTCAACTGTTATTGACAAAGGGAGTCAAAACCATTTCCTGCTTATTTTGCGGATGTATTTGCATGTTTAGTGGGGGGACTGTAAAAAAACAGACAGAGAGAGAGAAAATGATTAGTAGTGTATCCTAATATCTTCCATTGAAAACAAGAGGAAAAGCTTGACAAACTTGACAGTCAAAAAGATGGGAGGGGACTGACAGGAAGAGAGATCACACAGAAGAATGTAAAATTGACATTGGGGAGTTGCATCGGATCCTTGTTTTCCTCTTTGTGCGCCTCTGTGACAGCTCGGCACAGTCCTCAATAAAAGCCTTTTTGTCTGCTGGTGTCTTGGAAGAACAGATTGTTAGAAACTCTGTCACATGACCCCCTCACTGGAGTCCTGCGTGCATGTACAAACACACAGTCACACCATATGTCTATGCAACTCACACAATTTCACTCACACACATTATGTGCACTGCTGCAATGTTATTAGTCACTGCATTCTTTCTAACAAAGGCTCATTCCAGAGGAAAATATTTCCTGATGGACTACAGAAACATCTGGAGAGTATAATCAACGCGCTCATCAAACTCTGCTGGCAAGAGTATGGACACTTATTGTAAAGTTTTTCTGTCCAGTGTTTCCAGTACACATTCAAAAGATCTTTGGCACACATTCAAACTGTGTGACGGAAAGGCACAGAGCCATTCTACTGAACAGAGGATATTGGTGGGTGGAAAAGTACAAAGGGTCAAAACCCCCAAAGAGTGCACCCTGTTATTCCCTTGGTGTAAATTTTGAAAGAAAAAAAAAAATCCTTTGCCTTTTTAAAATTAGGGTTACACTGAATATCTAATTATTATTATTTTTTCTATTGCATACATGCTGTGGTTTACTCATTCACTTTGCTAGTGAAAAGTTGTTAGTTTGATTCAAGCCAGAGACACAAATTCCAGCTAGGAGTACACAAGCTAGTATAATGACTGCTACAAGTCTGGATAGAGGAGGACTGCATGAAGAAGGGCATCTGGGGTAAAAACGCTGCCAAATCAAACACGTGGGGCTACCTGCTGTGATGTCCCCTTCTAACAAGGGAGCAGCTGAAAGTAGCTTAAAAAAAGTTTAAAAAACACAGGTTTTGCATATGTTATTAATAAGATCTGTATATACTTATGAATGAACACAATACCTTGTTGGTCTTACAACATGTTGAAACAAGATTCTGATCTTCTGAAATAAATCCATCACTGAAGTAGTTCTTGTATTTTGAATTTTGCATTTATGAGAAGACAGGGTGTTTCTCCCAATGTCACCACTGTTTTTGTGCCAGGTGAATCTTTACAGAAAAGCACACCTAAATCACTGACTGACTTTTCAGAAAGATAACACTTTATGATGGCATTCTTACTAGTTGTAAGTAATACCCCTCTTTCAGAAATATGCATTCAGGACCGAAGGGGGTCTCTCTCTCTTTCTCTCTCTCTCTCTCTCCCCCTCTCTCTCTCTAAAACATGTGCAGATAGACAGATGTGTGATAATATCTGTCTTGTACTGATGTTATTGCACTGAGCTACCAAGTGTTTCTTGGTAAGAGTGAATATTTGATTTTGGATCCTTACTGGATGCATGACCTGGCAGGAATTTAAACACCCAACTAGTTGTTCCAAAGGCTCTAATGTTGCCACACAATTGCCTCACATTTCTTAATAGTTCCTTCATGAAGCGAGAGTTTCATTTCATTTTTTAAACTGGTGTGGACCAACGGTTTTCTAGGTTTTCTCGTGGTATTTCAAAGTTGGTTTTTTGACTATTTCATTTTTAGTGAAGCCACAGTGACAGGACTCATTCGAGCACTAAAAAAGGATGTTACTCAAGTGATGAACCATTACTTACATCATTAAACCACATATAAAAATCCCCTAAAAAATGATGTTTGCTGAAGAAACAAAAAAAACCTTCCCCATTAAGCAATAATGTTAATAATAGTAATAATATTAATAGTAATGATAATAATAATAATGATAATAAAAATAATAATAAATGTATGTTGCACTTATAAATAAACATTTTTGTGTATGTTGTCCATTCATGTCTCTAGGGTTTCAAATATGGCCCAGAGGTCAGAACCATCTGCCCATAACCATCCTACTAGGGGGTCCACATCTGGGTTCTGCGTTGCCCTTACCTGCCTGTCTCTTTAAGAAAAGTCATATGATGGTCACATGACCCGGAAGAATACCGAAGTCATTCAGCGTGGTTGTGTTTACAGGCGTGTTGTTTACTTGGCGCCTGCAGGTTTGTGCTGTAAATAAACCGTTAATTTACGATAATTAATCCATTAGACATTTATATTATCATTCAAAGAATAGTAACGTAACCTGCTTTCTTTTGTATAGCAGCCACAGCTCTCTGCTATCAATGTCGAGGTAGGTTTATGTGAAGGATTTAGGTTTACTCTAAATAGACGGATTGCTTTGCTCTCAGTAAACGAGCTTACACGTAAATAAATCGCCGATAGAATTCTGCCATTATTTTAATGGGATGCGGCGACACTAGCAGGCTTAAAATCCGAGTCAAATGTCGTTTGTCATGTATTAGCATCTCTTCGTATTTCGCACAGGTGTGTTACAGATGTTGTAAAAATCTCAAGTAATCATAAAAACATTACTGCCGTACGTTTTTTAACGTGTCCCGATTTGCATGTATCCTCTCATTTTTAAATTGCCCTAATTTTCATTGAATTTTGCTTTATAACAATGACACGGTATGACATGTGTCTTCAGTTACATTGAAGGAGGTGTTGATAATGTTTTATTTCTGCCTCTTTTACCCTCAGGAGTAACTAAAAACATCTCTTTTTAGATATATTGATCATGAAGCAGGTTAGTGAGGCTGTGAATGTCCCTGCATGCTTCATATCAAACCATGAAGGCTTTCTTGGAAGCATCAAAAATTTCATTGAGGATTTTGTGGTGACTGAAATAGATATCTATGGACAGCATGTTAACACAGCAGCAGCCACACAGACACCGGGCTGTGCCTCTTCGGTTCGAAATGACAGAACCAGTGCAGAATATAAAGAGGACAGTCATTCTTCAGCCTCACAGGATGCTGATGTCCCTCTGGATTGGGGGGTACACGACCCACTCCCTAGTCTAGGGAGTTTAGATTTAGGTGTGATTTTAGGTCAGTCAGTCAGTGAGGAGCTCGAGCAGTTTGTGTTAACTCTCAGAGATAAAAATCCACCTGATCTGGAGCTTTCCCTTGGTTCCTTTGCTGACAAACACCAGAGAGCCAGCGTCCACCGAGCTGTCAGACACCGCTTCCCTTTTCTCATGACTGTCACCATTCAGCCTGAGATCAGGGTGAGGGAGGACCCAGACTACAGAGAGCTCTCCCAGCTTGTTAAGGAGGATGAGGCTGAGGACTTTTTCAGGTTTATAGATGCCAAAGTGAGAGGTTCATCCTATACGTTTGGACCTGATGACAATAAAGAGCACAGGACGGCAGTCCATCACTTCCTGAATCGAAGGTTCGGGAAACTGGTGGAGACTAAAAGCTTCAATGACCAGGGGAGGACATCGATCTCAGTTAGGCTGAGGGAGCGAGGGAGGCCAAAGAAGAGAACAGCGGAGGAACGTAAAGACGATGAAGTTTACACTGGTAAGGCGTAGCATTGCAAGTTATTGATCATTTATCATCTGAAATATAAAATCTAAAAAATAGTAATGCTTTAGATCAAATTACCTACTTTAAGTAAACAAATAAATAATATAGAAAAAGCTGGAGAAGAATGAAGAATTTTAACTATAAATGAAATAATTATGGCAGCTTTATTATCACAGTAATTGTGATTTGAATCGGTCAAAGCTGGAGAAAAAGACAGGAAAACTCTTAGTGAGAAGGGCAGGATGACACAGGTTAAGAGAATGAAAATCAAAGATGCTTTAAAAAAATCAGGTTTCCTGTAGGGAACATTTCCAAATATGATAAAAATATAGATGTTTTTTTGCGTGTTTTTTCAGCGTTCACTCTGTGTAAGGAAAACCTTGAGACTCTGGAGGCCATCAGCTACATGGCAGCAGCTCTCGGGGTCCTGCCATCTGATTTCACCTATGCTGGGATCAAGGATAAGAGAGCAATCACCTACCAGTCCATGGTGGTAAAGAAGGTCTCACCTCAACGGTACTGCTGTGTTTCTTTCATGCATTTTGAGCACATGTATATATATGTATGTATATATATTTTTTTCTTATTTTCAAATCATGGGATAAAAGCACCAAAAGTTGTGTTATTCTCTTTATGTTAGAGTTCTTCTTGTAAAACCATTTATATATTTTGCATTATGTGTGACTAGGTTGAAAGAGAAGAATGCAGAGTTTCAGAACAGAGGGATCCGCGTGTTTCAGGTGCGTTCTGTCAGCGAGCCTCTCCGGCTTGGACGACTGCAGGGGAATCACTTCGACCTGGTTGTCCGGGACCTGAGACCACACGGTGCTGGTGACATGCACTCCTCTGGTGGAGACGTGCACACAAGGCTGGCAGCACTGGTGAAAGAAGCAGTGGAGAATGTCAAGGTAGATTTTGAGTTTTAGGTTTCCTGCAATCCTGTGGTAAAAGCTTATGCCAGGAACCAGACTTTCTTTAATGTTTTATTAAAGAAAGTTTTTTTTTTATTGGACATTGACAAGCTTAAAAAGGCACCTAACTTAAATAGTGAACCAGTGTTGTGTCTGCACTTGCACAGCTTGGCATAGAATACATTTTGAATTGTATACAAAAACTCTTCATTTGTTAAAGTTTATTTAGTTGATTCTAATAATGCAAAGATATCACAGTTTGACCAACAAGGTGATTCTCAAAGAGCTATTAGCTAAAAACCTGGTATACCTCAGTGTAGTTCTCCAAAATCCGAGGAAAGTGAACAAATAGAGGAAAAAAGAAGAAGTGGTAATCCTAAAAAAAAAAAAAAACTCACTGCAGCAGAAAAACAGTATCTGAAGGTCATGTCCTTTAAAAATAGGAGGGGAAAAAATCTGGCAAAGGCCTGACACAACCTGAGAGATGCATCTGAAAAGGTCTCAGTGGAAGGGTGGCTGTCAAGAAGCCACAGCTGAAATTAGTCCTCGACTAATCATGTCTTTCCTGATAGAGTTTTAAAATATGTCTGCTCAGTAGCAAGTGGTTTTGTTGGTCCAGAAGGTCTGCCTTATACAAGCTACATAGCCACCACCACACATTGACCTCTGATGTTTTTCACTGTAGGCCAGAGGGTTTGTCAACTACTATGGACCACAGAGGTTTGGGAGCGGACAGAGCGTTCAGGCTGATCGAGTAGGACTAGCTCTACTGAAAGAGGATATGGTGAGCGTTTGAGACATTCGCTATGTATTCAAGATGATAATACTGTTGGTTACGGTCATATAAAGCTAATCCACGACCGGCATTGCTCAGTGAAAACAGCACACAGTTGAGTTACTGTATGTAATGTGTGTGTCAGGTGAGTGCTGTACGTCTCTTCTTCACTCCAGAGGAAGGCGATGACCCTCAGAGTCATGCGAAGAGACACTTCCTCCAAACAGGTTTGTTTTAGTTTCATGGGAGATTTTTCTTCCTCCAGAAACTTCTAAAATGAGAACTATTCTTTGCTGAATCTGAGGTTTTTTTGATGAACAGTGTGATGATCTGTTCCTTTATTTATTTTTGAAAGTTAGCTGAAATTCATCATCCATATTTGGCTAAAACCTTATGATTCTGTAATGTCAGCATCTGCTGTTCTAGTGAATTCATGACACATTTCATAAACCAAGTTTTGTGTTTTTAAAACCGAATTAACGTCATGCAAATGCTTTTTTTAGAATTTGCAATTTCAGTATGTTTTGTCGTTTTATTTTTCTCTGTCTTTCACCCCTCTCCACTCCAGATAACGCTAAGGAGTCCTTAGCTTTGATGCCGTTGTCCAAGCCCAGGGAGCGGTTGATGCTGCGGGCCCTGAACCGCTATGGTACAGGTCCTGATGGTTGTGACCAAGCCTGGCTCAGCCTGCCACACAGCATGAGGATTTTCTACCCTCACGCTTACTGTAGCAGGTCAGCTGCAAGGAGAATCTATCCATCCATCCATTATCTTAACTGCTTCTCCTGTTCAGGGTTGTGGGGGAGCTGAAGCCTGTCTCATCTGTCATAGGGCACAAGGCGGGGCACGTCTTTGAATATTTTTTATGATAATAAATACAAATTTGGGAAAGTAACAAACAGGTTTGACAGATAGCGATATGTAAAAAAATGTTGTGTATTCATTTATTTATTAAAGCTGGTTTCCATTATAGGTGAGGGAGATAAATTGGGGCTAGGTGGAGCCCAAATAAGTGGTTTCTTTTATTTATTAGGAAATTAAAATAAACATTATATAAAAACCAAACAGTATTATTAATAACATGTCATCCCAGTGCTTTAGATCTTTAATTTGAATAATTATGTCGATGTTCTTGTGGTTGTCAGAGTTTGGAACGAGGCAGCGGCACACAGGCTAACTACAATGGGTCATAGTGTCCGAAGAGGTGACCTGGTGTGGTTACGACAAGGTCAAAACAAAATGGAAGATGCTAGAGAAACCAGCATGGCTCAGGTAAGAAGGTAGATAAAACAGGAAAAGGAGACCTTTTAGAAGGAATAACTGATTAAAAAGATAGCTCAGGAGTAATTAGGTTAGCTTTGTGTTATAATCAGAGCAAACACTTTTCCAGGTTTGTGACTTTGTTGCATCTGTGACATACAAAGTAAAGTTTGCATAGGCCAAACACCAAAGGAGGAGATAAAGGAGGAGCGGCATTTAAGAATCTAAGCTGGAGAAATGAAAGCATAATCTTGGCCTGAAACTGCAAAGCTGAGGTTAGAATGGGGGGTGAGAACAACACAAAGTATATCAGCAAACAGCTCATTATAAAAATTTTATCAATGAAGTTATTTATTGTTTCTATTTGTTTCCTTTTAGTGAGTTAAACTACCCTTTTTAGTGTGCATGAAAGGACAGAGTAGAGGTGAAAACTGTGGTTACTTCCTTTTTTAGGCTGTAATTGAGCAGTTTACAACAGTAACTTTGTTATGGTTTCACTTACTGTACTTTTGCTGCTGCTGCAGTCCAGAAATACCTCCTGGTAATTTCAGCAGTAAATAGGATTATTTAGTGACACATTTTTTTGTGCTCTCTTGGTCACAGGACACATTTTCGATGTGAGGACACGTTGTTACTTTTTTCAAACACCCTGTCAGTGCCACTAACTTTGTGTTTGTGCCTTCTTCTAGATCCATGTGGTGACAGATGAAGAGGAGCAAGAGGGTATCTACAAACTAGAACAAGTAGGGAGTGTTTGGAGCTATTTGTTTCTCTGCCAATTGCTATTTTTTGTACACTACAGTAACACTACAGTTGCTACTTGTTACATTATTGTCCTGCCAGGTTGTGTTACCGATGCCAGGAAACACTGTGAAGTATCCAGAAAATGCCATGGGAACTTGGTACCGAGAGAGGCTGGTTAGAGATGGACTTGAAGATTGCCGCTTCAGAGTCAGCAGCCTCAAACTGAACCTGCCTGGCTGCTACCGCCCCCTGCTGGCAGTGCCGCACAACCTCAGGTATCAGCTGCAGAGAGCAGCCAGCAGAGAGGGTGGAAGAGCGATGGCAGGCTCGGAGTCGCTCACTCTCACCCTAAACTTCGACTTGGACTCCTCGTGCTATGCTACCATCTGCCTCAGAGAGATCATGAAGTGTGACCCCTGAAGGTTAAAGGAGGACATAGCTGTTGTATTTGTTTGAAGGAGAAGAAAACAGCTTTTCTACAATACTTTGTACTTTCATTGACCGTTATTATGTTACCAGTAGTCTTTTAGTTTGTTGTTGAAGACCGTAAGTATAAAGAAAAATCATATTGTGCAGTTCAAAAAGCATAATGAAAGGAGGCCACTGCCAAATGTGAACAAATGTATATGTAAAAGAATTCATGCAGTATGTTTCTCGTGCCATAAATAAATCCTCTAAAACAACAAAGTTTATGATTTTTAAATTTTTTTTTCTCTATTTTCATTCAGAATGTTTAAGTTTGAAATCTTAAAAACACAATTTGACTGGGTTCAACTCCACACTCTCCATCTTAAAAATAATAAAGCATTGACCTAAAATGTCAGAAATTAACTGCAATCTTAACTGAGTCCACTTAAAATGTGCATGTGATTTTTAAAAAAAGAGAGAGACTAATAACCTTTGACCCTGACAAAGAGGTTCCAGAGCCTCTGTTGTGCTGTTGGGAGCATTTTGCTGGCATGATTGGAGTCTGCTTTTTCCCTTCTCCCCAGTTGTTGTTTTAAAGTTGTTTTGCAGGTGGACTCCATCTCCCTGTTCTCTTCTTATCCCAGCTTATGTCGCATTTAGATTACACAACTGCCATTCTGATTGCTCAGGAAGGCATATCAATATGTGCCATCACAAGAATATTAAGTGTTTCCCAGCATAGTCTCCAACATTGAGTGAGGAGAGCAGGACAGGGTCATTGAAAAGCATTAACCCAACAGCAAGAATGGTATCTGTTCCTTTGTGGGAGGAGGAACGTGAGGTCCACTGCCAGAGCCCTGAAAATGACCTCCAGTGTACCTGTCAGAAAGGGACTCCAATAGTATGAGGTGAGGTGGCAACATCTGGCAGAGTTACCTGTGCTCACAGCTCAGCACCATACAGATCAACTGACTTTCACCAAAGAACACCGGGACTGGCAGATCTGCCAGTGATGCCCTATTCTCTTAACAGATAAGAGCAAGTTCGCACTGAGCACATGTAACAGTCCTGAAAGAGTCTTGAGACATTGTGGTAAATGTTTTGCTGCCTGCAAGATCATCCAGCATGACCAGTTAGGCAGTGATGGTCTGGGGAGGAATATTCTTAGAGCAACAAGCAGATCTCCACATCCATGTTAGACCTTATGCTAGTGACATGGGGTTGGCATTGCACTGCACCAGAAAGAGAAGCTCATGGATAACTGATGCACTGATGCTACTGAACCACCGTCACATTTGGTAAACCTGAATCCAGCTGAGGCAAATTGGGCCACAGACGCTTACGGATGCACTCATCCAGGTCTGAAAGGAGATTCCCCAGGACACCATCCACTGTCTCATCAGAAGCATGCCTAAACATGATCTCACGCTGCCAGTAGTGACAAGCACACTAGCAATAAGCAAGAGTAGAGGAAGGATAAGGAACGAGCACTGATCTGTGGCCAGCACCTGTGAAACGATTTCCTTTCTGGGGCTTGTCTTGTTGTTGACTCTCCACCTGTTATCACTTTGATGAAATGGATTTGCAAAGGTTTATGCTTCCCAACTGGAAAGATTTAAATTTAACAGACTTTATGTTATGTCACTGTGATTATCAAGCGTTACCTTATTTCTTATTTATTTTTTAAAGAAGTGCAAATAAATAAATCTTTCATGGGGGTTTGAAATGTATTCTTCCAAATTATCTAAATGCTTTATAAAAATTAATTAAATCATGGTAAGTGATATCCTCTCCTAGACTAGCCTTGATGGGCAGCTGGGGCTCGGGGAGGTTCAGGGGGTTGTATACCAGTCAAAAGATTCATGGTTCAATCTCCAGCTCCAGCACCAAGCATCCTTGGTGATGAATGCCGATAGATTCATCATAACGTGAGTGTGTGAATGTTATATAATGTGCTTAGGCATAGAATAAAAAGCACTGAGCGCGTAGTTGGGTGAATCAGACTTGCACTAAAAAGCACTTTGACCGCTCACTTAAAAAGTGCTCTATTAATACCAGTCCTTTTAGATTGTTCTCTTATTTATAGACTGACAAGGCAATGTGTTGGAATAATGCAGCTATCCATTTTTTCACCATTGGATTTAATCTGCATATGGCTTGTTTCCTATTAAGATACTCATATTTCCATTTGGAACACACTGGCATGGATTTATTATACTGTCAAACAGATACCACCAGATGGCGACAACATACCATATTAGTCAAGCAAACGTCACAGGTACTGCTAGTGGTGTAGTGTCACATAGTAAAGTGGTTTTAACTACTTTGTAGAGTATGAACATTTATGCTCCTTAAGTGTTCACCAGTTTACTATTTTCCAAACTGGTATTATGCTCATCATCTTATCTGAGAGAACAGCAGCTGCCCCACATAGCTGAAAGGTTAATGATAATGTTTAGGATTTCAGTGCACTCCATTTCTGTGACTGAATCCAGCCCTCCAGTTCACACGATCCCCTCTCGTTTAAGCATAGAGCGGTGGACCAGTGAGAGAGCCATTTTAAGAACCAATAAAAAGCATAATGAAGGATAAAACTCGGTGTAATTACGTTGCTAAGGGGCAGCTTTCAATCTGGATTAAAACTGAGCCAGCTTTGCCTCGTGTGACTAATTTATGGAATTTTGATGAGAATGTTTACAGACACCAGCATATGAAACCAATCTCATGAATATCTCATGCTGGCCATACCTCTGAGCTATTCTTAATAGCCATCACTGTAAGTAATATGAAAAGCGACTGCCTGTATGGGTGTTGTTGTTAAAGGTGGGTTCTGACACGCAGGCTGTCATCAAACCAACGCACTGCTTGATAAAGTATCTGCCTGTAAGCGAAACTGTCTGGTAAAGAAATACATCAGCACTAATGAGTTTCTTCACTTGTTGAAGATTTTTGTGGCAAACTTGCATGCTTGCACAGCGCACAGACTACATCCTACAGTACTGAACATTCTGTTAAATGTTTCTTGCCTCAGGAGCCAAAGGGCACAGGTGTACTCTGGGTATCGAATGTTTTAGATCACTGTTATATATTGATATTTTGTCATTTTCAGTCTTAAACCAAGACTCTTGAACAAAGAGTCTTAGCAGTGGCTAAACCTTAAAACCTACCCATCCAATCCAGTCAAGTCAAGTCAAGTCAAGTTGGCTTTATTGTCACTTCAACCATATACAGTTTGTACACAGTGAAGCGAAACAACGTTCCTCCAGGACCAAGGTGCTACATGCAACATAAATAAATTTACAACATAAATTAACAGAAAAACACTAAACTAGCTAACTAGAGACAGGACAGACTGACCTAACATAAATTACAACATAAATTAACAAAAAACAAAAACAAAAAACTAACTATCTAACTAAAACTAACTATCTAACTAGGTAGGTAGTGCAAAGGTAACAGTAAACATACTTGGTATGTAGGTAGTGTTGGACAGTAAACATAATAATATTGTGCAAAAAGAGCATTTACAGGTTGATGCTTTGAGGTAGTTGAGTTGAGTTGAGCTGAGTGATAGAGTGTGTGTGTGTGTGTGTGTGTTTATCAGTCCAGTCCCTTTTTGTTGAGGAGACGGATGGCTTGTGGAAAAAAGCTGTTGCACAGTCGGGACGTGTGTGCCCGAATGCTTCGGTACCTTTTTCCAGATGGCAGGAGTGTGAAGAGTGTGTGAGAGGGGTGTGTCCAATCAGCCACAATGCTGGTGGCTTTGCGAATGCAGCATGTGTTGTAGATGTCCTTAATAGAGGGGAGAGAGACCCCGATGATCTTCTCTGCTGTTCCCACTATCCGCTGTAGGGTCTTGCGGTCCGATATGGCACAGTTCCCAAACCAGACAGTGATACAGCTGCTCAGGATGCTCTCGATAGTTCCTCTATAGAAGCTGGGCCTTTCTCAGTCTTCTCAGAAAGAAGAGACGCTGTTGGGCTTTCTTGTGCAGGAAGCTGGTGTTGAGGGACCAGCCGAGGTCCTTCTCCAGGTGGACTCCCAGGAATTTGGTGCTGTCAACGATCTCCACAGAGGAGCCGTTGATGCTCAGCGGTGAATGGTCGCCTCGTGTCCTCCTAAAGTCGACAACCATCTCTTTTGTCTTTTCAACATTCAGAGACAGGTTGTTGTCTTTACACCAGTCCGTTAGCCTCTGCACTTCCTCTCTGTACGCTGAGTCGTCCATCTTCCACCAATCAAAATCCAAAGAGCAAAATAACTAAAATAACCTTCTCGCAACTACTAAACTAATGATATAAGCTTAAACGTTTAATTTCCCATTGATCCAACAAGGTGCTGGAAACATTCCTCTGAGATTTTGCTCCACATTGACACGAACAGTTGCGGAAGATTGGGCCATACATCTATTATGGGAATCTCCCATTCCACCACATCCCATAGGTGTTCTCTTGGATTGAGATCTGCGAGACTGTAGAGCTCATTTGACTCCCATGAACTCACTGTCATGTTTAAAGAACCAGTCTGAGATGAGCTTTGCTATCCTGCAGGAAGCAACTATTAGAAGACACACTGTAGTCATAAAGAGGTGGACATGGTTAGCAACAACACTCAAGTTGGCTGTGGTGTTTAAACAATGCACAGTTGGCACTAAGGCACCCGAAGTGTGCCAAGAAAACGTCTGCACAGCATTACACCACCATGTCTAGCCTGAACCGTTGACACAAGGCAGGATGGATCTGTGCTTCCATGTTCTTTTCTGACCTTACCATCCTAGTGTGGCAGCAGAAATTAAGATTAATCTGATTGTTTTTCCAGTTTTCTACTGTTCAATTTTGGTGAATCAGTGTCAACTGTAGCCTTAGTTTCTTGTTCGTAGATACCAGGAGTGGCACCCGGTGTGGTCTGCTGCTGTAGCCTATCTGCTTCAAGGTGTGACGGTACACTCTTCTGCATACCTTGGTTGTAATCGGTGTGGAAGGTGTGGCCATTCTCCTCTGACCTCTGATATCAATCATTTTCACCCAGAGAACTGCGGCTCATTGGAAATTTTCCCTTTTTGAGACCATTTGCTGTAATCCTAGACACGGTTGTGTGGGAAAATCCCAGTAGATGACCAGTTTCTGAAATGCTCAGCCTGCCTGGCACCGACAAGCACACCGCAAAGTCTTGACCATGTCTACATGCCTAAATCCACTGCTTTGTTGCTGTGATGTGATTGGCTAATTGCATATTTGCATTAACATGCAGTCTTAATTTAAAATGAATATAATATTTTATTATACCAGAGAGTTGGTTGCTTTTAATATTTTGAGCGTCAGAAGTATCATTACTCACAGTAATAAACTGTTTTTACATAGAGTACTTTGAAATGTCTTGCCATACACTAACATTTAGCTCACTTGCAGTTTAAAACCAGTGGCGAGTAGTATCACTCTACATTATAGGCAAAGAGTGACTGACACACGGGATGAGTGACTTCTCCTCACCCTCGGGCTAATTCGCAATCCAGCTGGCTGTGGAAAAAAGTTGACCCACTTCAGCAGCAAAGATGACAAATTTACTACACGTCTCACTAGCTGAAAGGCCTGAGAATGACAAGGAAGTCAGGGGTTATGAGAGACATTTAGCACTGATATAGTCTGACGTTTTTCCCCTCGCAAAGAGAGATGGAGGAAAGGCTGTGAAAGACACCATCAAATGAGGAAGCACTGTATATCACTCTTAATTTTCCTAGTTTTTCATTACATGGTGAACTTTGGTTGTCTCTTACTCGGTCATCCATAATGTATGTTTATGCCATTTCTGCTAGTGGTTTGGAAGCTCCTGTAGTTACTGAGGAGGAGGAAACCTAATATGACGGAAGGAAGGAATGCTAGATGAACAATGAAAGGAGTAAGGAAAGCAAGCAGGCAAAATCACTTAGCAATCTAATGCAAAACAATGAAACGCTATATATGACTAATGGTGAAATTAAGGGCAATTTTTGAAGTGCACACTGCTGTTTCTGGTTTGACAAATACAAAACATGCCCACACACACTGATTGAACATATAAACACTTGAGCAGCATTTGACCTCTCTAAACTGCCTGTCCCTCACTCAGTTGACTGACAGGTGGTGCACAGTGTAGTTAGACAGACACCGATATGCAGGTGGACCTGTGTTTGTTTTGATCTGGTCTGTCTCTGCGTCTGTCTCTGTTTCTGTCTGTGTGTGTTGTTGTTGTTGTTTCTAAGTCCTGTCTACCGTGTTAATGCAGAAACCACTGCGGAGTATTCTCCAGACTGGAGGCTGATCATTGTCATGGGAGGTGGGATAAGGACAAGCAACGCTGCTATTGTTACCGTGTCAAAATATGTTTTGACTCTTCCCAATAAAAGAAAACATTCCCTTCATTGCTATGAACCTGCTCATACACTTACATTTAAGGCATTTGTTTATTCAAATGATGCACTGAGTTCAGAGGCGCTTCTTGGATTGGATTCTGGTCATTTTGCGGGAAATGAAACTAACACGAAGGAAGCTGTTGTTAAAACAAAGAACTTTAAAAAGTGGTTTAAAAATTTGATATGTGGGCCAATATTTCTTCTCTTTTAGACCCTGTTATTTAAGATGTAGTTTTAAAAAAAGTATCTTCTGTTATTGGCAAAAACGTTGTGTATTACTGATTTAAGCCATGCCTGACTCTGCTTGCAGCTGCTTGCCCTATAGCAGCAAAACTATTCAACATAGTTGACCAAGGTTTCTTTCCTCTTTAGTTTTTGAATTTTCATTTATTGTCTGTTATAAATGCTCATACTGATATATTGGCAAATAGCTAATATTGGCCAATATACCAGCCCTGCCACAGTATCGGTAACTTAAGAGCTGACATAGAAGTATCAAAAAGCGAATGCTTGCTATCCTTCTGGTACGTTTTTGGACACTTCCTGCATAAAAACCCCAAAATTCAGATTGTGATTGACACAGTGTCATTAAAAGAGAATGTTTTCAGATTATTTGGTTTAGGGTTTTTCCTTCAAATATATTTCTTGGACTGGTACACGAGCTAACAGGGCATGTTTCCTTTCTTTTAATTTTGAAAACACACATGGCCATGCCCTTTTATTATGGGACCATGCCATTCAACAGTAACACCACAGAACCTCTTTGCTGCCCAGAGGCTGCCATGTCACCCATTTTAGTGTACTCCAGTGTCCCACATGTGAGATGCCTGCATGTGGAAAATGAACTGACCCAGTAACTGCAGCTGTGGTATTGACAAGTGGAACGGAGGGGGATAAATGAGTGAAACAAGATTGATTATGGGATACATTAATGCTGCCGTGCTGCAGGAACGTTACTGGTAGCACATGTTAGAGATCTAACATGTGCTACTAGTGCATAAGACAAAACGATGATGATGAAAGGTGTAATGTCAGTCCACAATGCCTGGTGTGTTGTGTCTAAATGAAAATGGCGGTCTGAAGGTAGTGTTTAAATTTCATATCATTCCTTTTTTATTAAAATGATGTGATGCAGATGTGTAGAGCAGCACTGATGCCAGGTTTGAGTGCGGCTCAGGCAGCAGTGAAAAACAGCAAACCTGCTGTGCCAGTTAGAGTTTAAGGAAATCCCTTTTTTGTGTGGAAAAATTAATCTTATAACCATTAGCCAAAATCCATTTCAAGCTGAAAAAAAAAGCACAGCTCCAACACATCTTTTTTTTTTTAAGATAAAATAAATAAAAAGCTATAAAACATCTGGCTGCTAAAATATAAGAAGTGCCTGTTGCTAAGTTTTGGATATGACCAGGTACCACGTCCAGCCAATGGAAAAAGTTAATTTCCTGCCCTGTTTGTGACCCAACTTTTTACACACTCCGGCACACCAGCGGGATTGTGGTAAACTGCCTCCACATGAGCCCTTAATGGGTTACTTGCTACAACTGGGAATTTTTCTCACACTGTAAAAGTTAAGATAAAAAAAAAAACCTGTTAAACCTCTGCCCTACACTGTGGACTCTGTGCCAGAGCAGAAGACTCTCACTGACTCCAAGGCACAGAGAAACAGAGGAAAGCTCATTATTTTTAATAGTGTCTCTCCACTGGTTAAGAGAGAAAAAGAGAGAGGGTTCAATAGCTTGTTCCAGACTGCAGCACTGCAAACAGTGTTTACCAGAAACATTTGGTCTACCCGAATAGGGGAGACCGGGGATAGTTGTAACATTTTTGACATTTCTGTCTGTAAATTGGAGCTCTTTTAAGGTAGTGGATTCAAAATGTAATGCAAAGTATTTACATTTCTCTGCTATTAAATAGTCCAGCTATTTTCTCTGCAGCACAATTACCCATTGCATGGTATGGTCTCAAACACAAAGAGTGAAATGTTACAATTAACCCCATAGTCTGGGTTAGTTGTAACATATCCTGGGGTGAAATGTAACACAATGAAATAAGGGTACTGACAAAACATTAACATGTAATCTTTTTTATTCAACACATGAATGCACTTAGAGCCATTTATGTAGCTATGTGTGTGTGACAGAATGCAGAAATCTAGCTTTTGAACATATTCCAACCCCCCAAAAAAGACAAATGATGGAATTTTCTGCAACTGAATATTTCATTAATTTTGGTTGGTCTTCCTTGAGTTTGGCCTCATTGGCTCAGTGGGCATTATAACGTACAACTCTTGCACCAATTTTGAACATAACAATGAAGCTGAAAAAATGTAGTTGTGCACCAACATCGCAATTCCATTACTTTTTATCATGGCTTACCTTGGTGTGGTTTAGGGCACTTTTTTTAGGGTCGGAAGTCAGAGTTAGGCGATGGTTAGCTTAGCTTAGCATATAGCTTGTTGGAAACAGTAAGAAGCCACTAGCATTAATAGACATAGCTATAGGGAACTTACCCACTGATTTTGGAAGTCTCATTTTGAATAAGATCCCATGTTGTTTTTTAAGAAATCCAGATGTGAAGGGGGAGCGCCTGGATGTGAAACAACTTGCTCACTGGATAACAACTTGTTTTTTATAGGTCGTTGGCGAATGACCATACCAGGTATTAGCCTCCTTGTTGAAACATAGTATGACAAAGATTGACAAAATAGACTTGATTTTGTATTCAGTATGACTAAAATATCATGATAGAAAACCCGCTGACTTCTATAGGACTGGAAGTCTTTTTGGAACCACAGCTATCGCCATTTAATGCAGGTTTAAGACAGTTCCGCATTTGCTTCATTTTCTGATGTGGAAGCTACATCAATGCTTTATACTCTCTGTTGTCTATATGCAGTAGTATTCTTTCAGTTAACACATTACACTTTATTTGTTAAATATTTAAATGAATAGTAATCTAATGTCAACAACTTTTGATCTTACCTGCATTTACATGCTCACATTTCTTAGACATTACATTATTTTTAACTACAGTCCTGGCAGCCTAACTGTGGCAAGAAGACTTCAAGCATTAATGCATTCAGGCTACGAAATACTTGCGATAGGGTCAGGTAGACGCAGATTTTCGCCTTATGTCCACTTGATCCACATGACTGGTTGCGTTCTGCACATGGATTTGCCACAAAACAACACTGGAATAAAGTTGGAGGTATTTTTTAAACAGTTTGCACCACCACATTCTCATGCTCTCTATTTCAGTTTTTATGCCAGGCTAAACTGCTACTAGTTCAATAAATTTGGAATAAAAAAGATAGCAATGAGCGTATTTTGAAAAATCAACTCTTTACAATTTTGAATATAGTTTTTACTTTTCTGTAAAATGTATTGTATGTTAGAGAGTTTTAAGGTGGTTTTCACTCTCTCTCTCTCTCTCTCTCACACACACACACACACACACACACACACTCACACACAGAGATCTTAAGAGTTACAGTGCTGAGGTTTTGCATCCTGTGTCCTTTCATTGGCATCAGCCGCACTCTTTCACATCAATCAGTTTCTCGGCGGTGTAACTGGTTTGGAGTCTATCCGTAGTCCTGTAATTACCGACTAAATCCCAGCTGTATGTGTGCATTTGCAAAATGTGTGTGCTCACGGAGAGATAGGAATGAAAATAGCAGGCAGGCCACTTTGTAGCAGCTGCGCTGCTGCGTCTGTTGGGTTTAGTGCCCGAGGAAGAAAGTAAGAGAAAGCTGTCTTCATAGTGATTGATGGAGTAGCCTCCTGTCCTGATAGAGGTTATTGAAGACCTTGGAGGGACCGTCGTTGTTTTCTGATCCTCTAAAATATTCTGCTTCTTTCTGCCCTAAACCCCCTTCATCTTTTTCACTTCCTTACTGCTTCCCCCTCCTCTCTTTAAAGCTCCATGCTCCATTCCCTTAACTCTCCCCTTTGTTTTACAAAGGAATGACATACTGTTTACATATGACTTGCTGATATCGCCATACGCCAAATTATCTCCACAGTATCTCACATGTGGCCATGCTTGGACAATTAGATAATGTGTTGAGGAAAGTAAAAGCACTATTTATCACAGATGTAAGCGTACAAGCACATTATACCCTGCTAAAATTGGATATGGCACGTTTTATGCTGTTATTCTCTGTCTACACAATCAGTCGAGCCTGTAGCAAATATATCTTGCTAGTGTTTAGCTAGTCCCACTCTATTCATTCCAGCTTTACTCTCACTTGTTATCTTTGTTTATCATCATACTTGCTTTCCTTCAGCCTCATGTCTTCACTACAATGTAACAACTCATGAAGGAATGTTTTGAAAATCGAAACTCTGGTCAGCACGGTAAACCAGAAGCTAGGGCAAGGCTAGAATTAGCTTAGCTTAGCATAAGCACAGGGTGACTCAGCTTCATCCATGTATCTCATTTGTTTAATCTGACTGCAAATAAATGTTCAAGAAGAGCATTAAGACTTATAAGAAAGCATTTACGAAGACATGCATTTCATTGACATGAAAAGTCATGTGTCCTGACATGAGTTAAAGTGTGTGCAATTAGAGAATATCATTTATATTTACTGAGATTTGTGCAATCATTTACAAAAGTAGCTGAATTACTAAATTATTCTGACTTTGTGTTGTCCACATAACGCCACAACCATCCACTCATATTGTTTTTGAGAGTGCACTGCAGAGTTTTACAGGACTTATGAGCTTCTGTGAGCCATTTAACCACAAAGCACGTACACTTGCTCTGACTGCCAAAATATACTGTAGGTTTTAGATTGATTTCATACCTACATGGCAACAGTTGGTTCATGTTACTTTTTTGTAAGGTATGAAAAACAAATTGACTTTGACATTGCCTAAGCCCATAAAGCCATCTCAATAACATTAAATTGTCTTTATGTAAAGAACAGCTGTGACCTGAACATGCTAGTGTTGCCTAAATATTCATTTTTAAGCCATGTTGAATAGACGGATCTGAGTCATTTCTCAACAATTAACAGACATTTTTTTATTACCAAAGTGGGTCAACTGGCCTAGTCTTGGTCTGATCTTTCGCCTAGTCGCACGGTTGCTGCAGATTTGTTTACACATCCATTATGGGAACTTGCTGTTCCACCAGATCCCAAGGACTGGAGACCTTTTTCCTTCAGGACTACCTTAATTCATCATGGCATAAATTCAACAAGGCGCTGGAAGCATTCCTCAGAGATTTTGGTCTATATTGACATCAACAGTTGCTGCAGATTTGTTGGCTGCACATCCATTATGGGAATCTACTATTCCACATATCAAATGTTTGATAGACTGAGATCTGGTGACTGTGGAGGCCAAAGCAAACTCAGTACCATGCTCAAGAAACCAGTTTGAGATTATCTGAGCTTTGTGACACGGTGCATTATTCTGCTGGAAGTTGCCATCAGAAGATGGGTACAATGTGGTCAAGGGTTGGACAAGAAAATATCCCACACATCATTACACAACCAGCCTGAAATGTTGATAGAAGTCAGTATGGATCCATGCTTCTCCTCCTTTTTTTGTTTTTCTTTTTGCAAAATTGAGACTCATTTGATCAGTGAACATTTTTCCAGTCTTCCAAAAGCCCATGCACATCCCATGAAGCTTCAGTTTAAGGATGAGCCATGCCTATTTAATGTTAATGGCTTGGAAGATCACATGTTGATGGCCATTTTACTGTAAACTGGTCACTGGTTTTAACTAGAAGTTAAATCATTTCTATGCTTTGCTTATGACATGCTTATGCTTATATGACATTCAGAGCTGCATATGTTTTTTAAGCCTCATCAGCTGGATAGGTTTTCTACCCTAGTCCACTGCTTAACTCAGGTTACCGATTGGCTCTGTGACAATGACCTTGTTTTAAACACCAACAAGACTGAGGCCGTGATTATAGCTCCTCCTGAACTACATTCTAAAATCAGTCAGGTTCCTGCTTCTTTCTGTCCAACTGCTAAGTCAAACATTCAAAATCTTGGGAGTGATATATGATTCTTCTCTGGGCCTTGACTTGCTTCTAAAACTTTTGTCTCGTTCCTGTTTCTTTCATTTAAGGAACATTTCTAACTTGCAACACATGGTCTCCTCAGCTGAACTGGAAAGGAAATTGTTCATGCATTTCTGTCATCGCGTTTAGATTATTGTAATGTCCTGTTTACCAGCTTGGACAAATCATCTCTTTCTCGCCTCCAAGCTATACAAAATGCTGCGGCCAGACCACTAACACGTTCTAGCAAGCAAGCTCACATTACTCCAATTTTATATTCTTTCTATTGGCTCCCAATAGATTTTAGAATTTGTTTTAAAATTCTTCTTTTAACATACAGAACACTAAATGGCCAGGCTATTCTCACAAAATACACTGCTGCTCGTTGTCTCCGTTCACAGACTCAGAGTTTGTTGGTTGTTCCCCATACACAACTAAAGACTAAAGGAGCCAGAACCTTCCGGTTTGTGGCACCAAGGCTGTAGAAAGGTGTACCACCACAACTATGTTTGGTTGACTCTGTGGATACTTTTATTTTATTTTAAAAAATAAATGCATTTAAAAATTCTCAACAGAAAGCCTGTTTAAACAGAAAAGTTTTTAACTGCTTTTTAAAACTACCTATTAATTTTACTGTGTTTTATCTAATCTGTTGTATTGTCTATACCTAATGTTCTTGTTTATTTTAAAGCTTTGTGCCACCTGTCTGTGAAAAGCGCTTAATAAATAAATTTTACTTACTTACTACAAGTCTTCCTAGAGCTAATTAGATGGATCCTGCCCTATAATCCAGACATATTATAACTCAATACAGAGATATCCCACCACACTCCAACCACAGAGTAAAAGTCTATTCTCTATGCATTCTTTGTCATCTTTCACATGTGAAATTTACAGTCTCTTACCGTTAAACTCAATTCAGAAAAGCTGACCATCACTCGGCTAGGCTATAAACCCAAATTACTTTAACTGCCGGTGAAGAGGGTAGAGATGACAAAAAACAAAAGGGCTGAGAAGCAGGAACAGTTCAGTGTCTAATTAAATTAAGTATGAGGGGAGATTTTCCAAGAATGGTGCCTTTGTGCTGGAGCATCTGGAAAAACCTGACATGCATTTGTGTGCGTGGTCCTTTAAAAAGGATTGTTCTGCAGAGGAAGTGGACTCGGTCCAGTTAGAGGAAGGGAAAAAAGAGAGAATGAGAAAAAAATCATTCATCATCATAAACGAAACACGAAAACACTGAATTGGTGGCATTCTGTTGAGCAGAAAGAACTGAGCGGAACAACAGATGGGATCATGTGCAGTTGGTTTGGGGAAGGCCACACAGGGAGAAACAAACGTGAATATTGTAGATGTTTGGAATGATAAAATATAACCACTCTGTAGCAACACAATACAAAACAATACCATGACTGATCCCTAACACCCCTGCAAACTCTTATCAGTACCTCGCTATGGTTTGAGCAAATGTGCAGGATAAGTCGACCGCCATGCCCTCCCTTTTCTCACTGAAATGGTTCTTTGGAGGAGCATAAAGCTTGCATGGCTCCCTGATCTCTTATAAGTTCAACACATTCAGATAGAGAAAAGAGAACATCCGCTGCAGTCAGTTTATTCCAAATGGATTAATCCGCTACATCAACACAGTCAACCTGTCAAAATATATCCCATCAAAGGGCAAGTACAGGTTGTCCTCTGACTTCTGAGTGTTTGTGTTGGAGTACTTGCACGTTAATGTGTATCTGGGAGAAGTACAGTTGTAAAGACAATTCTTAACTGCTTGTATATTACTAAACATAAAACAGATGAATGATTCATAGGCTGGATGAGACTGAACTGGAGGATTTTGCTCATGGTTGTTCAGAGAGCACTAAAGCACAGTTCAGTGTTTCCAATGTTAATGACTGAAGAGGTTTCATACCAGCTTTATTGCCTTCTTGCAAAACATGGAAGGATTAAATTAATCATTTTTCCTTCAAAGAAATTAATGTTTCTAACCAGGTTCATTCATTGGTCCAAGATAAAATATTTTAACACTTAAATGAATGAATGGATATATTACCATTAGATTTACTTTTAGGAAAATCTTGCTAGGCCTTCCAGATTTGTTCCCCATTCTTTAGTAACTATACACATTTAGTGTATCGTATTTTTACCCCAAACATGTTAGAGTCTGTTCAAACAGATGACTTATCTAGAACTTTTTTTTGTTGTAAATAAATGAAGTATGTTCCTGGACAAAGTTTCTAGGCACAGCCAAGTGGTGGAGGGTTTCTGGTTTGCTGAGCTCATGATCACCCCTCTGCTTTTTGTGGAAGGTGTGGTTTGTTGGCTTTATCAGTAGGTGATCTCCAGCTCACACGGGTGGTTTGCAGCCACTTGTGAAGCAACTGACTTGGAGATGCTAAATCTAATTTCTGAGGTGACAGTACTTTTCCAGAAAAGGATGGAGTAGCCCCTCTGGGTATGGAAGGAGTTGTTGTTCCAGGTGTCCCCAAGTATCTCCGGGTCCTGTTCAAGAGTGGCTAGGGAGTGGAGTCAGAGATTGACGGAAATAGATAGCTGATCGTAAACGTGAAGCTGTCGACTGTAGCCTAGGAGGTAGAGCTACTTATCATCTACTAATTGGAAAGTTGGTGGTTCAGTCCTTGGCTGCTTCAGTCTGCATTGAAGACTGTGCAAGATACTAAACCCCAAGTTGTGAACGTGTGTGAATGATGGGTAAAAAGTGCTGCAGCATTGAAAAAAGTGCTAGAATAGAAAGGTTCTATATTAGAGCCAGTTCATTTACTGGTCAGTCTACGTTCCTACCCTCACCTCTGACCACAAGCTCAGGGTAGTGACCGGCTGCGGACATAAGGAAACTGGATGGCTGGATAGATGGATGAATACTACAAAAAGAATCGTATCTGTAGATGCAGCTTGTGTTTTCCGAAACTGTCATGTTGGTTTCTAAGTATTGCATTCATGATAAGTTTTAACTCACTCTAAAAGTTTTTATGTGGCGTAAGCTGATTTCATTTACCATTATCCACAAACTGCAGACATTATCTTACACAGTTAAGATACTGTGAGCATTGCAAAGCCAAAACCAACTAGGGACGTTTTTTTGGTACATATGGTTGGCATATGTGGTCAGTGCCCTGAAATGCACTGAACAGGGTCATGCAGTCAAATTGGAGGGTACCCAGATGTCTATATCAAACCTTGTGTTCAGCATCTGATGGCAAGACTTGCTTCACTCGGAGTGAAATGGACCCTCGCATACTTGCAGATACAGAAGGCATAACACAGGCGTAGACCTGACATTGTACTTTTGCGTGAAATGTCTCGACAACACTTGGATGGATTGCCAAGAATCGAATAATCTCGACCTTTCATCTATCAGCATTATAAGGTCAAAATGGATTGAACAATAGTTGTACACACACAGTGAAAAAAACTCAATCTCAACAGTCCCACTGCTTTGCATTTAGAGCTAATTAGTAAAAGTTAGTTCTGACATCCTATCAGCTGCCACTGCTGAATTACTGTGACCCATAATGATAGCTTCCACTGCAAATGGCCACTGGAAAGAAATGGCTGTGCTTACTACAGCACATCCATGCGTGCAATATGTGGCAATGTCTGCAGGGCTTTGGCACACTGGCAAGAGACCAGGGTGTGAAATTCATCAGCTTATTTCAACAACACTGTTCATTTCTGACAGTTTGAACAGTTGTGTGTATAACACTGGAAAAAGTTGCTCATAATGTGTTGACCTTAGCCAGAACTTCAGGAATGATTGTGGGCTCATACTCTTGACTCTGATGCTTAGTTTTGTGAAGTCTGCGTGATTTATCAAGATAAGGACTGAGTGGCTGTGCACTTAGTTTACATGATTTCCTACTGGAGTCACCTTCTACGTCTGGGAGGTTGTTTTTTTTTTAATATTCATGTGCAATCTGTCAGAGAACATCAAGAAAACATTCTCATGCAGGATTATTCAGCATTCAAGGAACAAATCAAGGCAGAGCAAGATTACATCTGAACATCTGCTGAGTTACGTGCAGCACTGTATGATGCAGATATAATATATTTTTCGTCAACCTTTTCATGTGTTTTCTCTTAACTCCACAGAGACAGAAAGCATAGGAGAGAAAGGGAAATTGCCCCATTTAGGGCTGTTTAGAATAAAGTGGTTAAAGAAAGCTTATCTAAACGATGTGGCTGATTAGAGTTAGAAAAAGAAAACAGTGTGCTTATGAAGAATAACGTAACCCGTCTCTTTAATTCCCTTTAATTCCTGTGCTCGCCTGTGAAAAGCTCATTGGGATTTGCGGTCCTGACAATCTCACTGGGAGCAAAGGAGAAGAAATTTGTAAATACTAATTATTCTTACCATACTCCAACTTTTTTTTCATCATAAGTACAAAAACACCCATTTTAAGAAAAAGCTTGAAGAGAAAAATTCATACAATTGTGAATTTCTGTCTTTCTCTTGCTTGATCACCCCGTCTTACTCATAATCATGTCTCACCATTTTTGGCTCACATTAGGTTTATCTTCTCTCTCTGGTGTATTACTGCGTCATTCCTAGTGCCCTCCCGCTCCCTTTCATCCTCCCCTCGTCTACTAACAAAGTGACTTAATTGACGTTGAATAGCTTTTTAAGCCAGACTGCTTTGATTCTGGGAGCATGTGATGGTCAGGCAAGCTGACTTTAAGGTGTTGTCACCAGGTAATCCGATTACTTTTTTCAAGTAACAAGTAATGTAAGGAATTACTATTGCAAAAAAGTAATTAGATTACCATTACTTTCCCATAAGCACGCTGCATTACTGCGTTACTAAACCGTCGTGATTTTGTTTGTGAGAGTGTCTCATGACAATGATGTAAGCACGCGCGATGCCCGTGGCAGCAACAGACGTGTGTAGATCAACAATGGATAATATACAGTGCGGGAGAGAGTACAACCCTGCAACGTTTAAAGCGTGGAAGTACTTACATTACTTTAACTTTTAGTCCGTAAAAAGTGACAAAAACATTAACGCCCACTGTACACTCTGCGTGGAAGAAAACTTCTTTCTACAGCAAAAAATTGAACTTTAAATCTGAGCAAACACCTAGCAAGCCACCATGGGAATGTGAAATTCACAGAGAAACCCGCCCGGATCCCCCCGCTGACATGACCGCTGCGACACTGGGCAAACCTCCACCCGCCCCACTCCTGCTAAACAGGTGAAAATAGATTTAAGAGCGACAGGACTTAATGCCGCTGAATCTTTTATTTTACTTTTATTTTTTGTTGTGTTTTACTTGCATCTATTTGAAAGAGTGAGTGTAAACACAAAAAAATATTTGATTTGATTTTATATGCTGGAATATGCAGGAAATAGGTTCAAATGTTAAAGAATTTCTTCAAGTCAAAGACAGTTGCATATAATTAAATTTTTGCTTAATGCAATGTGCATAAAATTAAAAGATTAAAACTCATAAAACAATTTTTAAAAAGAGGCTTTCCATTTGATTACATTTTATATGATGGATTATGCATAAAAAAATAGAATTGGGGTGAAAGGTCTATTGCTTTATTACGTATTCAGGTTGTGTATCATTTTTTTTTAAAGTAACAAACTAAGTAACTAATTAGTTTTGAAAATAAGTAATCAGTAAAGTAACAGGATTACTTTTTGAGAAGTAATGAGTAATTAGTTACTAATTACTTTTTTCAAGTAACTTGACCAACACTGGTTGTCACATTATACAATATGTATACACAAATCTTTTGGCTTCTTTTTCAATCTAAAATCAATTTGATAATAAATTGGATTTAAAAAAATATTTTTCATTGCTGAGGCATTGCACGTCGAAACTATTTGCACTGTTTGGATGCACAATGTAGATGCAGTACTGGATTTTTTCATTAATTAAAATGTGTAGGTAAGCTTCTTTAAGCTGAGAGGGGAATTTCATTGAGTGAACTAGATGTGGCCCACAGTGCAAAATTAGTTTCACGTGCCTGCTGCAAAGTGAAAAAGCATTCTTTGTTTTTAGGTATTGTAAGCTTCTCGTGAAGAGCAGCACATCTGTGGTGGAAAAGGTTTCCTAGTGGCACTTTGACCAGGACGGTTTTCTAAACAAGGGTGTGTAAAACACTGGAAAAACCAAAATGATGACGTGCTGATTTGAACTTTAGGAATTCCATATATTAAAGAAAACACCTGCATCCGTTTCTTAATGGAGTGCTGGCCCATTATAAACTGCCAAAACAGCTTCAGTATAGCTTGGACTTAGTTCAGTGTAAAGTGTGTGACACTGATTTTCATTTTCTCCATGGCGTCCACTTGGGACAGCCAGGAGGTTATTTCCACTGCAGCTCCAGGGGCAGCCCCTGAGCAGCTGTTACCGGTTCTGAAAGAATTTAAATTGATGCATAGTCCAAGTTCTTACATCTGCTGGGCATTGTTTGTTTCAGCTTGCTAAAACAAGAACCAACTCCACTCTAAGGTTGTGAACTGCATAGTAATGTAAAGTAGAGTGTAGTTGCACGCTATAAAACCAAATCTGCATAGCTGGGCTGATCAGATCAAGACTCGCCCCGCTACTGCTGCATTGCCCTGTCCTCACAGATCCTGCTGGAGGTGATATCAAATGACACATTCCCACACTCCCAGTCAGGCGTGGGAGAATAGGGTGGGTGGGTAAGACGGCATGATCTGGCCTCACACGTGCCTCGCTGCCTTTGTCAGAACTAGCCCACGTAGATGCAGACACCTACGCAGATAATCCACAGTGATGTCTGTGTGCATGTACAAACTGTAAGAGTATGCAGCGTGCAAAATACGCAAGAACTGAGAACGCGTGCATGCATACGCACAAGTACACTAAGATAACACTGAAGACAAGCTTAGACTGTTGATCAGATTAGGATGATGATCAGATCCTTTTGAGTAAAGGTATCTAAGCACAGAGAGGGAGGAGGAGAAATGAAAAATAAAGGAAAGGGTGGAGATATGAGAGGACAGACAGTTATGAGAAGGAATGAGAAGTACTCTAACTTGCTTTCCTGCTGAGAGTTAGAAATAAAAGCCAATTCTACTACCAACAGTAACTTAGATTTGCATAAAAACTAGATTCAAAAGGAAATCAAGCACATTAAAGTCTCGATAAAAGACGCTAAGATGCAGCAGCTAGCTTAGCATTTTTTCCACATACTTTTGGGAAAATCCTGCCCCGATATGCCCTTTCTCACAACAGGCAGCTGTGTGCTACCCTGCTTTATTTAGGTGAAGGGTAGTGCCTGGTTATACCGTGCAGGAGGTAGGACACATGACACCCACTTCCACTCTAAATTCTCCAGACAGTTACCTGCTTTACTGTCACCGGGGCTCAATCAAACATTACACAGGCTTTGTACTAAGGAGATGGCAGGTAAAAGCCCATGTAGAGTCGGATCTGACTTATGAGGACACTTCCATTCTTGAACACAGTTTCATCAGGTTCAGGACTGCAATGTAGGAAAACAGCTCAAGAGACTGTGAAGGATCAGAAATCTGATCAAACTACTGTGAGGTCATTGAGGTTTGTGAAGAGTCTGTGATGTTCATGGTCCCACTGCAACATTTTCTTGTGAGAACAATCCTCCCATGTGCCTTTTACAACACTCCCATGGGACTCGCATTTCACAGGTCGACGGACTAAAGGGTGAGAATCAAACGTCAGAGTTCAGAACTGTCATGTGAATGGACTGACACTGGCCAAAGAAGGGTTTCACACATGCCCTCAATAGTAGTTTTAGTGACCATTAGCCAGTGAGTGTGCAATATTGAAAAAAGGAGGGAAAAGAAGGAAATCTGTAACTAATCCATTCCTGACAAGCAACGAGCTTTCTACATCTCAGTATCACCAATTCACAACACCACATCCACATGTTTAGGTCCCGACTGGCAAGCAAACAAACATATGTTTGTGATGTTTATCGTTTCTGGCTTGAGGTTTTACCATTGAGCATACAATTTCATCATGAAAAGTACCATTGAACCACCCCTTGGAGCATTGCTGATTAAGGACAGATTTTGTCTCGTAACAATAGACAATATCCAAGAAAAAAGACAGTTGAGCTGCTGTTAAAAAGCACACTGGCTGCAGTTTTTGTTAGAAACAGAGTAAAGGAGCAGACTGTGCTGCATGTTACTGATATGTCACTGATTGTGCTGTATAGTCCTTAGGCGTGGAGTCCTTGCTGCAAACCCAACCTACAAGAAAACATTCCCTACATTAAGTAGGACTTAAGGGATATGCATGATGGAAATTATAATTTTCATATTTCTGGCCATCAGTCCCTTGTCACCCCAAAGGGATCATTACCCTGATTCCACATCTCCACCCATGGGTCCATCTCAGGGCAGTTAGATGGAGGTCTTTTGTTTGCTAATAGGCTTTCATCCACTGAGGAGAATGGCTGTTTAAAACTTAATTTGTCCTGGAAAACAAATTAAATGATCTCACTCATGACTTACACATTACTGGCACAGGAGAACAACATGCAGTGTGAATTTCAGAACAAGCGTTAGTACATTTTTTCTGGCGTGGTAGTCGGTGTCACTAGGTGGCTGGTTATTAGTGTCACAGGCCATCACCTTCAGCCTGGATTAAATGCCCTTATAAGAGGCTGAGCAATGTCCTAGACTGAACTGCATAAAGCAGGATTTAGTGAAATGAGTCCAAATTAGCGTGTGATAATACCTTAATGCCTCTGACTTATATTTTCCCCCTTCTTTTGTCATTTTACTTTCTCTTGGCCATGTGAGAGGTTCAGTTAGCCAATATAAACTGCATCAGGGTAATAATTTCATCACTAATGAATGTTATTGTTGAGTAATATAAGAATTTCCTGCCAGGCTCTGTCATGTGTTTGAAGTGGGATGGGTAACAGTTTTTACCAGAACTGAATTCACAGCAGTTCTCTTTCCGTTTGGACAGCACTGTGAAAAAGTGCTTGTCGCCTACCTGATTGCATAATTGTTATGCTTAAATATTTCACATATAACAATTGTTTTTGTTTGACAAAGATAACCCAAGTAAATAAAAAAAATGCAGGTGTTAAATGATCACTTATTTTAGTGAGGGGAAAAAAGTTATCGAAACCTACCTGGAGCCGTGTAAAAAAGTAGTTACCCCTCTTGTTAAATTATAAATTCATTGTGATTAACCACATTTTTTGGAAAGCTGAGTTCAATTTCACTAGCCACACCCAGGCCTGATTACTGACAGACCTATTGAATCAAGTAATCACTTCAGTAGAACCTTTCTGAGAAAGTGAAGTAGAGAAAAAAATCTCAAAAAGAAACACATCATGCCACATAAAGAAAATCAAGAACACATTTGAAACAAAGTCATTGACCTCTGTCAGTCTAGAAAGGGTTACAGAGCCATTTCTAAGTCTTTGGGACTCCAGTAAACCACAGTGAGAGCCATTATCCACAGATGGAGAAAGCTTGGAACAGCAATGAACCTTCCCGTGAAAGGCTACCCTACCAAAATTACTCCAAGAGTGCTTCAGCGGCTCATCCAGGAGATCATAAACGAACCTAAAACAACATTTAAAGAAGAACTGCAGGCCTCACTCGCCCCAGTTAAACCCCAGTTACCTGATGAAGTTCATGGTCTTGCTGCTGGGCTTTAGAGAGCATTCACTCCGCTTTAACATCACTCTAGGTTCTTGGGTAGCTTAGTGTTAGCATGCTATTTGTGCAGATGCTTTGGTCGATAAAAATGTCATTGCAGTAACTCCACGGCAGACCAATCCACGTGTCAGTGCTTTTCAGTATACTTTATTTTCTCCCACGGTTGCTGTACAAACCCTCGGCTGCAGCTTTACAGGCGACAGTGGAACACGTTACCAACAACAACATTCTAACGACAGCACAGACTTTTAAGCCGGCGAGGCATGATTGCAGACGCAGTGCAGTTGAGTCCATCTCCCCTGCAGCAGCACTGCAGACCACTACCTCAGGTCCTGTTTTCCTCTAGATGAAGCCATATTTGACAAAATGTATGCAATGATATCTTCAAGATTATTGGAAACTACTGATTGAGAACATAAACTCGTCATAGGAGTGTTAACTGAGGTAGTAAATCAAGAGAGAAGTAGAATCGTTTTCTCATATATAATCTGACTTCTTTTTGCAACCAGAGGAGTTGCCACATGCTGAATGCACATTTGAGACTCTTCCACATTAGATTCACTTATCAGACACAGAAGCTACAGCCATAATTTATATACAGGATAATGTCAGAGACGTGTTTACAGCTTAAAAAAAGAACAACAAACAGGTGGGACTTAGCGTATCCTGACTGCAGGCTTTTCTGGCCCAAACAATGCTTTATCTTGAGATCTGACTCCAGACTCAAAGCTTCTGAGCCAGCCCGTTTAAACAAAACAAAGGTTTATGCCAACATATGATATCCTTAGCCGACAAAGAGTGACACCCACACTTGAAGATACTTTGTGCCATTTAAGCACTCATTTTAATACACTTAGTAGGCAGTGTATTTGAAGACACTTGACACACAAGATAAGCAAGAAAACATGCGACATAACTTCTTCAAGTTCAAGGTAACATCCTACTTTTTCTAAAAATTGAAAACACATGTGTACATTAGCATTCCTGTTAAGGAAATGCTTGTCAAATGGTTTATCTTCAGGCCTTAAAAACTCAGTTTGTCAACCCAAGTAACCTCAGTATGTTTTCATTTTGTGATTTAGTATGAATCATTTTGCATTTTGATGAATACTTTGTTTTTTGTTCCTTTTTGGAGCAAAATCGACAGTAAATGCATTCCATCCCTTCATCTTGAACACCTGGCAGAAGGAGTAAAAGTTGATGCACCCAAATACAGGAGTCTAAAATTTATGTGCAATTTTAATGATTTCATATATTAATCATTTTACGAGTTATTATATATTTTACTCAGCGTTACATCCAGCACTCTGCAAAGATCTTAAATTCAGTCCAGTGCTTGTATCTGACCACTTTTTTGTTAAGTCACATAACACTGAACTATAAATCATTCAATTTTTTTTAAAGTACCTAACTCAAGGAATGAACCAGTGTTATGCCTACAAGTTAGCACATTTACAAATGTTACAAAGAATCAGTTTTAAATAGTATCTTTTTGACACTTTGTGACTAGCAGCCTGTTGTAAAAAAACAAAACAAAAAAACTTCTTCCTATTTCTTTTGTGGAATTTACATAAATACCTAAGATTACAGTTTGACAAGCAGAAATCAGTATTTTTTGGACCAACAAAATCCTGAATTTGTACTTGTTAATTTGTTGAACAAAACCTTGAGCTTATAGTTTTCAGTCTAGCTGAAATCCATATGTAACAAATCTCACCAACAACAGTTTGTGGCTTGCCAAGTCAAACCGACAGAGACCTGTCTTTGCACCAACGCTGTCACAGATCCACCAGGGATAGGAAGAGCATGTCATGACACATCAGCCATTTGTTAAAGGCAGACTTACACGCTAATAGCAACAGTGTGTTGTTTTCTTTTTTTTTCTGGGCTTTAGCTGCCAACAGCCATGAATAGTCCCAGTTATCTCCATTCATACCCTGCAATTTCCCAAGGACAACTGAGGTTGTTATTTCCACACAGGGGTCAAACAAACATACAGGGGCATCATTTGGAGACGGTGAACAGGTTCAGAGGGAGTTCAAGGAAAGTGGGGCATCATTTTTACAATTAGTCTCGCTCTAAGTACTGAGGCCTTTTGCCATGGTTGAGGCTTTTGGTTTTGAGTGTTTATTAGTTCCGTTACTGCTAGATCACATCTGGTTTGACTCGTTGTCTCTTTTTCTGATTTCTTCTTTAACCAAGCTGTGCTTTTGGTGGTAGTTGTATCTGCAGGTCCACACGTGTTTATTGGTGTTAGAATATATAGTTTCCAATTATTACTATGCCAATATCATTAAATGAAGGAATGTTTAAGTCATTTCACATTGCTGTTTTGCTAGTCCACATCTACAAGAGATGTAGGCTAGCGGTCTGACACAAAAAAGTGTGTTGTTTAATGGACTGATTGGCATTTTGTGACAGCTAGGTTTCCTGGAGAATAACATTTCTGTTTTTTTTAATTGATTAGTAATAAAATGTAGTCGGATTTTCATTCAAATATGTGACTAATAACACACAAACACTAGCCATTTACTCTAAGCTGAAATGAAAAAGATGATGCAAGCCAGAAACAGAGAACAGTTGTGCTTTACTACTAAAATCTATACAACCTTTAATTTGAAGGTGTCTCTATTTATTGTTTGTGTGACACTTTTCATACTTTCTTTAATGCTCAGTGGTTACTTGGCAACTGTTTGCAGACAAGCCTGTGTCTTCCATACAACCTCCAGTTAATAGCAGCAACCTGCTAGGGATTGTTAACAAACACTGGTCAAGGAATACACATTTTTCCCTAGCCTAGGGAGTCACTGACCAGTATAAAGTCCTGTGTGACTAGAACTTTAGTAGTCAGTTTTAGACAACCAGCAACCACTCATAACCAGCTGGCAAATGTTTATTTTCCCAAGCAACTCGTCCCAGGCAGTCGCTAAAACGTTTTAGAAGAAACAGTGACGTATGAATCTGAAAAGACTAGAAAGGGATTTCAATTGGTCTGGGTATTTATTGCATTGCATCTAAATAAATAAAAATTAAATAATAGCTGGTTTGCAGCATGTCTTTAAACTTGTAAAACACCATCGGGTTGTTCCACAAAACCAATGGGACAATCTTCTATGGACAGATGAAATGGAAGTTTAACTCCTTGACCAAAGTTTCATATTTAAATAAAAAAGGGCACCACCATTGTCGAAACCACATTCCAACAGTGGAGCATGGTGGAAGAAGCAACATGATTATGGGATGCTTTGTTACCTCACAGCCTGGAAGTCTTGCAGTTATTGAGCAAACAATTAATTCAAAATTGTGTCAGGATATTTGACAAAAGAAGGTTAGATAATCTAACAAGGCAATACCTCAAAGCAAGGAAATAAAAGAATAAAAATGATGGTTTTGGAACAGCAAAGTTAAAGCATAGAGTGCACTATTTAGTCAAGACATTGCAGCAATATTGAAGAACTAAAACAGTTTTGTACAGAGGAGTGCTTCTCACACCTGAGGCAAGCAGCATTCAGCAAACATAGACACTAAAATGATCTGTTGACAGGAATATTGAAAGTCTGCCAGCATCATTATATAACTGAAATGCTTCACTATAGTTGCAATGCTATATCTGAATATGCCTCAGACACTAAAAAAATGAATAAAATCCTTTAACTAAGAAATGATATGTAATTAAAGAAGCTGCATGCACATAGTTATAGCAGAACCATAATGTAGGACACAATTATGTTATGTTATGTTATGTTATAACTGAACATTAAGTGAAGGGTGGTATGTATTTCTTGTACAAGCCACTGCAGAGCTAGTCATCAGGCACAGGCAGAGGTAGGCAGGACTGTTTACCTGAGATTTACTTGCTACCTTGGCTTAATATATCACCCAGAGATGCTTGTCCTCTTAGTTTGTTAATTGGTGGAAGGTTGAAAAGGGCAAACAGGAAACAAAAAAAGAGCAAAGGTGCCTCTCTGTCTGTCAGATGTTTTTATCATTTTCTACCTTAAAACCAGATGGAAGAGGTTTCTAACACAGCTGAGTCATAAATTCTTCAAGACATAAGCACGGAGAGAACAAAATCAAGCTTTTCTGGGTACACTGGCTGTGGAAAGTGTGGATATTTTGTCTTTTTTTGAGACAGCAGGACACGGAGAGAGGTTGATACATCTCCTCTGGACATGGGAGCTGTCACATATTTAGCTTCACTCATAGATGTGCGTGGAATGTAGGCTCTGGGCTGTACTCTGTCCTGTTCTTCTGCAAAATGTTTGTGTGTTCAGATAAAGATAAAGATAACAAATCACTAGGAAGGTAGGAAAAGTACTTAAAGGGGTTACAGGGTGCTCACAGACAGGATGGAGAGGTTACAGCAGCTGGGAGAGCAAAGGGGAGTGAAGGTAGGGAAGGGTGAGAAGGGGAGAGGAGTATGATGGGGATTGGGTGAGGGGTGTTTTAAAGTGTCTGGGACAGATTATCCTTGGAAGGCAATCAATCTTCCCTGGGATTTAGATGGCAGCAGGGGGGCAAATGCACGCACGCAGACATCCACATCCAAACAAACACACCGGCGAGCTCACCCCTCTTAACCTCGTCTGTCTCTTTTTTTTTAATCTTGCCATCTCTCCATCCACCCTCTGCCACCATCTCTCCCTGAATGATTGCTCCCTCTCCTTATACACTCCAACTTTAAAGTAAATTGGCGATAATAGTGCTGCTCCTCAAGGTGAAGGCTTGAACCTGGGGTCCCCTCAGACATGTGGTTGCAATTTCTGAAGTATAAGGGGAAGGAATGACACATTCAGAGAGAAAGACAGTGCGGTGAGCTCTGTTTTGGGGTGGGGTGGTGGGGGGACATGAGGTTGCATTTATCTGAGTGGAGAATAGCGGGATCCACGTGAGCGCTGGAAAATAAAAACAATCTCATATGCAGATGGTCGAATCACGGCGCTGTATTGTGTCAACACCTCAGACCTCAATAAACTGTGGCGTCCTGGTTGGAATTCACCACATTTGTAACTCGGCAGTCTTTTTTTTCAGCTTTTTCAGTAAGAAAAAAAAAATTCTGTTTCCTTTAAGTTGGATTCTATTGTGAGGATGGAAGCTTTCATTCCTCCATGACAACTACCTGTCTCCATAATAAACAGAGGTCATCTATGAATACATTAAGCACATCTACTTAGTATGGATGTCATAATGACAGGCTAGATGGTGAAAAAAATGTCATCAATCAAGCAGCAGCAGCAGCAGCAGGAGGTGAGACATGGTCGGACTTGCAGTCAAAATATGCTGTGAGGGAGAACAGATTTAATAAGCCCGACATGTCGAATGCTGGAACAAATCATCTCAAGATGATCAGTGTTAGAAAAATCAGATATGTTTCTGATGATGTTGCAACAGTGCTGCCCTCAATGAAAGGCTGATATCTGAGACTATGCAAATTAAAAGCACCCAGTGACCCAAGAAGGTGTTAAAACTATGATTTATTCTCCAAGTTTTACTCTAACAAACTGGGTTGTGATATCAAAATTACTGCATCAACTTTATAGTTAAGAAATGCATTACTTACTCATAAAATACTCTACAATCACAAACAGTGCGACATTATAAAATGTAAACATTTTCCCTGGAGGATTTAAATGTGTACATTTTTTAACTCTTTAATCAGTAGCCCAGATGTTTATTTGAATGATGGAATACATTTCATTTTCTGAGAATCACACTTAAAGCATTCTGCTCCAAGGAAAACGAACTCCTCGTCAAGAGGCCCGGCCAAGTTTAGTTCCACATGGCGATAAATTGCAGCCATGGACTTGGAGTTAAAACCCAAATCCCTGGATTAAATATCTTTCTTTCTGCTGCATCAGAGTGGCTGATTCCCATAGCAGCATAGAGCTTTTGGCAATATCTGGTGGATGACTAATTTTTTTTTCTGTGTGCTCACCTCTAAGTAATGTGTGTTAGTTGATTTCGGGATGCAGAAGCAGGCAACATATTTAGTGCAAGAAGTTGCAGAAACTTTTGCAGGATGTGATGGGAGGCAGCGAACAAAGAAAGCAGGCCTGTCCTTGGCTTCTTGCATGTTTCCAGCTGTGAGATCATGGTGAGCATCTATCTATCCCTCCCCTCCCAACGTGTCTGCCTGTTCTGAAAAGTGTCTTCAGCAGGAATGCTCACACACACACACACACGTGGAAACACACACAAGCACAGAGATGCAATCATGCTGTCTGTTCAGCTGCCAAGGCTAAGTGCCCCAAATCTGTAAGATCGCTATCAAATTTGAAGACCAACACAGGGCAATTTCTCAGTGGGATTGTACTTGTGTGTGTGTGTGTGTGTGTGTGTATGTGTGTGCATGTGCGTGTGTGAATGTGCGTCTGGTGCGTCTGTGTGTGTTTTTCTGTGTCCGTGTTGAGCCACAGTCTGTGTACACTCAACTTGGACCGCAGCATTTGTTAGCATGTCTTTGTAGTCAGCCTTAAGACAAACATCTCTTGGCAGATCACGTCTCATGCTCTCCCTCTCCCTTTTTGATACACACTACACTACACACACACGCGCGTGCACGTGCTATGGCTCCTATCGCTGATTGATAAGCTGTCTGCTGAGAAGTCTATCTGATCATTTCAGCATGGTTGTGTTGACTGTGGCTTTGCCTGGCTTAACTCTATCTTCTCTTTTTCCTCTTTTCTTCTTTTGTTCTCTGTCACTTTCACTCTTGGTTCAAGTTTTATTTTTAGTATCTATTTTTAGTGGAGATTCGAGTTGCAGAACAGATTGAGACTGTTTCTTTAGCTTCATAATTTCTGCTGTAATATTTTCAGCCGCTCCTCTTGGTTATTATAAGGAAACATGAAATATTTATTCAGGCAGGGCTGCCTAAAAAGATTGTGATTTGAGAGAGGAAGGACCTTCTATTGTTCCTTTCTGTGGACTCAATTTGGGGGAAAAGCATCAAAATGACCCATTTTTGGTGTGAAGGATGAAGCGGGAGCAGGAAATGTTGATGACCCAGAAACTAAACAGCAGTATTCAGTGCTGTAGTTGGTATTCAGGTGAGGAGCATGACTGGGCGCATGCTTGTAATTTTTCTGGACAATTACAGGGTTGTGCACCATATCGTATGGTCGTATGGTCGCAAGAAACACAGTTCTGCTGTGACGTCCTGAAGTGTCTGAGGGAGATTGTTTGGTGTAAATTACCCTGGCAACACATTTAAAAAAAAAATGTAATTAAATTTAAAAAAGATTTTTAGCCTCGCCACATAATCTTTGCTTAATATGTTCCACCAGATTTAGCTGCCAGTGACTTTGTCTTCTTCCCCTAAAGCTGGGCATACACTGTGCGATTTTTGGCCCATTTTGAGCCGATTTTTCAGTCGTGCGACCATTTTGGGGATCAGCCCGAGTTTTGCCTTAATCGTGACTCGTGCATCGTGTAGTATACATGGGGTAACGAGAAGCGATTCACACCTCACAACCAGCTCCTGATCATCAATCGTATGGTCGCAAGAAAATAAAACCTGTTTGAAATCCTGTCGGCCCTCGTGAGGGTGTCAACGCAGCTTCTCACGCTCCGCACGCGCAAACAGAAATGGAAGTAGAAAGACGGAGTAGCACGGCAGTGCAGCATGTGATCTGGACACAAGCGATGGAGGCACAACTTGTAGAACTTTGGCGAGCTCATCCAAGCCTTTTTCATGTGGCCTCACAAAATTATCACGAGCGCAACAACCGTGAAAAGAGTTGGATGGACACTGCTGCTCAATTGCAGCCGCCTGGTCATGTTTTTCATTAGCAATTTAACACACGCACAGTGTGAGCACTCAGGTCGCATCAGAGCATCAGGCCGTATAGTGTGAGACCCTGCATCGTGACCTACGAACTTCTCACCCCTGCGATCCAATTGTACAGTTTGAGCTGGAGCTGAATAACTCGACTGCAAAAATCGCACAGTGTATGCCCAGCTTAACCAGGATTGCCATTTTGACACACTGGAGGAATGCCGCAAACACACAATAGGACTTACGTGGCGCAATCAAAGAGTTGCAGCACTGGTTAAAGTGTCGCCGCACTGACCAAGAAGGCTACACTTAAGGAGAAATCATCTGAATTCAAATCACAATTTAAATTTTCTGGGTTTGTGGAACTTCCTGATCTCACCACATAGGTTTGTTGTGATGTTTGTCACCTTTTGCAATGCTGTCATTTTAGGTGTAAACCAGTGAAGGATGCGCCGTTTGTCTGACCTCTCCGTCATTCATCTTGTCAGTACAGTTGTTTTCTGCTGCCACTCGTTTTTTGTTTCTTTTTTTGCTCTGACCCATTTCTGTCTGTGACCTTGCGTTTAGTTCTCTCTCTCTCTCACACACACACACACACACACACACACGAGATGTAGTGAGGCTAGTTTTGGCTCGCCTTGCTGTCAGTGTCTTTCCTGGGCAGCTGTTAGGGGCTTTGTTTTAAGTGGGAGAAATTCTTGGCAATACTGTGAATCATATGTTGCCGTCTTGATAGATGTTTAAGCAACGCCGAGAGGCTATTTCAGTCTCAGCTTATTTAGGCCTTCTACTGTTTCTTCTCTTTTTGTCTTCTGTGGCTCCTGTAGGGATATAATGACATATGCTCTTAATGTGACTTTCTCTTCCTCTTTCATTAATCTAAACTCATTCCTCTCTGACAGACAGACTGGGGAGGGGGGTCGATCTCTCTAAAGGAGGCCCAAATGTGTATATTTGTCTGAGAGAATATGACTGCAGATAAATGACAGTACAGCTTTTTCACTCCCACTTACAGGTTAACCAGAAAACAATTTCTCTTCACCGTCATAAATCTGCCATGACAATGAGGTGCTGAATGTTGTTGCAAAGGCAGACAAATTAACTTAATATTTTAATGATAGTTCATACATTGATGGTTATAATTCTTTAGGTTATGAAAATGTACTTTTTTTTTCCCACCTCAGCTGTCAGCATATAAAAAATGATGGTGAAAAATTAAGAAATGACTAACCTTTTCTTGGTGTGTCTGTGTAATATTATAATTACAGACCATATATATCCTACGAAGTCCTGATGTACTTAATAGAAGACATCCTGGGTGGCTTCTTTTAGCAAAAATGCAGGAAATCACTAACAACAACAAAAAAACAACATCAAAAAAAAGTACAACTGGAAGACTGAGCTCATCCTTAAATACCAGCTGGTTGATGTGCAGATTAATAACAGGTGTGTCAGCTGACGCACAGAAAGCAGTGGACTCCACCTAACCACAGGGGACCTGCCAATTGTCTCCAGGAAACAGCAGGTAAGCAAAATCAACAACATAAACTCTGACCAGCCTGGGACCATGACATTGTCAGGCTGAAAAAGTAAAACTATCAGAGAGATTTCTTTTTAAAGTAGACATGGTAGACATTTTTCAGCTGAAAAATTAAAATCAAACTTTATTTTTAAAATTATGTTAGTTTGTCCAATTACTTTTGAACTTATGGAAATGAGGTATTATGAATAAAAATGGCTAAAACAATTAACACAATACTTCTGTAAAATCCCTGAGGAACTGCTTGGTGTTTTATGTTATATTGCCTTCCATTACACATTGACTCTTGGTGAAAGGTCGGCCAAGTTTAGTTTTACGCTGCGATAAACTGAAGCCATGGACATATTCCCAAATCCCTGGATTTAATATCTCTCTTGTTTGCTGTGTTAGGGTTACTTTTTTCCAAAGTGGTAAAGCGCTTTTGGCAATTTCTGATGGACTTTTTGATTTTTTTTTTTCCTATTTCATTTTTCTGTTACATTTCAAGTAATGTTTAATAGTTTTTTTTTTTCTTGTTATTTTTGGTTTTTTTTAGGGATGCAAATGCAAAAAGTTATCAAAACTGTTCGCCTTTTTGCCTGAAAAGCAGGGGCAGGCACTGAACAATAAAGCAGACTTGCCCTTGGCTACTTGCATGTTTCCATCTGTCAGATCATAGTGAGAATCTCTTTTTTTCCCTAATATTTCTTCCTATTTTGAACAGCGTCTTTAGCAGGAATGACTCACACGAGAACTGAACTTTTGGAGCTAGCTTCAAATGGCGATTCGAGACTAATGCCCGAGCTAACTTCCTGGCATGGTGCATTTTTTGGTCACTTAAGATATGCTTATAATTAGTTGTTTTCAGTTTAATTCTTAGTTTGCTTACTGTTTAGTTTTTCACCTTTTGTGTATTTCCTTTGTATTTATTCCCAGTTAAAAGTGTTGTTTGCTTTTGTACTCAGTTTAGTCTTTTAGGTTTTATAGATATAGTTCTCCGCTTTCCTCATGTTCCCTTTGTCTCAGTGTTAGGTGTTCCTGTTAGTTTAAATTATTTTCAAAGCTTTTGTCTCACATGTTTAGTGTTCAGTTATACTTTCCCCAGTCTCGATGCCCTGACTGTTCACACCTGTATGTTCACCTTCCCCAAGTGTCTCTGTGTGTATTTATACCCTCAGTTTGTTTCTGTTCTTTGTCACGTCATACTGTGTATCCTGTACTGTTACTGCTTTCATCCAGGTAGGAAACGTATACACCTGGAAGCTTTATTATTACTCTTATTTATTATTGTGAACGCCAGTAGTTTACCATTTTCCCACGTCAATCTGTTGATTAGTTGCTGAAATTTCTCACTCAGTCCCATTCACGTGCTGTAGGAATTCATCCTCTGGTGATAATGGTGTTAGGATATTTCTATCTGAACAAAGTATTTCTACAGCTGATCATCAAACAGCTAAATGTGATGGCCACCTTTAAACCTCTGTGTTAATCTTTTGAAGCTGTAATTGGTATCTCTTAAGTAAGATGCAGCCTTTGTACAGTCGCTTAACTCTGAATCAATATAGCAGTAATGGAAATATTGTAGCACAGATGATGCTCCCAAAGCTTAAAAGAAGGAATCTAATGTGAAAAACATTAAGTCATTTGTCAGCAGTGGAAAAAGAGATGGGCAATTTGGATAAAGGCTGCATTGAATGAGAAAAACATTTTCATGGTCTCATCTAAATGTCACATTGTGGCTTCAGTCGCAGTTTGTCATCTAACTGTAGTCTGAGAACGTCCCTCTGAAATCATGTCACTTAATTCTTTTTCCGGCTCCTTTGTTCTTTGTTTTTACTCTTTTCCTCTGACATCTCTTCCTCTCTGCTTCTTAGAATTTACCTCTCTGTATTTACTGCACATCTGTATTTTTTTTATCACGTTGCTTTCCTCCTGTAGTTCTACTGAGCAGCCATTGGCCCTTTGTCCCATGTTATTAAAATACTAATCATAATGTCATGGGATCGTGCATCATGAATTCATATTAACTCAATGCATGAGGCTGTATGCACTTCATCAGATGGGAGCTGGGCTGCTAAGTAAATTTTATGACATTTCCCCCAGCTGATTCCAAGATCAACATGTCTACATGAGAAGATGGTGATCTGCTACACTATATCTACCACATTTTCACTCAGACGAAAAGCATCTGAAAATGGAGCCAAAACTGCAGCTCCTTCTGGTGCAGTCAAATATAATGGCTGAGATTTCAAAGTTAGGCCTATATTCAGTGTTTAAAGGGTTAGGGGTGAACAGAGAGCATACTATTTGCCTTCAATAAAGACTCTGTCGGTCTTCATTTTTCATTAGATGTAGAAGTCTCTAAAGTTTTAGGTATGGGTTGTAACACTCATCCAACAAGCACAGAAAAAGTGAAATAGTAACCAGGTACTATCTAGAGGAGTGGCTGGCTGGGTTTTGCTTTGATTTTAATGAATTTATTCTGCATTTAAAAAAAAAAGAAGAAGGTATATCCGTACCTTATGTTGTTCTACCTTAAGGTCTGATAATCCACTTGTCAACTAGGCACAACTTCCAGAGTGGTGTCGCCATGACAGCTGCTGGGTCTGTGCGTGTGATGTGTGACATTCCTGCCATACCAGTCGTAATCACGCAGACTCACACACAGAGAAGGAGAGAGAGTGCAAAGGAGGTTATAGAAGGAAGTAAACTTTTAATTTGAAAGTCACAAGCTTGAACCCCAAAACAGCCAGTGTGTCCATACTACCATGTTTCGTTTCTTTTCTTTTCTTTTTTTTTTTTTAAAGAAGCTTGGTTTAAAGTAAGTTGTTTCTAGGTTAGGAAACAAAGGAGCATTTAGAACGGCAAGTGGTGAGGAAGTAAAATGGACCTTTTTTTAAAAAAAAAAAAGGGAAGGGGGGGCAGTGATTTAAGGTGCTGGCACAGTGGTTAGCACCGTTATAAGAAGATTCTGGATTTGAATGTTCTGGCTTGCTGGGGCCTTTCTACGTGGAGTTTGCATATTCTGCCCGTGCTCACACGGGCGCTCTCTGAGTACTCAGAGACACTCTATGTTTGTCCCACACTCCAAGGACATGCATGTTAGATTGACAGGTGTTGAGTGTGGTTAGTTATCTCTCTCTCCCTCTCTCTGTTAGGGCTGTGATGAATAGTTCTCACCTCTCCCTCATAGCCTTTAACTCACTCACAGCTCTGAATTGATAGAAAGAGAGAGCTTTCTTTCAAAGGTGCAGTGTTCCTTAAAATTAAACCATTTAAAAAAAAAAAATTAAAAAAAAGTGTTTAAAAACTGCAGTTCCACAATTGGCCATTTGGGGCTGGCTAAAAAAATCGGGCCAATCCCTTTAGAGCCCAGTCTATAAGGGGGCTGTCCAACTTGATAGGCATACAGGCCTAGAGACCTTCTGGGGCTCTTGTTTCTAGGGAAAATGTACATTCCCTTACGGGTTGCCAAGTGTTTGGAGGTTCCTGACTGCTTCCATGTAAAATCTGTTCCAGATTGCTGCAGCTGCCGGTGGTTGGCCTGGAAGGTCCCGACTTGTCTGCAACTACATGCAAACCACTCACTGAGCAGTAGTGAAACTTGGGAAAGTATGACACAAACTGGAAACATTTGCTTTCAAAGTAAAAGTTGTAGCGTCAAAAGCCACAGTGATAAGGTGGTAAGAGGGTTTAAAAACTTTTTTAAACCCTCTGTGTTCTACATATGTACTGCGGTTTTGGAGAAACAAATTACTACAGCTGATCATTAAACAGCTAACAAATTACATATTTTCTAATATAATTTAAGGGTTAGAGTTAGATGATGGTTAAGGTGATTACTTGGCCTTTAAAAGGTGAAACTGATTGCATTACAAAACTAAAGATTTGTTGTCCTTTTGCCTTGTAAGTACATTTTAGTTTAACATGTCTGCCTTAAGAGAAACCAAAATGGTGCCGCCCATAATGCCATACATGAGATTTCAGAAAAATAGTGCTCAAACCAGTGGGTGACATCATGGTTGTTACATCCATTTTTATTCAAACAGTGGTTGCTGCCTATTTTCAACGAAACTAGTCTATTCCAACCAAACCAAACCCATCTTTATTCCTTAAAAGCCCTCTTGATCTTCATAATTAACTGTCTCAACATAGCCAGAAATCTCATGTGCTTCTTAAAACAATTATGGGCTTCTGCTTCATTAAAATAAAACTGTGTTTGAATGTACCAAGCACAATCCTGTTTAAGGTTCAGCTATAAAAAAACAACTGATCGAGCCAATCAAACAGGAGAAAACAGGATCTCAGAACTTTGGAGATAATGTCTGTTTTATCATTCACAGCAGAGATGCACACACACACAAACCCACACACTTCTCAGTGGTCAGATTTATGACATCCTCCAACATAACAGATGACAAATGGCGCATAGTTGTGCATAGTTGTGTGAGTAGGAAGATGAATGATGTAGCTATAAAATAACACACCTAAGATGCTGCTGGCATTTTAGTCTATGTCTTACCCAGCCCCGCTATGTGCCTGCTGCCAGATCAGATGGTGCGTTTTTTGTTGTACCACTATCACTTTATATGTGCTTGCAGTGTTTATAGTTCACGGTGTTCAGTTTGCTGGCTCATTAGCTCCAGACAAAAGGGTTTGGTTTTTTTGTACACAACAGCCTTTGTTGATAGATTTGATGAGCTGTTGTTAGAAGGCAAAGCCAAGTAATTCGTAATTCAGTTTGTTTAATTACGCTGCATAATACAAAACATGTATAACAACATGCAAGAGCTTGACAACGCTGATCTGATTACAGTCAAACCTGTCTTCATAATCCAGCAGATTTGTGTCCTCAGTGGAATTAAGCTCATCTTTTGTACACTCTACCAAGTATCTCTTTATTGATTTAAAGTGCTCCTAGGTATCCAGCTCACTTTTACTGCGCTGTCATATAAAAACTACATCCTTCTTCCATTGGATGGATAACCACCTCTTAAATCAAAGCCATAAAAAGCTCTTATTTCTTGTTTTTTTCCACTCAAATCTTTCCTTTCTACCTCATCTGTTTTTTTTCTTACTCTTTTGCTCTAAAAGATCATTTTATCCACATTCCTCTATATCATTCTCCCCCTTTTAATAAGTTTCGCTCAAAAGCTTCTGAAATTTAATGTGCACTGCTGACTAAAAGGGAGAATTACTGCTCACCAAAGTGTTGTGCAATGAGCTTTTCCACACTTACTCAGAAAACCAGCGAGAGGTCTGGGCTAAGAGAAAAAGCATTTTCACAACTCTTTCCTGCGAGTCATGGCTCTTGAAAAAACATACACTTTGGTCACCCAGCTGATGTGCCAGAATCACGTTTTAGGACAAAACTTACAGAATCATATTTTTCTTCTCTTCTGTAAACACTTTGGACATTCATTTATCAGTAAGAATGTGTAAAAGTAGGTCATGTATAATACATAACAAGCAGATTTCCAGTAGTCACTTTGCAACAACAGAGTTTACACATCCCACGAGCATCTGTTTAACACTGCAGACTAAAAAAAGAGGCGGCTGGTGGACACAAGGCTGAACTCGGTGTTCACACTGCAAGCAACACCATTATCAAGTCAGAGAAAGTCCATTCACTTCCCACTTCAACTCAGCCAGCGTGTGGATGACAAACAAATTCATCAGAAGAAATGGAAATGCGCAAACTAAACTTTCTGTGACGTTTTCCTTTCAGAAAATAATCTGATTTTCAAACTTGGATGCTTCTCATTTAGTCTGATTTTGTTTGTTGAAAGCAAATGTCAGGTTAATTTTTTATTTCTACATCTGGGAGATTAAACTTTATTTAATCAGCATCTTAAATGCAGTGTGCTCGAACTCAGACTTCAAGAACCTTTCTGTTAAAGTCAACATGTGTTTTGGTTGAGAGTCATTTATAGCACATAACGCCTTTAAAGCTATGTCTGGTATTATTTCAGACAGAGTACAAATGAGCTAATGTCACCTTCTGTGGCAGGAGTACTGGGGCTAAATTTGTATTTAGCCCACACATTTAAATTGTATTAGGCATAAAGTTGTGCACTATTAGAGGTGCCATTTTGAGTAGCAAATAGTGCAGTTAAATCTCTGCTACCCTTCACCTCAGCTAATTTCCCAAAATTCATTTCTTGACCTGTGTATGTTTGCGGCGTTGGTTCCTTTTGGTAAAATAAAATAGCTTGCAATGTGGTTCTTTGTTATTTTCACTAAAAGATCGTACAAGAAATCTGTGCTTTGCTTTTTTTGCTGATTATTTAATATTATAACAACTCGAGGGTTATCTTGTTTATGTTAGAATCTTCCTAACCAACAATTGCAGAGCCACAACCCAGTGTACTCATACTACCAGTCCCAAGCTTGGATAAATAGTGAACATTATATCAGGAAGGGCATTTGTCATAAAATCTTTGCAGATCATAAAGACTCAGATTTACATATTGGATTGATTGTGGTCAGGTTAACGGCGACTGCCTCTGTTGCCACCTCGTGAGAAAGAAAGGGAAAGACAGGAGTGTGGAGGTGAGAGGAGAGACCTTAAATCCAGGGACTTTGACTGGTAAAGGGAGAGAGAGATGGATATGTGATATGATGGAAAGATGGAAGGTAAACTGGCGTACTCTTTATACAGGAGACCACGTGGAATGGAAGCAAGCTCGGGAGCACTGAAGGTAGATTCAAACAGTTTTACCATGGTGTAGATAGATAGAGAAATGAACTAGAGCAGCGGTCCCCAACCTTTTCTGCGCCACGGACTGATTTATGTCCAACAATATTTTCACGGACCGTCCTTTAAGGTGTCACGGATAAATACAACAAAATAAAACCGGTACCAAAAAAAGAAGATTTATTCATAACACACGGGAAACTGAGTTAACGATAAAAACACTTAAAAAAAAAAAAAATAACTATAAAAACCCTGAAAACCATAAATTTCACACTCGAGCCTCAGCTCTCGCAGCCCGTTACCAAATGACTCACAAACCAGTACCGTCGGTGGCCCGGGGGTTGGGGACCGCTGAACTAGAGGCAATCTTGAAGAAAAAGCATGTGGGTGGTGTTGTGGAGGTAAAGAGAGTCTGAGACAGGATCCTGAGTTTAAAGCTGGACACTGAACAACTGATGCTGAACGTTGGACGTCAGCTAGAAGAGAGAGAGGAATTCTGTCAGTTAGAAATGGTAGTGGTTGAAGTGGTAGAGAGTATCTGGAGTGGTGATTGGAGAAAGCTTCAATATAGATAAAGGGAACAGAGGTGACGAGCAGGTGTTGGGTAGTTGTGTTAAGGACTACTACAAGATTTTACAAAAAGGGTGGGAATGGCTGTTATGAACACATATTTTAAGAGTGAAGAACATGGGGTGACATAAGAACGGAGGAAGCTGCAGACAGGTTGACTATGCTGAATGAGAAAGGAGACTGCAAGGTGGTGGCAGGGGAGAATATAACTTGGCAGCATTGAATAGTAGTCTTTAGGCTAATTTTGAAAATCGAGAAGGGGGAGCAAGTGAAGGCAGAGGCAAGGATTAAATGGCAGATGCTGAGGAAGGAAGAATGTTGTAGGGAGGAGTTGAGACAGGCTTTGGGTGGTAGTGAAGTGTTACCAGATGAGTGGGAAAGTACAGCTGAAGTGGTGAGGGGAAACTGCCAATAAGGTGTTTGGTGTATCCTCTGGACTGAGGAATGAAGATAAGAAGAGTTGGTGGTTTGCAGTGGTGATGGTCAGGACCGATGAGGTGTATGATGACTAGGATGACTTTGCAGATGACATGGTGATCTGTAGTAAGAGTAGGGAGCAGGTGGAAGATAGCCAGCAGTATGCACTGGAGAGAAGAAGGGTGAAAGTCAGTAGAAGTGGAAGACAGAACGTGTGTGAATAAGAAGGAAACAGGTGGAAAGGTGAACATGTAAGGTGTAGAGGTAGTGAAAGGTAGCGAAGAAGACAGTGCAGGGAGGGTGGAGTGGGTGGATGAGTGTCAGCAGAGATTTTTGACAGAAGGATTGTATTAAGAGTGAAAAGGAAGGTTTACAATATGCCAGTGAGAGTTGCACTAACAAGAATATATGAGATGGAGGTAGCAGAGCTGAAGATGCTGAGATTTTCATTGGGAGTAACCAAGTCATTGGAAGGACCAATGAGCTCATGCCACAGCAAGGTGCTCATCGTCCCTCCAAAATTCACAAGAACTGCTGCTTCTCTTACAATATTCAGCCATACAACCAAAACATATCACTTGGTTTCCATATGTCACACTTTACAGTACAATGTGAATTACGAAGAAATGTGAGCGAGACAAGCAACTGCATAATTTGTATTTTGGTTTATAACTACTAAAATGGATCCAGCTATAAAACTGCAGCTGATTTTTACAGTTATAGTAGCCCAGGGATCATTTTACACAGCACTAATGAAATGTAGCTTGAATTTTTCAACATGTCTAATTTCTCAGACTGTACATATTTGTACCATGCACGCAGTCTGAGATTAAAGATTTAGCATTTGTCGAAAGGCCAATCTCCTTGGGCATTTCTAAGTCAGTGTGAGTGATTTAGTGTGGAGAGGAAAAAACTTGCCGGAGAGATAGCATCAGTTCTACCTGCAGACTTGGAGCCCATCAGCATTATTTCATTATCTTTCCCTCTGTCTCTCTTTTCTCTCTCTCTCTCTCTGTTTCTCCATTTAACATTAACCTTTTATATGATAGATACTTTGTTTGCCTCCCCTTTCTGGCTCTCCCTTAGTCTCCCTCCCTCCATCTTCTCCATCCCAAGTAACAAACCAGACATTTCTCACTCTCACGATTATTCAGTGTAGGGTCAAACTCGTCCTTCTGCCCACGGCTTCATTTCACCTCCTGGGAAGGAACGATGAGCTCTTGAATGCATTTGCAGTCTTGCACACAGGCAATGTATCCCACTTAGCTCTATAGCTCTTTGTAGGTATGACCTTTCTCAAGCAATATCCTGACTCAAACAGACTGCTGCTAATAGTTCACATTTGGGGCGTTTATAGCAGTTCAGTGGTACATTGATAGCTCTGACAAACTAAACATTTATTTGTGAATTTCCTTTATTTTGCACTATTGAGACCAGCTCCATTTCCTGAAGTATGTGACAATAAATAAGAGCGGAAGAAAGTGTTGGTTTTTTTTTGTTTTTTTTGTCATTCAGTGCAAACTAACTTTCCTCAGATACATTGTTTGACAAGGCAGCTGAGTCACACTGACCTGGCTGAGGTTAGCGAGCCTGTAATTAACTGAAAAGAGAGTTGCTGGACATTCCCTATCAACAAATCACAGACATAATGGCTACATTAGTAGCATCTCAAACACGGAGATAGGAGACATAGGGCTGCATTTGTCTGGAATGCAGCAACAGCCCAGATAAGGAGAAGCTTTGGACGAGTTACAAAAAGAGCCCAGGCTGAGCACTAATCATATCTGTGTCTTTCTCTCCCTTCTTTCCCACACCAGACTCCTTATTTCTCTGTGCCATTCGTCACATCCTACGCTCTTACTTCAGTCCTTCTTCTTTCTTCTGTCATCTCCTCCGCTTTAATTCTTTTTACCTCCTTAATGCGTTGAACTGAGAGTCGGTCTCCCACTCTCGATGCAGCTGAGAGAGCAGTAGGAAATGCCCTGTGATACCCCAGCTCACAGTGTGAATCCAACTGTAGGAGCAGGCTTCACTGTTGATGTGAGTTATATCCTTGTTTCTGCCCACATACTGCCCACTGTCCTCACTATAATCACGCTGAAATGCAAAGGTATGGCAACTAATAGCTGCCCACTCACTCAGATAAACACACAGTCACAGATGAATAATATTGTACAAGATTACCTGAGCTATAGATCAACACATTGTGTCACAGAGAGGCTACTTTCTTCTTCATTTTTCTTTCTATCTCTGGCTTTTAATCTGCGTTTAATTATCTCACTCTTTTTTCCCTTCCTTTTTTTTTTACATCTTCCACAGGTAATTCTGAGGTCAGCGCCTGGTATGCAGTGCCTGAGCAGCACTGGATAATCGTGTGTAGGTGCACCTAGAAGTACATGAACTTGTGGGTCTGTACCCACAGCTGGAGTCTGCACATTGTGTTGGGGGGAAAACATTAGCAAATCCTACCTAAGCAGACCACATCCTCTTCACCCTAAAGCCGTGTAGGTAATGAGATGGGAGGTTATGGGCGGGATGGGAGACACTTCTGAATGGAGCAGCTCTAGATGTCGTGGGTAAACATCCGTGGGAACAAGATGCTTAATTGATGTCATTTAAATTTTATTTGCAATATAGCACACAATACTTTAGCGCCAGTGGAAACACTAATTTGCATTTGAGTGGGTGAGTGTGCAGCCGCGAGCTGTAATCTGACTGCAAGCACAAAGATTAGAAAGGAATTTTGCATGCAGCTACTGTCGTGTGCATAAGTGACCACAGTTTAAATGTTTCCTTGAAGTTCAAAAAGAGATTTTCTGATTTTTCTCTCAGTGTTATCTTTCATTGTCCAATTTTAGCACACTATACAAAGCCCACTCTAACCTTATGTGGTCACCCACATCATGGATGAGTTGCTGTGGCTTCCACAATTAACTCATGGTTAATTATGGAATATCGAGGAAGGAAAAAAACTTCACACACTAACTTGTTGCAATGCTAGCATACAATGAATTCAGTGAGCAGTTCTTATACAAATGTTTGTAAAGGCAGACCTCATGGCTAGATGCTTAATTTTTTTTTTCAATACATCTGAAACAATCAGACTGAAAACACCTGAATTCAAAGATTAAGAAGTGTGGCTTAATATTTGTGTCCATATAGTGTATTTAACACACACACACAACTCTGAAATGAAAGTGTTTCTTACCAAGTTTATGATTGCACAACTTTTTTTATTCACAACTATCCAATGATGGACAATGATAGACAAAACCACCCTAAAATCTACTTGAAACTTTAGTATTGTAACCCCAAATGCAATCTTTCCTGTTGCCTTGACTTTGGTGCTTAACAATACTCGAGTAGTTCTGGAATGCTCTCTGAACCATTTTCCTCCCCTTAACCAACCGCCTCTTCTTACCTTGAGTAGTCTTTGTCACTTTTTCAGGGTTGAAACACTAAAAAAAACCCCACCGCAGATAGAATTTTATTTCACAAACTGTAATCACACTATGCTGTCTGCTGTTATACCAACACACTGAATGTTTAGCGGCTATACTGAGAAGAGAATAATGGGAAGAGATCCTAGAGAGACGGGATAAAACAGACACTGTGGGAGAAGGAAAACACAATTTAACGGCATGCAATAGTAGTGAAATGCATGGGAAGGGCCTCCAGCAGCCTGAACATACTGCAGGAAAACTAAGGGATGACTCGGGGTCACCTGATCCAGCCATAACTACAAGGTTTATTAAAAAAGTAGTTATAAGTCTGATCTCAAAGGTAAAGAGGGCATCTGTCTCCTGAATCCTGCTTCTCCTTAGCTCAGTGGTAAGCTACGGCACTGTGTCCACATCCTGTCTTCAGCAGGGGAAAACAGTGACAAGCCTGTCTGCTAGAGCCAAACACTCTCCATCTTAACATCTCTTGGGTCAGAGCCAGTACGCTGTCAAAACTTGGAGCTTCAAGCATATCATTAAGGCATGCAACACCTTTTCCAGTGCCAAGTTTGTCATATGGAAAAACCCTGATGAGCCAGCATCCTGGTTCTGATTAATAGTTTTTTATAGCGCAGCACGATGCAAGTATCCCATTGTGACTGACATTTTACATTAGTACACCACATGTAGAATTAGAAAACTCGTGATAACTGGCTTTAACTGAACAGAAATGCAACCGGGTAGCGCTGCCGGCAAACATTTCTAATTGTTCCAGTGAAACCAGCGCTGAAAGTTTGAATGCTAGAGTGCAATACATGTTGAGATGAGTATATTTTGTGGTGAAAAAGATGCCAGCTGAGGACAAGGCAGCGGGAAGGAGAGCAGAGCAGAGGAGAGCTGGCTGTTAGCAGACATAATGGGAACCAGACCTGCTGGCAGAAAGGTAATTAAACTGCACAGAACAATGGCGTCACCACTCATAAACTCCTCTAAAGAAGTTTTTACCTCCTAACTCTTTTCCAGTTGACTTCCACGTAACAAGCGATAAAACTGAACAGTGTCAGGATTCTTCTTATTTCAGCTTAATGTCATTAATCGCAGGGGAAAAGTATAATAATGAATATCTTAATGAAGACTGCGAGCTTTTTATGTCCTTGTTTGGATTTAACAGTTTTTCTCATTGTCTACGGGATATCTAAAATTCAGAGTTCAAGAAATACAGTGATTTTTTCTTTTGCCACTTTAGATATTAAACTAAACAATTATTAAAGCTACTTCCTGCTGTATTTGCACTTCCTGTGTTTATTAGTTTTCCTATCAGTTTTCCTTCCTTCCTCAGTTGCCCCGTGCTAGTTAGTGTCACCTATTTCAATTCAGTCTCCTCAGTCTATACGTTAGTTTTTCCCTTACACCTTGATAAATTATCTTGTACTCATATGCTTTTTGTTGTGAAACATTCCAGCCATTTTTAGTATTCCTTGTGGATTTTTCCTACCCGTCTTTGACGGCTGCTGGATTGTTTCCTGGCCTTTATGGTTTCACGTACATCTACTGCTCGTCTCTGGTTTAAAGTTGTACAATTTTGGACTTTTATTCTGCCTTCTGGTATCTTGCATTCAGGTCCACCAGGTATCTCATCAGGTCTCCAGTGATCAGTCTAGGGTAGAGTTCATTTAACATCCACCTTTTTATTAAGTTTATTTTATTAATAGAATTTTCACCTATTGAGAAAACACAACCCAAACCCAAATGAAAAGTAAATTTATTGAAAAAATATTGTAATCCCGAAAATAATGCACAAGATGTCATTTAAAAGGCAACATCTCATAGCTTTTTAAAATTAAATTTATTCTATGTAAAAATAGTGTACTGCATGAAATAAGTACAGGAGATTAGCTCAGGTAAGTCACATGTCACTTATTTCCTGTACCAACTTGAGGGCTGGCAATTTGATTTGCCAGATCTGGTGATTTTCTGCTCAACTAAGTCTTACCCTTTTCCTTTCTGTAACCCAGGGATGTAATGGAAGTTGCAAGATGTCTCTGACAAACAGTGCTGTGGTACAAAGACAGCGAGTGAGACCTATCCATTTTCAAAGGAAATTGTTAGCTTTTGCTTCCAATTTTAAGACTGTTGATAATGTGATGTCACTCAGTTTCAGAGGCCACATTAGGTATCGATATAATATGGACTGGTAACACTCACCAACCTTGGAAGGAAGCACTGGTCAATCTTCTGCAGACCATCCTGATGTTGGGCTGTAACTGCAGTGGACATGGGGTAAATAGAGAAGCCAGCACTGGAAAGCCTATCAAGTCTTCTCAGGAGTCCTTCTACCAAGAGGGGTCAGTCTGTTGAGTAGAAGGTGTTTATTGTTCCTTTGCAGTTTCCTGACTGACAAGTTGCTGGACTTGGCAGGCTTGATTTCCTTCTGGGCCAGTGATAGATGCTCCTTCAGACTTTTAACGAATCTACAGGTACAAGCTTCTGTCTAGAGAAAAGTGGTGACATAATCCATGTAGCAACAGATGGCTGGGAGTTGTTTGTCTGGCAGGGATCTACCCTCTCTTTTGCTGCATTTCGCTATCTGGGTGTGCTACTACATCACTGTGGAGTATAGGAAACCCTGGGACACCTGCGTGCTCGCAACTAGTATCGAAGTAGTTATTTGCCAGGATTTAAATGGTTCGGTTGACAGAAGATCTTTCCCTCCACATTCAACAGAGCAATGCCTCTGAACTGGTTAAAGTTTTGGGAAACCTCAAGTGGGACAGATTTTTCCAAACACCTCTCATAAACTTTCATGATCAGTTGAGCAGCTTGTAGGGTACACTAATAGATCCAGGTTCCGATGATGCTCTTGCTCATTCTTTTATCTGTTTGACCTCCACTTTGAAGGAGTGGTATCAAACTCAGGTGGACTGGTAACTGCCTGGTTAGTAGAAGTAGTTCAAATGCAAGGGGTCTTGCATTTGAACTACTTCACAGCTGGTCTTTAGTGTAACACTCCAGCTGCATGGCCTTGGTATGGCATGGAAAAACCTTTCCCTCGCTATCTGCACTTCTTGATCTTTCAGTTATCTTGAGGTGCTAAAGCCTTTCACTGATCTTTCTCAGTTTCCTAAGCCTTTTTTCCCCTCGGCTTTCCTCCGTGATTTCCTCAGAAGGCAACATTCTTTGACCAGCTGTAGGATTTCCCTCTTGTCTTTTGCTTTGTCTGGAACAGTGGTTCTCTTAGGCATGTCTCCAAATTGGCTTTCGCCCTTCCACATAGACGAGATGACAAAATATGTAGCATCTGAGCTGCTTCTTAGCACTTTCTTCAGGATAATAAGTAAGCACTCATCAAAGCGTCGTCAAGCTTCCTTGTTGCTAGCCTGTGGCCATTTGACCTTGGGTTTCCAGAAGAAGTTTTGATGGTCCTTTTGTGCGCAGGGTGTTGTGGGTCTACTGCTCTGAATGATCTTGATAATTACCTGGTGGGAAAGCTGTTCTTCTCCTCCACCAGCCATGGCAAGAAAAATCAGTGGTCATTCTTGGTTTCTGTGGCTTTTCATTAGCACTATTCATGTGCAGCATATCTTTATGCTAAGCTTCTAAAAAAGGAAGAAAGAAATATCCTTGTTTAAAATTTCTTGTTATGTCTGGTGGAGTAGAAGAACAGCTTTCCTAGCAGGTCTTACAGCGTTATCAGGATAATATTATAGATATTAAAACAGGTTTTAATCAGGTTCGTACAGTTGTTGATGGTTTATTTCTTAGTTGCACTGCAGCATGTGACAATAATTAAAAGCTACACTTACCTAATAGCAGTGGCTGGCGAATAAACTAGCAAACTTAGTAGCTTCCCTCAGGGCAAGCAAATTGTTTACAGAAGTATGACTCCAATTGAATTCAACTTTTCATATCAGATGTTTAAAAAGGCTAAAAGGTTTTTGGACACGTTGGTTATGTGTATAGTGTGCTAACACACAAACCATCTTTGGGTCTTTTGATAGGAGAAAATGTGTAGTTACCTCTGAGTGGAAAACAGCATCAAGTTTAATCCCTATGTTAAACTCTAACTTTCCCTTTAGCTTAGGCTTTGCTTTTTTTAGAGGACGAGGAAATGCTGATTATAGGCTAAACCTCAGTCACTTGCACTTTTCTTTTCTTTGCTACTATAAAAGTGAAAGCCTGCTGTTGCACCCAATGGTCTCTGTGTGTGTGTGTGTATGTGTGTGTGTGTCTATCACCGTGATGAGGGTGTCAGGGTTCAGGGGGCATCAGTGGGGTGCAGGTCACGACCTGCCGTGTCATGCTCTAATTGTGATTGTCATATTGATGGAGAGGGAAAGGGCTGGAGAATTGGAGAGCTAACATAAATTGTAATGATAGATACTGGGGCGTGAGTATCAGTGTCTGAGTGTTTGTGTGGGAGTGTGTGCATGTTTCTGCTTTATCTGTGTGTCTGTTGTGTCTGTCAGCGTCTGTGTGTGTGTGTGTGTGTGTATGTGAGAGAGAGGGAGAGAGAGAGAGCGAGATCAAGCAAGAGAGAGGGTTTTGTGTGTTTGGAGGCGGAAGAGAGTGAGTTATTTTGTCCCGGGGCAAACGGAAACCATTGTTTAAGCCGCAGCTCTTGTCTTATAAGTGTTTGCTGTTGTGGGAATGCTGTGGTTTTGGAGTCACAGAACAATCAGTAGAGTCGCACTAACAGAGAAACAAAGTAAGTAGGGGGAGGAAATCAGATGGAGGGAAGAGGAAAGAGAGAGAAAGGTAGAGCTGCAGAAACAAAAGACAGTGTGAGGAAAGTATAAGATAGAACAGAAAGAATTTGTTGGAGTACATTCAAAAGACAGACACTTAAAAGGACAGAAAAAATGGAGGCCAGACAAGAAGGGAAGTTATTCCTCCCATGCCTGTCATCTTTCTCAACCTCGGGCCGTGCATATCCTCAGGCCAGCCCGCCGTTGGAATTTACAGTCCGATGGGCCTGCCTGCTAATAAAACACATGTGGGCTTGTAGAGGAATGGGGAGGGACAGGGGCCTGTGAACAACCTCTCTCTGTGTCCATGCACTCACACTGTAGCACGCACGCACGCACGCGTGCACACACACACACACGCACGCACGCACGCACAGGATTCATAGATTCATATTCATATTTACCTGTTCATGCATATGTAAACTTGTAACCCCAATCAGCACTGGGAAGGCTTCTGTTTCTTTGTCTGTTGCTACTGCTGTGATTTGTTGTAATGAGTAACTGTATGTGTATAAAGACATACAACATTTAATATTGTGTACATTGTTTACAGTAGTTTCCAATTTCATTGAAGTTGGCTACAACTATGTTATATAAACCACTCTGAACAACTGAATATACACATGCAATGATGCCTTGCATGTGTATATTGTTTAGTGTTTGAATCGTCCCTTTACCAGTGAATTATAAATACTTAAAAAAAACCCAGCCCTGGGCTCAATTAAAGCTCCACATTCCCAATTTGTATTGTGAATCATTGGGAGATTGGACTACAAATGTTCCACACATGTAATTGATTTCTGCAGCAGGCAGAGCATTGAGCAATAGCCAAAACAAAGTGGCCTAATAGTCCAAATGAAATCAGTCCTGTGCGTCTTTCCCGTGCTTGTAACAAATAACAACTGACAAGAAAAACACATGCAATGCACAAAACTGGGTCTTAGTGTTTACTTGGCTGATCATGAATGTAAATGCAAGAGGTCGCAGTCTTGCTTCTCTTCTGCTTTTCTTCTTTCTTTGTCTTCTCCTGTTATATCCTCCTCTCTCTCTGTAATTCATCCCCCAGCTGTCCACAAAAAACTTCCTTGCCATACAGAAATACTCAAACATTATCCCTGCTGTAAACAAAAAAAGCGTGCAATTAAAAGGTTTTATACGCTTGTCTTAAGAGTACTTCGTGTCCGACAGAGAAAAAGAGAGCGTGTGCATGTTTGTGTCATGCGTGCGGTATGGCTTCAGCGGTCCCGCTTCCAACTGGGGCCCTTCTCAGTTTTGTGAGACTCCAGGGGGTCGAGAAGAGAGAGACAAAGATAGAGAGCCCTGTCACCAAAACCTCTCCAGCTCAGGCTCTCTCCTCATTAATCTACAGTCCTGAGGGAGTCTTGCAGAAACGCATTAAAGAAATATGCGCCGCTTGGAAAGCTGGTCAACATTTCTATCAAGTCCTCTATGTGTCCAATACAGAGCATTCATTTAGAGCGAATAAGAATAGCATCTGAATAGAGAACTTGGTAGGAGCAAACAGTACAATAGAACTTCAAGTAGCCAGTTTGAAATACTGTGGTTAGGTGAGGAAGCTGCTTGGGAAAAACATGGAGCGCGGGGGCACAAATGAAGGCAAAAACTATTAGCTGTGCTATTCAAACGTCAGCACAACCCAGCATCATGTGGACTTGGTGGTAGTAGTAAGCTAGCAGGTTAAACACAGGTGAATGCCTAATCCAATATGGACCTCTGTCAGGTTTGACCTGGAACAGTTAGGGTTGCAGTCTGTGTGAAAATGTTTTCAGAAAAGGTAAAGTTGGGAATTGCTAGCCACAGATACTGATTCAAAAAGTGCAATTTTTATCTTTCGGCTGCTTGGTTGAAGATAAACTGTCATTTGCTTCATTATCTGTTTTTTGGGGTTTTTTCAGGATGGCCTCTATATACTTCCATAAAACTAAAAACCTTTTGTATCATACTTAAATTTAGGCTGCAAATCCACTGAAGCTCTCTACAATAAAATGACCTAAATGCGCTTTATTTGGGCTGTCTTTTTGTGGTCTTTATTTACTTTAATTGAAACGTTGATGTGGTTTCTCAACAGTTTCATGAGCCAGGACTTGATGTGTCAAAACTCTGACAGCAGCCTTATGACATAATGTGTTTTGATAATGAGATATCATCTGTTGCGTTACTTTGGGAGGATGTAAACAATGAGAGAGAGCACTTCCAGAACTTGTCTATTGTTTTTGCTTGGACATACACATAAGGGGGATGGGTTTCATCTGGGGTCAAATTGAGGTTAAGTCTGCATATTATTAGGTTGAGAGCAGATAATTATACTGGCCTGGAGAAGGGTAGCCTAGATACAGACCTTCTGTATAGGTACAGAACATCTAGTCAGTCTATATTTGATTCGATTGCGGGAACAAACAATAGACATCTAAAGGCGGCTGTCGGTGAGAGGATAGAAATGTTACCGTTTCAGGGCTGTCCCAGTAACTGTGCAGTACAATGATGTCATATCAGTATAGGGAGGGGCTGGGTGATTACTTGCTCCCTGTCTGTGTATTTTGTTTGCGCATTATCTGTGATAACGAGATGGAAAATGTAGACAAGGCTGCTGCTTAAGTAGGATGTGGAGAAGTCATTATATTCATTCATCTTCTTAGCTTGATATGACTAAGACAAGTCACTCAGGGGAATGTTCGTCATTAAAACATAGACGTAATTTCTAGGGAATATTTTAAGGCACATATTACATTCTTGTCCTTTATTTTACGTTGAGTTGGAGCTGTTTTGCAGGTCCCAGGAGACACAGGTCTGTGAACTGACTTCTGACCCACTATTGTTTCCGGTAAGTCTGACAGCAAACCTCCAGAGACCCTTAGGGAATCTTGTCTTTGCATGTAAAAAGGAAATGGGTATTAAGTTCAGGGAACTTCCTTCTCAACATTATATCAGCTTCACCCTTTTGCTTTAAGCATTTAGCAGTTTATCAGTCCGCTAGTAACGAGGTTTTTAGGTGTCTCTTTAGCCATAGCCTAAAAAAGGTGATTAATAACCTGCCCAAATGAAATCAAAGCTGCTGGGCAGCTATCTGGAAAGATTCATAATCTGCTTCAGCAAAAACTGCTATCTATCACAACAGTATTAAGATAGGATTATTATTTTCATTATTCCAAGAAAGGTGTATCAACAGTACATAATGCTTAGGGTGTATAAACACTATTCTTTAAAAACATTGGTGTCGCCATCCAGCATGATCAGAAAACTTGTTATAGGGTTTAGGCCCTGTGATGTAAAAGTGAGAAACAACCTACTTCTTAAATGGCATACGCTCTCACTATGATAAAAACATTATGGTACATGTCATTTGGAGAGTGATACAGTAAATGATTTAAGGATAATTAATAAAGTTCTTATGTTTAACATCTACATTCAGCTTCTCTGCCTTTTGACTAATTTTTATTCCTGTTTAGGAATGAGCTGTGCGACATCGGAGGTTTGAACAAGCGTGAGTGTGTGCAGGGCTTGTGTGGCTGTGGTTTGCATAAATCTGTAATTGCTTGCGCATCTCATCCGTGCCGCGGGCCTGTTCCACCCATGTCATGCTAGTGTAGTGTCAATAACATGCCAACGCACATTGTTACATACATAATTGATCACTCCCCACGGTGACGTGTGAAACCTGAGGACTCATTACCTTGATGATCTTGATTGGATACTCTCAGCTGGGTTCTCTATGTGTTGATGTCATGACTGTGTAATACTTCTGCTGTGCTTCAAGTAACAGATTCTTTTTACATGCGAACTGGTGATTGTGCCACTTCTAGACCTGATTACGAACTTTAATTTGGCATATTTCAGGTAACATTCATTCTAGTAAGAAGGACCAGGTTATTTTTTGCCTGGCTTGCTCACATTTGAAGAGCTACCAAACAGGACATGGTAATGAGATGAGTAATCCGCGAGGAGGAGGCTGGTGAACCCTGTCAAAAGTGATTTGTACAAAGGACACTGTGGTCAGAGGAGAGGAGTCAGTGCATTATCCTAATGCAGGATGTGTCTTCAAAGAAAAGAGGTCATACTCGCTAAACTTGGAATTTATTATTCAGCTCTGACAAAATGTTTTCTGTCCTGAGGTGCATCTATTTAAACCTGTCCCAGTAACAAAGCTTATGAAGCAATGAAATGTGCATATGAAACTAGAATGTGAACTGTTTCCTGCATTTCACAATGATAACAATGCCTATGTCATTGGATATAATCCATATTAAATCTTTAAAATACCACGACACCTATGGTGAAATCTGTAAAAACTATCATCGCTACAGGTGCAGATGACAAGCTGACAGTTACAAGCAGAAAGTGATGGGCTTTTGCTCGAGGATGATAAGTCATCCAGAGTTCAGGCGCAGATGTCTGTCTGTCTCATCATGTCTTACTATATAACGTGAAAATCTCGCTGGAGTCCAACATAAAGGGCACAGCTGAAAGAGAAGATTTTAAACTATAGGAGCTCGGCCTTCCCTTTAAGGTAGAGCATGGGTGTAAACCAGAGGTGTATTTGCATTCAGCTGCAGATTGATATTAGACAAACAGACGCAGCTGTAGATATATAAACAGGTATGGAACCTCATGTGTATCCTATAAGGTGTTTGAGTCTGTGTCTAAGGAATTAGAAACCCATCACGGATTTAAAAAGCCTCTCATAATTAGCATACCATCATGCAGTTCGGATGTTTTAAGGGGTTATCAAACAGATGTATTAAAACAATAACTTACATTAGATGAATCTCAAGACATTTTTATGGATGCATACTGATTTTAAAAGTAATACCACCTACAATATTTCTCCACATTATCTCCTTCCTGTGCAGACACACAGCTAAGTCAAGAAAGGAATAAATGTCAACAAACTCAGCGTGACTCCCGAATTATTGAAGCCGGCGAGCTGGGAATGCAAACACTGTGGCGTGATATTGACGTTCTGCCAAACCAAGATGTGATCGCCTGGCTGTTATAGCAGCAGCTACTGGGCACAGCAAGATATTATTGTCCGCAGGTCTGCAGAGACCTATTAATAATTACTACTAATAACGTATTTCTGCAGGGCAGCAGTCCAGAAGGATGGGGTTAATGTGTTGTGTGGAATTTTGTGAGTGTGTGTGTGTGTGTGTGTGGAATTCTGTCGCCATCATTCTGAGTTAATATTGCTAAGTTGATTGACGGGCCTTATTAATCTCATGGTGATAATGTGGACAAGGACACAACTGCATGAATTCATTTAATGCTGAGACACAATGGAGCTTACTTAATCATAAATTCTACATGTGAATATTTCAGTCCACTATAAAGGCTTTGCATGCAACTTGGGGCTTGTTGGAAAAATAATAAAGCATTTATGATTTGTAAGTCCTCCAAACTAAAAATCAAAACACCCCTTCAAGTATGGCACTATTTTCTGAAATGGTCATTACAAACATGATTAAAAGTTTATAGTTTAAGTTGGTAAAAAAAAAAAAAACTGATAAAAGCTGGAGAAAGACTATGGCTTGACATCAAGCTCCACATTTCGATCCAATAACTTTTAGGAGCTATTTGAATGTAGTAACCCCTTTTTTCTGTGTCTGCACTGCAACATCTGTTGACTTTTTTAACCTTAAACACCAATGGCTAAAATGAAGCTTCAAACTGTGACAGAGCCTCGACTATATTATATAGATAGTTGTTGACACTCACTGTAGTACCTCCTCTGTACATACTGGTTACAATTTGCTGCCACTACCACTGATTTTCAGTCCAGTTCTTGTGTAATTTGGCATACCTCAGCCATCTTGTGCTGTTTCCCTTGAGACCATTTTTGATGAGGCTTCAATGAACAGTAGATGGATCAAGTGAGGGTCAGATGGATGTTGTAGGTCCTCTGTTAGACCTTTGCTGTTGTTTTTTTATTTCTATTTTCTAAGATGGATAGTTTCTATACCCATTGCTTCTTTTGTCCTCCACTTGTCCCATTTCCTCCTATTATTTAAAGGACAAACTGCACACTATGCTAGGATATTCCAAGTTTGTGGCTAATAGCTCTTTGGGAAAAATCTTAGTCTTGCAAAAAACGTATGAACCAAAAATGATGCCTTTCAAACTGTTATCTTCCTTTTTTCCATAGATGTCTTTGTGACAGGCTGCTAGTAAAAAGGGCAAAGTCTCTAAAGTTAAAATTCTAAATTTGCTCTTTGTTAAGTTCTCGAGTGGTGTGTCCCTCGAGTTAGGTGCCTTTTGTATGTTTGATTCATAAGTGAAATGAAAGCGGTCAGGTACAAAACAATATACTCCTCCTTTAACAATTTCTTGTCATGCTCGTACACATTGGTTTAACCCCCCTATAGAATCCTAGGTAAGCGTAAACATAGCAAGAAAATCAGGTTATGCTGTCAGATATTCCGCTGTGTCATCCGGGTTTAACCTAATCCTTGACTCTAATTTACTAGGTTATTTATTTAAGAAATCAGGTTCCCACAGAAATAAAATAATAACCATGTTATTAAAGTGCATGTAAAAATGCAATCTTATTTTGTAAGGGAACTGCATTTTTTTTTTTTCACTAACAAAATGCATTGCATGCAGTAGTGCTCTATATTTGTAATGGGAAAACTGTAAACACTTTTGGTCGTCATAGTAATAATGAGATCATAACAAACCTGAGCCTTTGTGTCGCCAAATAATCGCTCAATGTACAGTAAATCCACATAATGACCATGTGGCACAATTAATCCTGAATGCACAGATTAAAAAAACAAATGCTTGACTAATCCTGGGATGCTGCTGAATTTAGAGCATCACTCATCAATGTACAAGAGCTCTTTGTATTAATGAGCTCACTGTGCACCCTATTACTATACTTTCTCACCACTCTGCCAAACTCCTGCCTTAGTGCTCACATAAGCTCCCCTAATGTGGTTAATGTTGGCTGACTCAGCCCCCCCCCCTCCAGGCGACAGAGTGATGTCTCTCGCTCTGTGGACCACCTTGTAATTAACCTGTTTATGTATAAAATGCTTTAGAAATAAATTTGACATCGCTTGATGTGATGAATGTGTGGTTAAAGTCATGCGCATCAGGGCAGCTTACTTCAAAAAAAGGCTGTTGAGTTCTGAGTGCAAAACAGCCCTTTTAGTCCTACCGCTTTTATTTACCTAAAGCTTTGGGCTGCAGGGGGCCACGCCACCAGCGCAGTTGTAATGAATGCCAGTGCAACAGCGAGACCGTTACACACACACACACACACACACACACACACACACGCAATAACAATCACCCTGCACACGAGAGAAGGCGTGCACGGATGCATGCACATGCACACACTTGTGGTTAGTCAAGCAAACGAGGTTAATCAAGCTAGCATATTTCAGACCCCCTCTTCAGCTGAAACTGTTGGGAGTGCCTGTTTTGTTATTACTGTATGCCGTCTTGCTTTATTATACTTCTGCCATTTTGCTTGCTAGACATTCAGTTGATCTGCATATATGTTTCTGCTACATCGTGCCAGATAACACACACATCGGTCTCTTGTAACCTTTTACGACTTAGCATTAAACAAACTTCTCATTTTGAAGAGGGCTTAAAAAACACTATCAAAATTCAGTGTATTTATGGACACTGTTACTACAGCCCCGAATACAACACTTTAATATGCTCAGATACCCAAGGCTTGCCAGTCTCTAATGCCAAGTTATAGTTGCCAAATAATAACTGAGCACTTGTGATTTTCTTTATGTTGCTTTTATGTTCAGATTAGGGCCCTTTTTATATGACTTTGACCCCAATCAGGCACTCTTTTTTTTGCAAAGGTTCTATCCTGCCCACTCTGTATGGGATTGAGTGAGGGTAAAAGCACGCAGGCCATACCTTATGTTATCCACAATGGTCCTTTCCCACTCTCCTTTCCATGACTAACACCCCTCCCGCCCTCCTCTGAGTATTGAGAATAGCTTTGCTGCTACATGAACCAGCATGAACCTTGGGACAGCATTGGGTTTCATTGTGACTCAATGGGCTGTGAGTAACAAGCATAGGCCTTCTGCAGGATGCATTTGGGTATTAAGTGATGACCTGGAGGAAACCAAGCAGCAACCTTAGAGGTTGAAAAATGAAGTACTCTTGAAGTTTGTTCCAAACACAAATCGGTCCCCATAGATTCCCATTTTAAAACGACCAGCTTTACAGCAGAAATTAGCGTGTATACAACTTGGTATACAGCCTGATGGTTTTTGTTTCTTTGTTTTCCCCCCTTAATAACAGCTGTACAGAGGGTGAATTTTTAATAATTTCTATTTTGTTTCCATGTAGATCAGAGGTAGAGTCAGATAGGGCTGCCACGATTAGTCGACTAGTCACGATTACGTCGACTATCAAAATCGTCGACGACTGATTTAATAGTCGACGCGTCGTTTGAAGCTTTCTAAGATCACAAAAGACGCAGGAATAAGTAGTAGGATTTAAGAGTGTAATAACGGACTGAAACAGAAGATGGCAGCACTGCATTTACAAGGATGCCAGCTGCCATTAAACCCCGAAGAAGAAGAAGAAGTAGCTCTGTCCCAGAATTCATAGCGCAGCCCAGCTCAGTTTCCAACAATGGCGGCAGCTAGTTAGTTTTAATATTACTCTTATTATTCTTTCTGGGTCACAAAATAAACGTTTAACATATTTTCAGGCGAGAATGTAACTGTGTAAACCTCAAATATCTGGTCAGTTTATCAAGACACCACATATTTTCAAAAGCGCTCCGACATTTTCGGAGACGTCTGTTAACTACTAGCTCAATAGCTAGCCGGGGGCAAGGCTCACTACAGCCCGTGAGAACACCGGACTCCCGGCAAATCGTTTTCAAACCCACCGCCGTCTTTCGCTACTCAGGTTTAACATACATAAGTCACTTAGATAACTTAAAAATGTTATTGTTTGGCTTTTTTAGTATTTAATTTGTTCCTGAGTAAATCGGTTTGGCTGAGATTAAAGTTATAGTTTTTACACAGCTGAATAAACGTCAAGCAGACAACTGGTTATCAGAAGTGTGAGATGCTCCAGAATATACTCCGGTGTCCTGTTATATTTTAGATAGCAAGGAGTTTATTAAACTTCAACAAAAAAATCTGCAAATTTCATTAACATTTAATAAACTATCATCTTGTCTTTATTTTTAGTTAGCACATATCTTAAACACTTAAAGCTGTAAGCTAATGATAGTTATATAAGAGCAGATGCATGCTGGCGCAATAAGCTGTACGTTTTACGTTCAATGATCTGATTAGTCGACTAATCGCAAAAATAATCGGTGACTAGTCGACTATCAAAATAATCGTTTGTGGCAGCCCTAGAGTCAGACCATCTCTTACGAAGTGAGACATATAGATCAGAAGAAGTTATTAAACACTGGGTTCCTGTTAAAGGGGAGTTTTTCCTTTCCACTGTCGCCAAGTGCTTGCTCATTGGGGGTTGTCTGATTAAGAGGGTTTCTTTCCAAAACAGCATGTTGATCTGTTGTTTTAAATTAGTGATATATAAATAAAATTGAATTTAAGTGAATTAAGCTATTTATAGTTTTGTACATCAAAATTTTATTTCATCAGGGCTTTTAATGCATTGCACACCTACAATTTTCCCTCTGTGATGTCAACATCATATACTCAGGAGTGCTACTATTTATAAATGTAATCAATTAGCTCGTTAGGATATCTGGTGGCTATAAAAGTGTGACGTCATGAGTTTGAATCACCACTGGGGTGTGTTGGAGAGTTTTTTTTACTTTTTCATTATTTCAATTTAGAAAGCTTTGTAATTTTAAGTAGACGGTATAAATTATTCTTGAAGGCAATCTTTCTCTAGTAAGTCTAACAAGGATGTCTAATTGGTGTTGAAGATGTACCTTGAACCAGTGTTGTAGTGATGCTGGTGACTTTCATTTTGAAACTATTTGTCAACCATGACTAGTCACTGAGAAAAGACAGTAACTGAGTGCTGAAATGTTTGTTGCCCCAGAGTTAGTAGAATTGCTGTTTTGACTGATGGGTGTCAACACAGGAGCCTGTAGCTGATGGCTGGAAGCCACATCCCAATTCAAATCACTTATCTGGAGCTCTCAATCATGTTTGTGGTGTTTGGAAATGTTAGATTTTTTTTAAAAATGCAGTTATCTGACAAAATGTGATTTGCTGTGCTGTTAACTGTATAAATAAACTGTCTGAGAAGTGTCACAGTTTTTGGTAAGTGAGTATGATTTTATTTGCATCTTTTACAAATACATAAAGTGTCTGAAATTATGAAGCATCTGAAAGCTAGCTAAAGCTGCTAAACTTACCAGTCTGCACCATCTAATATCTTGGCTTTGGTTTTGTTCCTGCATTGTCATAATAATGCTGGTCTAGGAATGACCTCACAATTGACCAATGATATCTGAGCATTTAGTTAGATTTAGCCAAGAAGTTGATGAGTAATCTAATCTGTCTAATAGCAAGCCTAACTTAATGATATATTTTTAGTTTATATAAATTAATAAAGAAAACACTTGAAATACTTACTTAATTGATGCAGAATAGAGTTTTTTAGAATCAGTGGTAACCTCTCCCCTGCCACACGCATGCACTGCAAAGTTATAACCAGAGATGGGCAGTAACGCGTTACTTGTAACGCGTTACTGTAATCTGATTACTTTTTTCAAGTAACGAGTAATGTAAGGGATTACTATTGCAAAAACGGTAATTAGATTACCGTTACTTTCACGTAGGAACGCTGCGTTACTGCGTTACTAAAACCGTGATTTTTTTGCGAGAACGTCTCATGACAGTGACGTAAGCGAGTGCGACATTCGTGACAACAGCTGTGTGCAGATCATAATATATCGAGTGCGGGACAGATTGTAGCATGCAGCGTTTAAAGCGTGGAAGTACTGACCTTATTTTGAGTTTGATTCCATAAAAAGTGACAAAAACATTAGTGTCCGTTGTGCGTGGGAAGAAAACTTCTTTTTACAGCGAAAAAACCCCTAAACTTCCAAGCAAGCACCGAGTGTACTACGACGTAATGTGAAATTCACAGAGAAACTCGCGGATTCTTCCACTGACCGCTGCAGCACACCTGCACCAGGGTAAACCTCCGCCTACCCCAGTCCTGCTTTACAGGTGAAAATAGAGCAACAGGACCGCTAGTCTTTGACTTTATTTATTTTCTGCTGTGTTTTACTTTCATCTATTTGAAAGAGTGAGTGTAAATACAAAAAAATATTTTATTTTATGTGCTGGAATGTGCAGAAAATAGGTTTAAATATTAAACAAATTTCTTCCAGTCAGAGAATGTTGCATATAATTTAATTTTTGCTTAATGCATAAAGTTAAAAGATTAAAACTAATAAAACAAGTTTTAAAAAGAGACTTTTCCATTTGATTACATTTTGTATGATGAATTATGCAGAAAAAGTAGAATTGGGCTGAAAGATCTATCGCTTTATCACCTATTCAGGTTGTAAATCGTGTTTTTAAAAAGTAACTAAGTAATTAATTACTTTTGAAAATAAGTAATCAGTAAAGTAACGGGATTACTTTTTGGGGGAAGTAATCAGTAATTAGTAACTGATTACTTTTTTCAAGTAACTTGACCAACACTGGTTATAACATTACAACAGCGTGATTGGTCAGTTGAAATGTTGATCTTAGACAAACCTTATTATGATAATGCAGGAATAACAACAACTTGGATGTCAGATACACATTCATTCCACCCGCTCATCCAAATAGACATTTTTGGTTCCAATAAACCATTATGGCTACAGTTAAAACAGAAACTGACATCAACTGGCCGTGTCTCTTGATCACTAGTGGAAAGATCAAGAAGGGAGAACAAAACCATTCGTCTTCTTGCCTTTGTAGGATTTGGGAACGCCGTTGATGCATTTATCTTATTCACATTAAATAAATGGCATTTACAAATTGTGTTATTTTGAGTTATTCAGAACTCACGTTGAAATTCATCCATCTAGGCTGGAAGTTGCAGGGTTGTGTCTAAATCGGCATGTGTTTTCATGTTTTCTTCCCCCTCTCCTTAAGTCAACAGAAATCGGGCCAGCGAGTCAATGAATAGTGTCTTTATTCCATTTGGACGGCTTCAGCAAGAAGCTACTTAAAAACATCTCCTAGGTGGTCTTGGTTCAAGTGCAGCCTAGAGCAGAAGTGAATTACTGACTGAAATCCGAAGTCTTTTTTTATTCAAAACGACAAGATTAGCTATGCAGAAAACAGAAAAAGTGTTTTAGGTTTCCCTGAAAACTGGATTTGGAGAGAGACCACTAACAACATTAAAAGACTGTGATGAGATTACCAGATTTTTGCTCCAGACGAAGATGTGACTTTAAAAGCTGCAGACCTTTGATTGTGATGCTGCTTGGTAGCAATCGGTTTAACTATTGGAGGTGTCAAAGCGGCAGGGCACATAAAGTGAGCCATAATCAAACATGATGTATGGTTTCATGTTAGACTGAGGGCTGGCTGGCAGGAAAAGCAAATCCATCAAACCAAGAGACAACCTATTTAGTGTCTGACTAAACACTTTAAAGTTTGCTTAATTTGATTGACTTTTACAAAAGGACACTCCCAAACTAAATTTGCAAGAAATGCCTTTTAAGAAGGCGGGGTTTCTGTTTTTCTGTCTTGCCAGTTGAAGGTCATTCAGAAAATAAAGCAATCTAGTTTTCATATGAAAAGGTTACTGCATGTGTCACTTGTCCATTATATAGTTTATTATAGACTGAGACTTCCATTATGTTGGACTGTTTCAAATCTTGATTGTAAACTTTATCCACCATATGATCCAATGCAAAATTATCACGTGAGAAATAAATGGTCAACAGAAGATGTAGCGTAATCATTCAAGTCAGGGTAAAGAGCTGTCAGATGGAATTTCTGACCTGTTGAGAGTGCCTAGTGAGATAAAGCTTGAGTTATTATCTTTTATGTCCATTTATAATGCCATCCAGCAACACAAAGTGAAGGATTATGAGAATTTAATCAATGCAAAGGCTACAGAGACACATTAGCCCACACAAGATAAGCTGTGCATTGATCTATTGCTGATTGGTTTTCTTTAAAAGGAAAGGGAACATCCATAGATGAGTTTAACATGAACAGGAAGAAACAGCAAAAAGATCACAAAGATCAAAGAAGCATGACAGAGAAACAAAGATGCCATAAGTGATGTTTTAAAAGTTTTAAATCCTTTATTCAGGTTGTTGAGCTACTTCACTGTAGACAACATTTTAAGTTGACAAATAGAACCATTCAGGTTTGAGTGCAACTGTTATTAGGTATCTCACAACTTCATACACTTTCGATTTACAGGCAGTATGTTTGTCAAATTTCTGAGAATCCATATAAAAATAAATCTTTTCTTTTTCTGGGAACTGTTGTCAGGAAAAAGCAGAGCCACTATTTTCTGTTGGCTGCAAAACACTTCAGAACCATTAAAGTAACACACGCGACCTTGTCAGTGCCTTTGTTTTGGTTGTGGCGAGGTGAGGTCACACCATGTTGTGCCCTCAGGCTAATGGCAGGCTAAATGAGCCTGGTGAGTTGCAAAGGTTGGTCTCTGAGCTGATTATTCAGGAGACCGGCTTCTACCTGATGCCGTTTATGCCATTATTGAATCTGTTGGATTGAATTTAATTTTCTTTCTTGAACACTGTTCACATAAAATTTAGACTGTCAACTTTGATGCAGTGCTTGGTCTACTAACTCAGGCCTGTGGGTCTTAGGTGTCGCCACTGATTCCCTGTAGAATGGCTGACCTTTACCCCCCTGCTAGACTGAGGGTCACTGCACTTTGACCTTGGTAGTTACAAGGGTGCTTTCCCACTGAGAGGGTTGAAGGCCTAGGACCCCTAGGCTGCAAAAAAGCACACATGCAACAACTGAGCATGTACATCCACAAGCATAAACACATTCAAAATACCTGCTGAGGTTTGCTGTTGAGTCAGCAAAACAAACTCCAGCACTTCTTTCTATAATAATCAAGTTTGACTTTGAAGGTTTTTCTGTGATCATTATTAAATTTCTCTAGAGTCGCAAAGTCTGGCACGGCTTTATTAATTAGCACAACGTGCGGAGAGTGATTTACAGCCAGTCTTTGGTGTCAGAGTCAAGAGTGGTGCAAATGGGTATCATTAGTCTGCAAGATGCTCTAAGTAGTGGCCGTATACGCATAATGAAAGCTTTCATTAAGAATCTAGAGGGATTGGTTATGCAAGGTAGGTGTGTGTGTGTGTGTGTGTGTGTGTGTGTGTGTGTGTGTGTGTGTGTGTGTGGTCCAGGTACTTCTCATGTTGTGGGGATAACAGGAGAACATGTCTTCCTCACCAGTACAAAAAGCCAATTGCTACATTGTAAATCCTTAAATTTTAGGGCAAAGATCTGTTTTAAGGTTGGGGTGGGGTTAGTCAAGCAGTAGCTATGCTTTAAATTAGAGTAAGTATTTAAGAAATTGTTGTAAGTCAATACAATGTGTTCTGAAGCCATGCAGACATAAGTGAGTGAGTGTTACCGTGTTTTCACCTACTTGTGTATCAGGATTTATATTTTTCATGTATTCATCACCCAGTGGCAGGCTTTTCTTTTGCCTGAGCCTGCCAGCTTATGATTTTCAAAGGTTTTTACAGGAAAAGATTTTTGTGATTGCGCAAGGCATGCAAAGCTTAATAAATTTATAAATGTTTATAAGAAATGATATAAAATACAAAATTGAATAGAATAAAGCTAGCAGAAATATACAAAAGTCATTGGAAACTCTCCTTGGATTCTGACTAATCACTTTGATATGACTAGATATTAATCACAAACTGGCTTATTAGATTACTGTATATTGTAATGATTATTTGTCTCATTTCAGCTAACTCAAAAATGACTTTAGTGATAGTGTTGCTTGCTCCACCCCTTAATCTAGAATAAAATACCCCAAAACGATTGCTTTGATTGCCATAAAAGCTTGCAGATTTCCCAACACACAAATCCTAATGACCATAATAATCTCTGACTTTTCATAAGGATAGATTGCATTGAACTTTGGCACAGACATGAATAATTCTCACTGAATAAATTGTCCCTAATTACTCATGACTAAATGCCTTCAAGACTTGTAATTCATCAGTCTCATCTGTACTTTGTGTTTTATGCTGGAAAAAAATGTTGTATGTTCTTAATAATGCTATGCTATAGCTTTTTGAAAAATCCTGAAAGGATGCGGCCACAAAACATTTGTCAGCCATTATAATAAGGACACGTTTCAGGCAGATGACTACACCATGCTAGTGATGAGTGACATTGTTTTCCGGCTTTATCTGTAAGTTCCTTTGAAAAGTACAATGTAAACCAGAAACTGAGAAACATTCAGCTTCGAAGTAAAAGTTGTGCCTCAGCACTGCAGCCAATACATTTGCTTTGAAGGCAAAGAGTCTCTGTTTCCAGTTTGTGTTGCACTTGTTTCACTACCACTCAGAGAGTTGTTAGCTAGTGTTGGTAGATAACCTGATGTGTTTCATGCAATGGAACTATGGCTGCAAAAGCTCGATCACATCTCTGTTTTAATTGGTTCTAGGTTTGTGTAAGAACATCTGGTTGGATGACCCCAGGGCTCCCACAGGTGTGTGAATGTGAAGCAGCTCCGACATATATCCAGGTGCCAGTCCGTTTAAAGCTACAAAAGTAGCAATAAAATCTTATTATCACATCTAAAATAGACGGGGAGCCAATGAAGGGATGACAAGAAAAAGGTGATGTGTTCATGCTTTTTAACACATGTTAAGAGGTGAACTGGTGTGCATTCTGGACTAACTGCAAGCAGTGTAAAGATGATTGTTCAATAGAAAAGTACTAGTAGTAGTCCAGGCGGTAAGTGATAAAAGCACAAAGAACTGTTATCCAGGTCCTTCTGCAAGAGATAAGACTCTACCTTGGCAATGACTTTGGTTGATAAAACCAAACTGGTTCTTTAACAGACAATTCCCCAGCAACCTCTACCAACCACTCACCAGCCATTTGGGGATTATATATTTTTCTTCACAACTGGTAGTTGTCAGATGGTCATAGACTGGTCAATCAATCTTTTTCACTTGACCCTAGATTTTCACCATGACTGTAACATGTTTAAAATGGCAGACATGTTACTGTAGCGTAGTTAGTGGTCATGTGTCAGCAAAACCTCAGTAGCACCTTAAGTCTTTTTTGCAGCAGCCCCCTGGCAGCAGGTTTAAGGAAATAACACATTGGCTTCCTTTTTCTCAGAACCCAGAAGCTACAGCTAGCTTTTATACTAACTATACTACACTAACCACACATTACATACAGTATGTTGTTATACTGTTTAGTGTTTCTCAGTATTATATGGGGAGGGGGGGATAGTAGATAGTAGAATTTGGTATCTATGTCTTGATTAAAACCACACATAGGAGATACATATACAGGTTCCCACATCTAGACACACACACATATATATATATATATACATATATATATATATATACATATATATATATATATATACATATATATATACATATATACATATATATACATATATACATATATATATATATATATATATATACATATATATATATATATATATACATATATATACATATATACATATATACATATATATATATATATATATATGTATATATATATATATATATATATATATATGTATATATGTATATATATATTATATGTATATATATATGTATATTATATATATATATGTATATATATATATATATGTATATATATATATATGTATATGTATATATATATATATATATGTATATGTATATATATATGTATATGTATATATATATATGTATATATATATGTATATATATATATGTATATATATATATATATATATATATATATATACATATATATATATATATATAATATTGTTAACAGTGTGGTGGACCACCAGGTGGCTCCACTCACACCCAGTGTGAGGGGAAGTGAGAGTGTTAAGCTTTTGGCGCCTTGAGTGTTCGGTTGTGTGAAACCGAGATTAAAGTTGGAGTAAAATATTGGGATCTCTTGTGTCGTCCTTACATACCATACGTACATACCTTACATACCACAACAGTCATTTGATACAAAAAGACAGATTCAGTTGTCCTGAAGTCTGTTCCAAAGTTTTGGTGCTACAACCTGAAAAGTGTGATCCCTCTAACATGAGAACCTGGATCAGTTAAGAGACCTTGATGAGAGGATTGTAGAGGTCAAGGTCTCAGTAGGTCTGCTATACATGCAGATTTTTATGTTATTCATAAAAGTTTTTAAAAAAATTTCTGAACTTTACTGGAAGCTGGTGAAGAGAAGCAAGAGTAGCGTGATTTGAAACAGCTGGTTAGTTTTTGTAAGTAGCCTAAGTGCGGTGTTCTGGACCAACTGAAGATGGATAAGTGAGATCCATGTGAATAGTGAGTCACAATAATGAAGGTGGAAGATAATTAAAATGCATACATAAAGACAGTAGAGGTTTGATTTTTGCACTTTTTCATAGATGAAACAAGACTGGATGAGTTTTCAGATATGAGATTCAAAGGTCCCATCATTTTATGTTGTAGGTGAGGGGAGCGATGTAATGACTGATTTCTTTAGAGATGTTATAGGCTAAATACGTCAACTTCAGTTTTGCTAAGGTTGACTGTCAATTAATAAAGGCATTTGCTAAAGTAGTAGAGGCTGCTTTAGGTTGTGAGGCTTAACAGAAATGTAGAGCTGTGTATCATCAGTAAAAATTGTAAGAGATGCCTTTTGGTGTCGATAACCCAGGAATAACACGTACAAAGAAAATGGAACTGGACCAAAGATGGAGCCCTGAGGGACCCCGTATTTGAGGGGAGATGAGGGAATAATATGATGTTAAAATGAATATTGAAATATCTGTATTTTAATAAGAATGGCATGATAGATAATTCTATTAGAACTAAAATTAAACATTCCCTTTTATCTAAGTGCATAGGAATAGCATTGTTGCTGCGTCTTATAAGCTAAAAATTAGGCTGTTATTTTAATAAACTGTACTAGAAAAAGCGCAATTTTCCACAGATGAAAATCCAATGACGTTTACAAATCGTCCTGCGCTTTTTGTTTGCAAGCACATGGAACTTGCATGACATAACTCAGCAAACACTCATGAGCACATGTACAAACTGTGTGCACAAAGCAGTCAGTTAACCACAGACAGCACCAGCTCATCATCAACACTGAGTAGTCAGAACGATCTCTCACCTTATGTAATCTGTGTATATCCTGTAGACTTTTCATGTCATCTGTTGGTAAATTAATCATTAAGTCCTGCTGCTGCATTGGCCAGTGTGGCTTCCGTTTTTCTCAAGCTGAGCTTCAAGCTGTTCCAGGGACAGAATGAGACATGGAAAATTTGCATTGGAAAAAAAATATAGCATGTCTGGAGTGTGTCACTGCAAAATTAATTCAGCGTTACCGTCGTGTTTTTCTTGTTTTTGTTTTGATTTTAACATCATTCTTCCCAACTTTTAAACATTTGCCTATCTAGGAAATGCACCAGAATTAGACATGAAAGGATGCAGGAGCATTTGGGTAAAATTAGGAGCTTATCCACGGGGGCATCTTCTGATGGCTTTGGTCCTTGGAGACTCAGCAGCAGATTTAATCTCTATTCCTGTCCTCCCTGCTGCTGCACACAGATGGTTATGTTCCTTCAAATGATTTTAAAGGTTCCTTAAAAAGGACTAACCAAAATGAAAGACGTGACCTGTAGGGAAGAAAAAAAAAACACATTTTTCATTAGTGTTTGTATTTTTTCTCCATGTAAATTCTTTTCCTTTCCTCTTTTTTTGCTCGTTTTCCCTCACAACAGACACGTGCACACACACACTCTGGGGGAGTTGGCTGCCATGGTGGCTGACTGTGTGTGATGCCAAGGCTGCAGCCTGGTGCGGCAGTAACGGTGAGTCATAGCTAGCAAGAACACAGCAAGTTGCTTTGGCATATCATCATAACACGCACACACATCCACACACACTACAGGGATCCTGAAACCAGGTGTGGTGCAGATGCAGAAGCTTCCCGGATTAACGTTAGAATCAGTGGGTTAATTTGGCTTTCTCTTGCCAACTTTCCCTTTGTATATTTTGATATATCTCTCTCCTCCGTGTAGTCATTTGCTCTACTCTGCTCTGGCTTCAAAGTTACATAAATTCATACCCACTCAAAACACCAGCTCTCTGACAACACAGTCCTCCCATAAAAAAGGAGCACCATCAGCTAAATAACCAAAAAGCAGAAGACGACACTAAGCCTCCTGGTCATCGCCTTGTTTACATATTTCTAGAGATGGTGGTGTGCTCGGCTGGAGAAATCTATGGTGGTGTGCCATATGCATAAGTGTGTGCGTGATTGTTTTTGACTAAGTGCCTGCATGTGTACGTCAGCGTTCACGGATTGCGTTTGCATTAAAAGCCCCCATTAATGATGCAGAGATGTGATTAGATGGAGAGATCAGTGGCTGTTCAGGCAACCTGCGAATATCAGCTAGAGGGGGGCACGGCACCATTCTCGTGACTAAAAGCCTCATTAGACTTTAATGTGGTATGGCGAGCAGCAGCGCAGATCAGGTAGAGGGACTGAATGTACTGCAAAGCAAAAACTTCTAAAGTACATCACACAATTTGAGAACAGTTTGGTTTGATGTATGATCATAAAAATGAGTTATCAGTTATGAGTAATCATTTATGATATAACTGAACAATGAACAATGTCTTATTCTTCTTTGGACTGCTCCTCTTCATCTGCCTCCATCTCACCCTATCCCTTTCATCCTTTTCTGTCACACCAACTCTCAGCATGTCCTCCTTCACGACATCCACAAAGTCCCTACTGTCATCGCTACACTCCTACCTTTCCTCCTCTCTCACTGCCTCTGAACACATCCTCCTCCTCCTCCTCCTCCTCCTCCTCCGTCTTTGCCAAACATTCTTGGTGATCCACATTCTTGATTTGGCAAAGATCTTACAACGAATGCCTTTCCTGACGCACGACTCCCCATTTATTCAGGCTTGGGACCAGCACTAGGGGAACTCCACCCTGGTGACTAGGTTAACTGAACACTGAGGCCTAAAATAACAACTGGTAAATCGTAATTTCTATACACAAGGGAGAACTTAAAATGTGTTGGCGTAACACTAACTGAATAAGACTCGTGAACAGTGATAAGATCGCACGAACACACATATTCCTGAGGGTTGCATCTTTTTGCATCTTTGCTTACTTCGTCTGGAGATGCACTGAGGGACTGCGGGTGAATTAAAAACAGCACTCTTAACAGTCTTTCTGTCTCTCTTGCCTTCTCATTGCTCCGTTTCTTCTGTGCACACACACCTGATCCCACCTGTCTGTTATTCTACACCCAGCAGCAGACTCAGGGGATCTCGGGCAGGTGTAGCGTTACAGCACTGACACACTTTACCATCAGCCACAGCGTTTAGTTTGCACTGTTTGCGAAATTGTGTGCGTGCTCTGCTGAGCTGTTATCACTTTGCGGGAACTGTGGACGATATTTAACTTGGTGAGTCACTGTGTAAGACTTTCTTTAGTGAACCAAAAAAAAGTTGGTCTTAATCATATTAAACAAGTACTGGAATTGTTGCTAATTATGTGCAAAGAGAGAACGGGGTCTACAATAACTATAAGTAAGTGCTGTATTTCACTGCATGTCACTCGACATCCTCTGTACAGCTGTAGAGTGACTGATTAAATAAAAACGATGTATATCAAAATCTATCAAAATAATTTTTTTTTCTGTTTATTGCGCTCGGCCAATAATGTGATTAGAGTGCTCGGATTTGACTCACTGCTGCTTTCAATAATTCTGAGAGATGGATGAAAGATGGAGCGAGAGAGGGACGAGAAAGTGTTAGAGACAGAATGATAGATGGAGCAGGCCCACAAGAGGCATGTTCAGTGGACACAAGCCAAAATTTCTGTAAAAAGGGCTAAACCCAACAGAGAGAGATTTCTCACATCCCACCCCAGAGACTTCTAGCCTCTCGCATGCACACTGTGTGTCCTACCCTCTCGTTCCTTCTCTTTTTATAGCCCTCTCCTCCCCAGATTTTCCTCTCGGTCTGTCTCTGCTCTTCCCTTCTTTCTTTCCACTCTTTCCACAGAGGTGATGACAGAACCTCCCCGGCACGTGTTGCGCAGATGAGCCTCCAGGGCCCCGAGACCCACACCAAAACACATCCACACCCGAACACATGGTGAATGGATAAATCCAGCTGCACCATACTCACCTGAGTGCAAGAACATTCTATGTAGTGAACATAGAGTGAGGCCGGGACGTCTTACATTGCGAGGCTGTAATATGTGACGCTCTAGTTGTCAAGCTAAATACAACAGGCTGATGTTTTGCTTTGTAACTCAAAGTGCAGCTCCCTTCAAGTTGTATTCTTTTTTGTGCTGTGTCTGGACCAGTGGTGGTTGGTGACTCAAAAAACTGAGGGAAGTCTGGAGGAAAACCAAGCCACAGACTGATGTGATTTTACACCAGTTGGCTTCTACTCTCTACATTTTTTTTAATGTTCATTGAAAAGTTAAGCAGTAAAACAATGGTTTACACGATTTAATTTAAACATTGTGGTTGCTTATGTGTCACAAGAAGCCTGTGAGCCCAATGAGGGGTGACAGAGCAACCAGTATATTACAGCAGGAACTTTACACAAAGCTCTCTGACTTAATGACAGCCTGAAATTAGTGGAAACACAGCAAAAATGAAGATTGTTCAAAGCTTGTCTTCTGCTATGTTAGTTTTTATGTCTTTTATGGTCAAGAAATTCTTGTGGAGGCTTCTATGGACTAATATGAGTCAAAGCAATGTTAAACTCCCAAGTCAAGCTCATAGAAGCCTTAAGGAAATCAAGCAACTTCTTTGGTTATATGTTTTTCATCTATCTTGAGCTCATTTGGTTATTTGGTTTGTTTTTTTTTAATGATTGTTGGAAGTCAAAGAGTGGACATTCCTACTATTCCTACATGATTGTGTTGGTGAAAGTATTAGTGCATTTTGATTACTTTTCTGGTGTATCTGGATTGTGTTTTGCAACTGCGCTTTCTGACAACGGAGTCAGACCAACTCGGGTTCAAACCACAGAGCTCTAAACAGAACCAATATCGAGCAACAGTGAGCAACAGACATAATGTAGAAAAAGATGCATCAATCTAAACTGCTGAAATCCAAACCATGCATATTAAATCAATATGATTTGACACAGGGCTCCGTGAAAATGCCAGACAAAATTTTACTGCCAGAGAGTGTTTTGTTTCTTCTCCAAGCAAATAATGACCGCATTATCTGGCCAAAATCTGCACTTGTTTTCATTCTTAAGCCTGTGGGAGAGTGGTTTTCTGTTGGACCACATACACATTTCATTGGGTGTAGTTTGAGGAGAAAGCCTGAAACTCAGCATTGCATCATCACTGCATATATCATAACCTTTATGTTATGAGGTGCTGATCACTGATTATGTCCTGCATGTATACATTCTGTGCATATATCATCTGAAACATAACACTTCTACGAGTTTCTTTGAATAAGTCTGGGTAGGCGTGCTCATTCATACATCGGTGACGGTTCATGTGTGTAACATGTGTTTCTTATTGGGTTTCACTGGTCTATCAGAGCCAGGTTCTCACCTCTTAAGGCCCTGGGTTTATGTTTGAAGGGTGATATGAGACAAGTTTGAAAAATAAATTCTTCTTACTGTGCTGCAAATGCAAAGATGAAAACTGTTCTACTCACTCCTTTAAGCCAAGTTAGCTAAGATCAAACTGTTACATTCTGTACAAAAAAACATTAAATAAATAAATAAAGCTAATACTTCAAAAGCTTTGTTAGCTTAGTGCAAAGAAAATGGAAAGTAGTTAAGATGGCTTTGGATCTTGATGTTAGGTCTAGAGACCAATTGGCAATCACTTGCAACTCCGATTGATTGGTAAAAATCTTAATTCCTTGTGGTTTTTCTCAGCGACTACCAGAAGTAAGGTCGTGCACCATAGGCCTCCTTGTGACTGCTTCATCAACCAGTAACCGCAGTTTGTATGAAAGACATCAATTTGGCTGCAAAAACAGCCCCTTTTCTGGGTTTAACTGCTGCTGGATGGTTAGATAGTGACTGTTTCCAAACAAGTCACTGTCTCCCACACAAACCACCAGTGACTGTGGCTATCTGCTAGTGACCAAAGCAATCACAAGCAGGTGCTCAGTGCAGTACACTCTTTGCAACTCCAAGTTGGTGGCAGTTGGTGACTGGTCTCTAGGCCTGTGTGACTGAGGCCTAAGCTGACTAATGGCTAGTTGCAGTTTTTTGTTTAATGTACAGACATGGGCGTTTAACACTATTCTCATTTCCTGGGTATCAACTACTGCTGTTTTGTCAAAGACGCAGGCTCTCCTTTGACACACCAGGTGTAGGCAATAGTAAGACAAGGCTCACTAACCGCTCATCTCGTATGGACCCTTCTAAAAACCACTTGCTTAAAGTTTTGTTTTTGTTTTTTTATGTGCTCATTTAGGTTTATGAATATTTGTAGCCCAATCGCAGTCTTTTCCTATCCAAGTAGTTTCGTTTCTAAACCTATTCATTCTAGTAATGGTGTGGCTAACTAACAAACCAAAGTAAAAGGAGAGTGGAAAGCTAAGTAAACAAAGTGCACAAAAGAAAAACCCACAACACTCTCAAACAGGAGACTTAAATGGGTATTATAATTTCCGCCTCCGCCAGTCTGCTTGGGTCTGTTTGGGTCTGACGTGTTCACTATTTGAGCACAAGGGTTTGTCCAGATGTCCATCTGCCTGCCAATTTTTTGAGACTGTGAGGACACTTTACATTATCATACACCAACTACGCATGCACTCCAGGCAGCAGACTTCAGAGAAGTATAACAGGAATGATTACTCAGTCGTGGTGTCCTCAGCTGTTCGTGTCCATCTGTCCACAGCAGAGGATAATCAAGACCCTGAAACTTCTCAAGATAGACGTTTTGCTCTTAAAGTGGACTGTTATTTATTTGCATCCAGTTCTGTGGTGGTTTGTACATCAATGCGCAGATGCCAAAAGGTGCTTTATGCAAATCTCTGTGACTTTAGTGGCATGCCGGCAGTATTTGATGTCCTAGGCTGAGGACATGTTAGGTCAGCATAAATGAGACTAAGCTTCCCAAAATGTTGAACTGTTCAGGAACAAAGAGTACAAAGCTGTAAAACCTCATCGTATATAAAATGAGTGTTCTGAAAGGCTCCTAGACTTATTATGGCAACTTCCTTGATAAGTCATTGATGGAAAATATGATAACACTTTTCTTTTCTTTTTTTTAAGCAGCAGTCTGGAAGTGAAAACTTAATCTGCAAGGAAAGGACAGTTCTCCAGGACACCTCAGTTAGGGAACCTTCAAAGAGTTTTTAGAAAATTTTGTGTTCCTATATTTTATCTCTCTTTGACGTGTTGTGGTCTGGGGACTGTAGGGAGGGTTTGACATATTTGGCTGCAGTTGTAACGACAGGAAAATTCATTTCTGGACTGTCAAAGACATTTGTTCTCCTTGGCCTCCCAAGTCGAGAGCACAGTCCAAGGTCTCTTTTCTCCTCTCCTTTCCTTCCTTCTTCACAGTCCCTCATGCTCCTCTCCCTCCTCGCTTTCACCCTCCCTCTGATCTCCGGTCTTGCCCTTGGCTGACATATCCCCTGGATTTTGTGTGTGTATGCATGTGTGTGAGTAAAAGAAATTCCTCAGTATGGCCCAGGAGCTACATGCTGTCACACACTTCCTCCCTGTAGCCAGAGCCTTGAGAAGGGGAGAGCAGAAAGAGGAGGGAGGCTTGTCCAGTACATAAGATACTTTCAAAAAGGTGCACAAGCAGGCAAAACCCCTTTTCCTGCATACATAGGAATATTCCACCTCTACTGCAGGTGAACCTTTAAGACACATAATGTTTTTGCATATAAACACTACCGTTCCACAGTTGTATGACTGCAACATACCACTGAGGCCCCCACTTGTCTTTCTATATTCTAGTCTGTTTATATGTATAGTTTGTGACCCTCACATATCTGCATTATTATAGATGTTCAGCTCAAAATAATGCTTTTCTTTTAACCTCATAGGACCTGGCGTCCACATATGTGGACATCACATTTTGGGACGTCTAGACCAAAATACTTAATTTTTCTCTACAAGGGTCTGATATCCACTTATGAGGACATTATATACACTGTTCTATCATAATTTGAAACAAATGTCCTCATATGTGGATCTCATTTTTCTCAAAAAACAAAAATTAGGTAAAAAAAAATAAAATCTGGTAATTCTTTGTTTTTACATTCTTTAGGTCCCAATCAACCCAAATAGCAAAGAAAAATTAAAAATGCATGCCATGAAAGAGTTCGGGTCTTAGGAGGCTAAAGAATGGTTCATCTGTTAACCTAATAAGGTGAAACACAAATAACACTATTACTTTTTGACAAGCTATTTTCCTTCTATGGAGAGTTGATCATGTATGGTTGGGTTAGCAAAGGCTTAATGATTAGACAGCATCATATAGGAAAGGTTTAGTATTAACCCAAAAGAGTGAGGTAATCACTTTAAAATCTATTGACTTAAGAGTAGATGGCACGTTTAGATCAACCTATAAATGGTCACAAACCTGAATCAGACACGAGCAGAACACAAACATGGCAGCATGGCTTAGGTTTCATAAACAAATTGAAAGATTTCTGGTCAGATGAGACCAAACTGGAAATGCACAGCGTTACATTTAGAGAAAACCAATCACAACATATTAGCACAAACAGCTCATACCAACTTTTAAACAAGCTGATGGAGGGGAGATAATCTGAGCTTGTTCCAGGAGGTTTGTAGTCACTGAGTCAACCATGAACTCCTTTATATACCAAAGTATTCTAGAGTCAAATGTGAGGCTATCTGTCTAACGGCTGAAGCTCGGCTAAATCTGGATCATCCAACACAACAATGATCCCGAACACAGCAGCAAATCTACAACAAAATAGATGAAAAAGAAAAGCAATGTCCCGGTCCAGATCTCAACCCAACTGAAAAGTGTGATGGGACCTTAAGAGAGTTGTGCATAAACGAATGCCTTCAAATTGCAATGAAATGACTCAAAGCTGTAAAGAAGAGTAGGTCAGAATTCCTCCACAACAATGAGAGAGACTGATGAAGTCATAAAGAAAACAACTGTTTCAAGTTATTGTTGCTAAAGGTGGTTCTACTGAGTCACAGAGTGTACTTTTTTCATGTGACTATGCTTTTCTGTCGTACTGAGTTTACTCATGATGTTCGTAAACCTCATTAACTACAGCTGGAGTCTGCTCCTCCTATGACCCATCACAGTGATCCAGTCCCGAGGACGACCAACACTGCTGATAAGTTAGGATTTCATCATCTTACAGTGTAGCCCACAGGGTAGCAGTCCAGGAAAGGAGGGCACCAAAGAGCCTCTGACCACAATTACAGCCCTATGCTTCTAGTCTGGGCCATTCAGTAAATTAAACAAAACAAACACCAGGAAGAACATTTTAGGGGTTTTTTTCAAACAAGAATTTTTTTTTCTTTAATTACCTTCTTCTTTATGAAATGGGACAGACATCATCAACCAATCTGAAATGCATTAGCTTAGATCGTGGCACATAATTTTTAATTTCTTTAATTTTTTCAACGCAATTAAAGCTTATCCCATTAAAAAAAAAAAAAAAATAGAAATCAAACAAAATAAATAAAGATCAGGTGCTATTGCCCGAGAGGGGAAAAAGCACCTCAGGGTCATGTAAATCACCCAGTGCTGATCCTTTTTTTATTTATGTACATTTTCAAGTTAAGGATCTACATTCTGAGTCTAATTGCACAGTTACAATGTAGCTGATGGGAATGTGTACTATTGTACAGGAAGGATTGACAGATCTGATGATATCTGTCCAGTTTATCTCGCACTGGATGATTTTTCCCAGAAAAACAAATCCAAAACCAGATGTGTTGGACAGCAATTTATAAAGCATTTAAATACTTCATAATTCAGTGATATCATCTCTTATTTACATTATAACACTGCAGACTTTATTACAGACATGTACTCCCAGGCACGGCCTGCCTTAAACACCACCATTAAATCCTTTATGTAAGCTAATTTGGGTGTTTTGGCCAAGCACTGACTGTCAGGTCCAGTAATTGTGTTTGGGAGAAGGGAGTGGGGGCAACAGGAAGCTGCAAGCAATGATGTGGTGACTTCAATTCATTTGAGCTGAGCTTAACGACCACTCGCCCTAATATGGTTAAAGACTCAAGAATTGAACAGTTTGGCTCTCGGGGTTCAAGTGCCTGACAAAGTGCTAAGGTATGCCAGCTATGGTAGCTGCTGGAGGTCCTGCACAGGTTGGAGGTAGCATGCCTGATGTGATGTGTGTTCTTACAGTCTAATTAAGGACGTTTTGCTTGTGTGCGGGGAGAAACTAAATGTGCCTTGAGCTATGAACAACACATCCACTTAATGAGATTAACATTTAACCAGTGCGCTCACTTGCTATTACACACCTGTGAGAAAACACACACACACACACACACAAGTGAGTCAGGAAACTGTGTATCTCTATGTATCCCTGTAGGGGGGCACTGACTGTTGATTTACCTCATTCAACAATTACCTCTCAAAGGTGACAGGAATTTCAGAAATGAGGAAAAGCTCTGTTCCACTCTATTCACTTTTAGCTTTTCCTCTCATAAAAATACCTGAATTAGTTGAATTAGTTGGTTAACCTTCTCTTGTGTCAGACCTGAGTTCACACACAAAGGACCACCTGCCATTCTTAGTTTTGTATTTCTCTTTAAAAACTGTTGATTTTATCGTCCCGGCATTAAAAAACACACGGATGTAGCCATTTTGTGGAATTTTGTTTCAAAGGCAAAACCACATTTGGACACGAAGACAGAGCTGGAGAGCTAGCGCTAACAAGCTAATAGCAGGTTATATGCATTATTCAGTCTTGCATTAAATGGAATGCTAACGTTGACAAGCCAAAAAGCAAAACACCTAAAATTAAATATACTCACCAAAGAAACTTGGATTTGGAGGCAAACTCTTAGCCATGACAAACTGCTGTTTCTCTGGGAGTGAGTAACTCTCGTGTTGAGCATATTCTAGTAGTAAAGTTGAAAAATGAAGGAAAAAAACAAGATTTCTGGTGATTATCTGGTGCAAAAATATATTAAATAAAACATGTGGGACTACCTTGTGAATACACTGTCACCACTTTGAATTACAAAGTGGGACTTGGCGGGGCTGCTCTGACCTTCTGATGCCCCCATTCATGCTTGCCGTTCTCACCCTTACGAACCGCACCATAACGCACATCTGCTGGTGCACGCTGCTTATAGGTGTTAATTTGACCAGTTGTGCAACTCAGCTTCTGGAATCTCTTCGCTCTGCTTCACTTCTGGTTTTGACTTCTCCTTCTATACCAGGGCTGATGTGTAGGTTTTGTCTGAGCGGCTATCCCTATCATTCAGGAGGATACTACAGCGGATACTACGATGCTTTGTGCAAAAGCAATGACATCACCAAAGAGACCCATGCGGCAAGTAAAAATGAGCCATGAGTTGAAAATCTGACTTGAAAATTCAGACTGAGAACTCAGAAATTCCCATTTTCAAATGGAATGCACCATGGGCCCGAGCATTGTTGTCACATTAACAGTGTAGAGTAGGTTTCATCAGAGTAATGTGTATATGAATTACACTTGAATTAATGTGACTGGATGCTGGTTGCCATTAGCTAGAGGCTTTGCTTATCTGAAAATACAAAATGTTTTTATTCTTATCTCTGTGCTTTCATGAGCTATGATCGAGCTGTGTTGCCTAAATTAGATTTCACCGTTACTTAAACAGGAAAGGCCAGTTACTGAACCATTTCTGACTTGAATGAACAGCAGGACCTGATGACAGCACAGTGACAACAGAGCTCCCCGCTGACCCCAGTCCTGCCCGTGGTAAAGACAGAGATGACACAGGCAGATAGACAAATGACAGGGTGGAAAGAAAACATGGTTACACTGAGATAAACCTGAGTGACAGTAACTGACTAGACCTGACGTATGTACTGTTAAACCTATTGTGTAAAAGCAGATATCCGTTTGCTTTTCAGTTAAGAAGAAAACTGACTCTGCCTTGAGGTTTTTTTTAGTCACTCTGAACAGCAAAGGTGGAGATGATTCAGAGGTCATTTCTGTACACTTATTCTGGGGATAGTTGAAGCGTTACGAAACGCATACTTGATTCCCACGGCTTGATTGACAGTTACCCTTTAGGCCAAATCTGGAATCACTTTCCTTATTCTCACAAAGGTCCTTTTGGAACTGGGTTATACAAGGTCAAAGAAAGAAGTAGCCAATAGCTGTGATCAGGAAAGAATATTGTTTTTTTAATGTATATTTTGCTTATTTTACCAGCTACCTGAAGCGTTTCTGATACCCAATGGTTTCAAAGCCAAATATCTGGTTTTACAGGAGGACTAGTTGGTGTTTGTAGGTTTCCAAGCTTGACCCAGGCATAAAGTGGCTCATCTTTCTGACACAGTTTCACGGGGTTAAATGTCACATAAATGCAGAAATTCATTAGTCACATTAAGGACACGGTGTGTAGATTTCCATTGTTTTTAATGACCAGATCTCATGTTTCAGGCCAGTTGAAGTTTTAGCTTTGCTACTTTCACACATATATACTAGTCTCCTTATTTAAACACAGTGAGGCAAAACCATCGGGTTTCCCCAGTCCTGCTAATATGATAAATACACCGCTGCATCACAGATAAGCCTGATGGGGTTCATATCAGATGTACTTTTACTCTCTCTGAAAACCAGATCTGCTGATAGGAAGATAACTCCTCTGTGCAGCAGTTTGTTATTCGCTCATTGGTTGTGACACCCAAGCTACCATCACAAAGTGCGCAGTCCCACATCAGTGTGGACTGTTTTTAATGCAGCGTTCCATGAAGAAACCAGAAGAATAGGAGAATGGAGGGAGTGAAAAGATGGGATCAGAGATGTTAAACATGCTGTGCCTGACTATGACACTTTCATCCACTCTGCTGTATTTCCGCACACCACAAGGTGACGGGGGGCAGGATTTACTGTGCCTTTTGTGCTCTCCCCACTGCGCTGATCCTCGCTTCCTCTCTGGCTGCATGTGTAGGCCTATAGGCTTACCTTTTATACCCCCTCTCCCTCTTTCTGTGTCTCCTGTAAACAGGCCTAATGTTACAGATGTCTGTGTGCGAGCACAAAGAGCCGAGCCAAAGCACAGAGGCCGGCTCTATGCTGCATTGAGGTGAGCAGAACAGGTGGCAAAGAGAGCAATCAGGACGCACTAAATGATCAGATTTCCACATTAAAAGTTGAGGTGGGCAAAACTCCAAATGTGCATGTGGTGCTCAGCCATTTAGGCAAAAAAGTTGTTTCTGCCTCACTTCACTTCTGGTGCATCATTCTTGGCAGAAACAAAGTAAAACTGTTGCCAGGGCCCATTTTCATCAGTGGCGATCTGTGAATTCAGACTTTCTCCATAGCTGAGCTCATTATAAGTCTCAAAGTCAAAAATATGAAATGTGAATATAAGTTGTAAATCAAGCTGTCAGAGTGTCAGAGCAGCAGCCAGCAGGGTGAACAAGGGCGTCCATGGGTCCCTCCCTGTGTGGGCTGACTTACTGGCTGGCAGGGACAATAAGCCATACTGTTTGACCCGCTCTGCCTGTCACACTGCCAACTTCACCGACATTCAAACAGCTATCCTCTCTCCCCCGACGCCACGGCAGTGGACTAAATTCAATCCAACCACACAGCTCAACAAATTATTACTTGACGTTAATCCATTTCTGTGTCTAAGACAGTTTTTGTAAACCATGAAGCAAAAAATTTATATCAAAAGGCACATATGGTGATTTTTGACTTGCCAGTAGGCATTTTGTTTAAACTTTAGCACCAGTTTTACACATCGTGGGGGAGTGTAAACCCTGGGCAGGTCACTAGGCCATCTTGGGCTAACACATTCACACCTATGATTAATTTAGAATGGCCAATTAACCTGATATGCATTTGTTTGGATTGTGGGAGCACCCAAAGGAAAACCAAAGGCATAGAAAAAAAATGCAAATGCCACACAGAAAGACTCCAAATGACCAAATGACTCCAGGTGATTCTTGCTGTGATGCAACGGCATCAGATGATTATAGTATAGTAATTATATCTAGAGTCCTGCAACAGATTGGCAACCTGACCACAGTGTACCTGGCCCTGTGACAACTGGGATAGGCTCCAGCTGCCCCTGAATTGAATAAGCATTTAATCACCTGCTGAGTTTGTAAGTTTGCTCACTTACAAAGAAATAAACAGCCTCTAAATTTTATGGTAGTTTTATCTTAATGGACAATGACAGAATATCAATCAAAAATCCAGAAAAAACATATTGTGTTTTTGTATGAATTGATTAGTTTCTTGCAGTTAGTCACCAGGTTTGCACACATCTCAGGAAGGATTTGGGCAATTCCTCTTTATTTAAACTCTACATCCTGTAGGTTTCGTGGCTGCCCTTTGGCAACTTCCACAGATATTCTATAGGACTGATGTATGGAGACTCATTAGCCTATTCCATGACCTTACTGTGCTCCTTCATCATCATGGTCATGCTGGAAGACCCATCCAGGACCCATCTTCAGGGTTCTGGCTGAGAGAAGGAGGCTTTTGTCCAAGAGTTAATGGTACTTGAACCCATCCATTGGCCCCTCAATGGGGTGTATACGTTTTATACCCTTAGCAGAAAAGCAGCCAGATCATAAGGTTTCCAACTCCATGCTTGACTTCTTCCATTTCTGAATCATCACACCACCAGCTGTCACCTTCTCACCAAGCTGACGGTCTTGTAGCCCTTTCTGGCCTTGTGCAGGTCCACAATCTTGTTTCTGACTTTCTTTGAGCTCTTTGATCTTTCTCATGGTGGTGGAGAGGTTGGAATGGAAGAAATTGATTTATGGAAAGTTTTGCTTTAGACATATAACGAGTTAAGATCAAAAGTATCTGTAATTGATTTAATGATTGATTGTGATCTGTGTGCCACATGTTTACACAGCCAATCTGTGGGAATCAGAAGTCTGGTTGGGCTTTTCACTCAATGACAGTTTCTTTGGTGAGTATATTTAAAAAAACAAATTTTTTAAGTTACATAAGGTTTTGTTTTAATGTATGTAACTTTTAAGGAATGTATTTTTTTTTTTTTTTTTTTTTTTTTGCTCTTTTTATTTTTTTGGTTGATATTCTCTTTCTCTCTGTTAAAATGATACTACTATAAAAGTTTATTACAGACTTTAAGTTTGCTCACTTACAAAAAGATGAACAAATTCAGCAGGGAGGCTTGGTCATACTCAGCCCCACATCACATAATTATCAAATAATTATTTCCCCCACCGTGTGTCTGTATCTTACAGTTCAAAGCTTTTGTGTTTCCCTAGGTTCCAAAGAAGTGACTTGATAAAGTTTTGTCAGTGCGGATTCTAACTTACAGCCGGGACAGCTGAGCACAGTTCTTTATCTAGAACATTTACTGCTGCCTTGCTCTTTTATCATACACCTACATACTTCCATCTAAGCAAAACCTCATAAATTAACCAGTGGGATGCTGAGCACTGAGGTGTGAACATCAGTAAGGTGCTGATGGAGATAACACCTCTTGTCAAGTCAAGTCACTTTTATTTATTATTATATAGCCCCGTTTAAAACATTAGAAGGTGACCCAAAGTATACAGGAAGAAAGACGATTGCTTCGGTAAATATGTGATGAGCAGTAGAAAGAAGTCTGAGGAAAAATCATGATAGCAAATACAGGTATAAATACAGAAAAAACAGTAACAATAGCAAAAGATAAAAATTTAAGAGGGTTTTTTTGAATTAAGAACAAATATATGAGGTAACTGATTAATTGTGAGTAAAACTGAAGTGAACTATAAAAGGGAACCTTTGATTCAGCCAAAAGTGTGGGACTGTGGTGGGTTACAAAAAATGACATCATGTATAAAAGATGTTTTTAAATGTGTATAATCTTATATTAATTAAAGTGAACGAATATTGGTTTGAGTCTGCATTTAGAAGAAGTTAGTTTGGATCACTAAGCTTGTGAACATACATGCTTTCATTCTGGGCTGCGCAGTGCCTAACACTTCTACACATCACTGCAGACTGTCAGTTTTGAGTTTCATGAGGTTGCTGCTTTGCTGCATGGAGCATGTGATATACTGTGCCATACATGCCACAGACAGGAAAGGAAACTGGGGTTGGGTCGGTGTGGGAGTCTGTTCTATCAAATATTCTTGTAAAAGCCATAAATTATAAAGAAGAGGTGAACCCAAGAGCATTTAACCGCACAGTTGCTGCTCTGTTCCTCAAATGTTGTTTGTGTGATAATCACTAGTGAGTTTGTGGTGGCCTTCTCATCCTTTATAGCGCTTTTCACATTTATTGTATGAGATAATGGTGATCTTTTTTTTATTTCCTAAACATAGCCATAAACTCATAGCTTGGAGGTATACAGTAGACTTTCTAACAGAGGGAGGGGGCGTGTGTGCGTTTCTGTATGGAGGAGGGAGGGAGAGGAATAGGGGGTGGGCAACCCAGCCAATAGGCGCAGTGCAGTGCTAATGTCATTGCTGGACGCTCTTAACTTGGTGCCAGAGCTGCGCAGCGCTCAGCCCTGGTGAGAGTTCTTCTCATTATCTCTCTCTGTACTTACGATTATGCACTGAAAACATCATCACTGAGCTGATCCGGGACGCGGAACGGGACGGACTTTGCGTTTGCGGCCAGCACGAATGCCTCCACAGTCGTGATTATATTTTAATAAAAGGAATATTCGGGCTGCCCCGCATCGATTGTTGCGCCTTTAAAGGTGAGTGTTTGACCCGGTAATTCATTTTGTTCTGTACACTGTGGTGTGCGCGTTCTCGATAGTGCTGTGAAGTCATGGTTTCTGCGTCAACAAGAACGAAGAGAGATTACCTGTCTCTCAGTTTACTTCATGGCCAAACAGGCGAGAACATAAAGAAAAGACTTCGTTGAAGCACTATGGCATTTTTTCCCCAAAAGAGAAAAAGGGAGGGGGGGAATCTGTGAACCAGGGTGGGGGATTTTAACTTGGAAAATGTGCGTGCGTAAAGACGCGCTTTAGTGGAGGTTTTCATTTTGGTTTCCAGATGTATGGACTCAGCTGCCTCTTGTCACTCAGGTGGGCTCCATCGCTTTCTCTCTCGGTCTGACTGCTCTTTTTCCCTCTCTTTGCAAGTTCCAAAAATTCCTCTGAAGTACATCTGTTGTGACACACCGCAGCCCAAAATCCATACACACGACAGAGTGAAGCCACATCACTCCAACCGCGCTAAACAATTGACAAAGTCAGGCATTTCTTTCATACTCAGCCCCACATCAGACTTTAATCAGCCCTTTCACTGGAGTCAATTTGTTACAAGATGAACATGTTTACTCTCCCTTGGCTTAAGACTTTTAACTCAGAGTGCATAAAATATAGTTAAAACCGCGACTGTGACATGTTAAGGTAATAAAGCCAGTGGTGGCACCTAGTGGTGAGAGAGATTGCAAAGATGCTGCAGTGAGACCAGTAGACTTGTGGGTCTAATTCTGGTTTTTGCGTATGAAAAATCTTGTAAAGTAGAGTAATGACATATCTACACTGTAGTCTAAATTCAGACTCTTAAATGGGATATTTTGAAGCAACACTCTCTACCAGAAATGCTCTCCGGCCCATAAAGCCTTCTTGTTAACTGCCCCCAAAGTTAGTTGATCCAGGATCAGAGCAGCCGAGGATCAGGTGACTGAGGTGTATTCCCCCTCTGTGGGAGGCCAGTCAGGCAGACTGTGCTCCACTTTGCTGGGGGTATATGCGCTGCTATGCTAAGCCTTTGTTAATGAGTACGTATCTGTGTGTGTGTGTGTCCTTGTCTGTGTGTGGTACTGGGTCTAAGTGCTTGTGGATCAGCATGTCCATTACTTTGTATGCTTGTGTGCATCCGCTTTTCTGCTTATGTGTTCATGCAGGTGTGTGTGTGTGTGTGTGTGTGTGTGTGTGTGTGTGTGAGAAAGAGAGATAGCTGTTTGGACTCAAGAGTTAAGCTGCTGTTAATTGGTCAGCCATTTGGACCACATGGGAGAGTCGAGTCAGGCAGTAGCTGAAATGATCGGTATGTTTTGGCTTGACTTCAGCGGGCTGCGGGACATGACACTGATTACTTCATATAGATGCTGAACACTGTGGTTTGTCCTGTGTTTGTGGCAGAATTTGTTTAAAAGAATAGCTTTTGAAATCCTCTTTTTCACTAATCTTCAGAATATGCAGCTGGAGGTAGGGAGCATGACTTGTGTTTAATGGTTGTAAAAAGTACCAACATTTAATTTGATCTTTTACAAGTTTGCTGCAACCATGACTTGCACTTTTGGCTGTCGCCCAGCAAAGATGTAGTATGAAACATGAGAAACCATTAAAACATTAATCCTCATTTTTACAAGTTGTGTTTTTACAACTTAAACTAATGTCAGACCTCAGAAGACAATTACCAGCTGCAGTAATTTTATTGGTGGTATCTTCTGTCCTTAAGAGCAGCAGCAAGACCCTCACTGAAGAAAAAAAGCTCAAGTATCAGTGACAACATGTGGCTAAGTCGCAAAAGGTGGGTTGTAAAGCGGCTTGCAGAAGCAGCAACAGCTGTATGTAGGTAGATTAAAGCAGCTTCATTAGCTTGCCCTACTTCCCTTTTGGATATGTTTCAGCGGAGCTATCAGCTGATGTGGGCTGGCACTGAAATCAGCTGTTATCATCTGATGTTCACTTTATCAGTTCAGGTAGCTCAGGTAGTAAGAGATGATCATTTTTAGTGATGCAGAGGGCTGATGGTTTTTTTTTTTTTTAATTCAATGAGGATAAACAAAGGACGGGGGAAAAAAGGAAAAAATTAGCATTTAGGGGTGTTTGTGCCTTTAACAGGTTTGATGGAATTCTTTTGCCAAAACAAAACAAAAATGGGGCTAAAAGGTTAAGTTTGTTTTAACATATCACAATGAGGGGAGTAAGGAAACCTAGCTGAGGAGGATGTGAATCAGATGCAAAGGAGATGACCTTTTAGGCTTTATCCAAAGACAAGAATGACTCGATGGAGTAAAAATCCATGTCTCGCTTTGGCTGGAGAGGCCGATTACATTATGAATGAATCCTCGACTTCTTGTTTGTTCCGCTTTCACGAAAGCCTCGGCGGCTTGTTGTTTGTGGACAGCCTCTAGCTTGACAGATTCATTTTTCAGAGCGGCGTCTCTTGATTAGAAACACAAAACTTCGTCCTACACTTCTTCATTTTCTTCTCACATGCAACCCAGATTCTCATTCTCCACTGGGGTTTGAGTGCCAGAGAGGAAATCCAGCCTGGAGATTGTTTTGATATTGTTGGACACTGTCCTGGAAAACCTTTCTTACTCAGCGACAAGGGTGTTCTGGATTTAGAACCACTGGCTTAAACACCTCAGCTGATCACAGCAGTAAAGCTGCATGAAGAGCTCAGGATGTGCTGTTTTTCACACTTTTTGGGGGGGGGAACTTAAAAAATTCATTCCAAAAAGTTGCAAGAAAACCCTTTTCATGGTCATTAGGTAACTTTTAGAGAAGGGCATCCCATTTAAAATCCATACTTTTCTAAATATAATAGTGTATACTAGGATGGTTTGCTACTGGGCTAACATCTTCGGGGGGGTTGCACAGACTTTACACCCTTCTTGTGTCCCAGTGTTTAACTTGGAGGAAAGATTGGCATAAGATTAAATAAATGGAACCTAATAAGAAACATAAGCACAAATGTGAACGGCGTGTGTGTTTGTATATGTGTGTTCATAAGAGTGCGAGAGACAGGAAAAAAAAAACTGAGCGACCTATTAGTAAGGCAACACTGTTCAGTCTGTGCGCCTCTCTCAGCCTAAGACCAACATGCATACACACAGGCAAGTTTGTTCTGTCATACTGGAATTAATCGAGTGTGGGGTTGTGTAAATCATTCCAAACCTCAGAAAACAGACACACACAGACACACAAACACACACGTGTATACACACACATGCTTGCCAAGCAGCTATCCCCTGTAGTTGTGTGCAGAGGGCCAAACAGTGAAGGTCCAATTACTGAGCTGGAGCAACAGCACAGGGAACAATGAAGAACAGACCTTTCCTTGAATGTTTCAAAGCTATGCGAGCAACAGAAATAAGACTTTCTGTGCTTTTTCCTGACATTTTGGATACTGAACGGTTAATCCAGAGACTAGCAGATTGTTAAATTAACCATTAGATGTTTTGTTTTTTGTTTTTTAAGTACATGTGATTGAAATGCCTGTCAGGCATCGGCATCGGTCAGGTCATTCATGTTCATGTGGGGGCTGAGACAGCAATCCTCGATCTACAAACACTAATCGTGATCCTTGTGCTCGTTAAGTGGTTTCAGACCAAACCCTGCAGGCCGCATTGGCTCCACAAGCCTTGTATTATGGTCAGCTTGCGGAGAGGAAAAGTAATTCGGGGCTTAGAGGAATATCAGACGCTGAGTAATGGACTCGGAGAGGGAACTGAGCTCAACTCTGTGTCAAAACATGCAGCGGAGCTGAAATGAAGTTGCCCGCAGCGCTCGCTAAGTGACGCAGAGCTGAGGTGTGTTTAGAGTTCCCGACTCGTGCCTGTGAGTGAGAGTCAATTTGGCACCAAGTTAATTACCTATACACACAGCTCTATTTGATGATGATTAAAGCCACACACACACCTGCCCAGACACTGCCAGTCGCCAGCCTCGGCAGTTAGCGAGACATTAAAGGTGATGATTATTAGATGATAATAATTGAAAGGCTTTAAAGCCCAAGTGAGAGGTAAACAGTATAGATAGAAGGAGAGTCTCGTATAGGAAGACGAGATTTCGCTGCAAAAACCACGTAATTATTCCCCATTCAAATGACCACCCTGAGGCAGAACACAAATGATAGCTTTCAGTTTTGTTTTTGATTGGGAAAAACATAAAAAGGTCTCTTCCTTAGATTCTGGGCTCTTGTTGGTTGTTGAGGGCGACATCAATCACGTAGCATTGCTGTTATGATGGGAAAACCTCTTCCAATTTTGGTGATCATGTTTCACAGTTTGATGTTTTGTGGCTTCATGTTTTTGCCTCAGTAACAAAAAAAAGAAAAAGGAAAAAAAGAGACTGAGATCATCCTATGGATAATATTAAAGTTAGTTTTTTAGAAACTTTCAGAGTTAACACGCTGTGCATCCAAGCCAAACTGGCAACTCCTGCTCTCTGTTTTGGCTGTTGGATACACAAAGCCGTTATTTAGGAACACTTGCCAGAAAAGAGTGTTATTTAAAGGAGAGCGCTATGTCAGAAACATAACAGTTACACGGTTTCAGGTCAGTGTTCAGGAAATCTTCTTATTTGTGAGTCTGGGCTTGCTGTTTCAGAGGGTGCATCAGCAAACGAGGCTCAGCTTCAGCCCCTCTTTCCCCAAATTGCTCTCATGTGTTTGACATTGTGTTCCCGAGGCTAAGACCGAGTTGAATGTCTCAACAGACCTAATCAGGGACAGCCTGCTCCTTTCCCCTGCCTTCACAGAATTTTCGTCTTTCTCTCTTCCCTTGCCTCGCTCTCTTCAGCATTTCACCTCTCTTTCACGTTGCACACGATCTTCTTGTGACTCTTCCAGGCCCATGAACTAATCACTGTCAGCCAGCTTCGCAAAACAGGAGCAGATGTACCAAACGAGATGGTTTAATGCGTTGCGAAAAACACGAGCTGGCAAATTTCTAGTGATTTATATGATGAAACATTTAGTTATCATTACATTGGGTGGTCGCCTGTCTCTGCAGAAGTCTGTGGGGACGTACCCTATCTGTCGCTGCATCTCCACGTTGCCTGACATGATCCCAGAGGACCAGCAGCCCTCTAATACATTCAGAGGGGAAATGGCTCCATCCAATCTGATGCCACCCAGACTCAGGAAATGGCCTGTTGTGATAAATGCGATATAAATGAGGGTGGGGAAAATTACAGCACTATCACCAAATTTGCCAAAAAGCTGTGGATTCTGCTTTTGCTTGAGGACTTGTAGAGTCACAGCTTTCAGTATTAAATGTTCAAAACATCTCTAATCAATATTTTTGACAATCACTTCACTTCTGTTCACAGCAGGCTGTATATGGAGATGGACATAGCCATCATTAGTGGCCTCCTGGTTTGGAGTTTAACATTATAGCCCTTCCGATTTTGGTGGTTTTGGAGACCTGGAGGGGTTCGTCGGTTTGCATCCTCTCTCTGCTGCTCTCGAGTGGGGAGAAAAAGGGGCCAATGTACATTAATTACCATTCAAAGTTGTATAGGAACGCAGCTTCATCTTAAATGACTTTCCCATCTTACATAATAAGCCCCTAGCTGCCTTTGTGTTCTGTGGCAAGCAATCAAGCTGTGGTGTATCCTTCTGCCGGGACAATTTCTCCTCCAAGACACGGAGAATGTACCAGATTTTCATCCAGAGAGGTTAGCTGATGAAAGCTTTGGGGGTTTTCCAAGTGCTCTTCACAAAACAAATCCAAACAGTGATTTGTCTGCATTTCTGTGTTGTGAGATCCATCTGTTCCTTTTTTTTCCCCCTTTTTTTTCCGCCTGTGAAAATGGGGTTAAATTACCACTTGCATTAATGAGGTGGTAAATAAATGTCTCTTGTGTTTACACGAATGACCTCCAAAACCAGACAGTAAACTGAGGGGGGGAAAAAAAGAGGGGTTCATTATCTCAAATCAACCAACCGTGGAAAACAACATGTGGGGCCCTGTTTGTGTGTGCATACGGCTATGTATCGTTGCACATTTGTGTGTTTTGCATTTGTTTTTAATTATTTGAGACTTTACATGCATCTTTTGGAGTGTTGTAGAGGAAAACCCCCAGGACTACCCCCCACCCTTTCCACCCTCGGGGCCTTTCAGACATCTGGTTGTGGATGGACAGCTCATATCCCCAAGTAATACGTGCTGTTAAGCCCCTGGGAGCCGCCGCTGTGCACATCATTACAACCCTCCTCGGGCTTTGCCTGGAAGTTCGCTGAAACCCTATCGTTTGGTTCAGAGGGGTACAAATATGCTCTATATCCTTTTATGCTACTTCCTTCCCAGTTCGTCTCCCATCTGTTGCAGATTAGTCTTCGTTGTGTGTTTAGAGAGCAAAGCCCGTTGCTGAGCGGGACTGATAGTAAACCCAGAAGGTTTTAGTCAGAACTGTCAGGTAGGTCTGAATTAACAGAGAGGCCAACTGAGGATATGCCCGGCTGAGAAGAAAGACGAGGGAGGGGGTGGGGGTTAAAGAGAGAAGCAGACAGGGAGAGGGTGAGACAGGCTCCAAAGCCCACCAAACAGTGCGTCTGTTTACCCATGAACCTCAGGTCCGCTACTCAAGGGTCAGTGTGGAATGCCAACATGGTCTGCCTGGCCAAATTCAACTGCAGTTGCTGGGTAGTAGAAGGAGAGAGAAACAACCCCACAAAATGACCAGTCATGCCACTTTCCCTGTGATAGCGACTTTATTGAAGCACAGAGCTCAAAGCCACTTTCATATAGCACACAGCCTCGATATCTGTCGCCCCTGTGCAACCCAAACTTGCCGTCAGAATGTTTGCGTTGCCGTGCCGGGTCAAGTTGCTGTTGCTCAGCTGTTCTGTTATCAGTCTCCTTTCAAAATCTCTAGTAGAAATCTGCACACACGGGGCTTTGGAATGCGCAGTGAAACTAAAAGCTCTGCTGTATGGTTTCACATACACACCCTTCTCCCAACTACAAGCAGCTTTGAGAACTGTGCCAGCCCGTGCAGGCCAGACTGCAGGCCGAGTGTGACAAAGCGCCCGGGGCTGCAAACTTGGTCAGACCCGTCTTTCCCAGCTCTTGTGTTTCCACCGCTAAATTATGGGAAAGCGAGGGTGCTGGCATTATAACGCACAGCCGGTTTATGTGTGTGCGTATGTGTGTGTGTTTGTTTGTGTGTGTGTGTGTGTGTGTTGGTCTGTTCTGCTTGACTGATGTGCCATCCCTTCAGGGTCCTGTCATTAAGCCTCTGTGTACACAACCCCAATCCCTGGCCCACATCTATCTCTTATACTGACTTCATGGGGGACTTGTGCACACAGACAGCACACACACATGCACACTCCAACAGCTTTCCCATACTAAATGTGATGCAACTCCGTAGGTTGTCTTGCAGGATGTGTCATCAGATGTGACTGTTTTTACATTTACATCTCCCTCCTTGTTATTTTTAATTTTATTTTCATTAGGAAATACTTGCATCTCACTTTGAGTGGCATAGCTCATTAAAAGCCCTGATTTATCTGTTTCCTTTGGCTGAAACATGTGACACACTGTAAATCAGTCAAATGGATACTTGCAGCGAGAGAGAGGGACTTTTTGTAACAGCAATAACAATGCTGACTTAAGTCAACGTAGAGGAGATCAGCAAAAATAATAAAAGGGCCTACTTCGAGCCAACGCAGCTGGATGGTTGGACTTTCATTTCTGTGTTTCCAAGAGCAAGATAAGTTGGGTCCTTTTTCTGTTGTAGTTTGTCATCCTTAAGTACAGTATCTGGGCTAAAAGCAGTTTCTTTGTGACTTTTTCCCTCAAATAGCAGCTTTTATCTCCCTCTAACAACATTTTGTAGAAGTCTAATCAGAAAGGCCCGGCTTTTTCTAGCCATTCAAGTGAAGCAAATCAGCAGCCCATTTCTCCTGTTAACAAGTACGAGATAACGTGGTTCTTGACATTTTTCATCTTCATCAGCAGTCACTCACTCACCTCTGTTCTGTTCTAGCTATAAATATCTGCATATCTGCCTCTTTTTTCTTTTTTTTTAAACACTTCCAACCCACACACACTCCTCTCAAAGCCTCGGTTAAAATATCTTCTAGCCTGGCTTTTATTAAAGAAGGAATACATCACTTAACAATATCAAATTAGAGCTGGACGGGAGGCACAAGACTCTTTTCTCTCTTCTCTTCAGCACACACACACGCACACAGCACTAGGATGACAACATGTTTGGCTTCCAGATGTATTCCCATTTTTCCATTGTGTTTCTCATTGATGTTCTAGTTCGTCATTGCAATGGAGTGTAAAAGTACTCTCTTATTTAAGACAGACTCATCACATTTAAAAGGTTGTTATTATACAGCTAAAGCCCACCTGTGCTGCCTAAATGGGACTAAAATTGGGACATTTTCATTAGATTTGGCAGCTAAAATGTATCTGAAACGTGCTGAGTGCAAATTTAAAAGCTACATGAAAAGCACTGTGTACATTGTATACTGCTTTTCTTAAGCCAGTGTCAAACTTTCAGTGTTGTAGTTTACAGTAGTTTAATCTGTCGGTAACTACATGTGCTTGAGTCATATATCAAGCAACACTCCTATACTCCAAATCAGAACATCTTGAAGAACTTGAAGAATTTCCAGTTTTGAATTATAGTTGGTAAAAGTAAGACTAAGACAAGAAAAGTGTGGCTTCCAAACCCAATGCCTACCAAAGCTCCAATGACATCTGACAAACCCTTGCATTTTATAGCACTTTTATTACCCCCTCTGTTGCCCCAGAGGTGTGTAGGTAACACCCTGGAGTGGTTAACAAATCTCAGCAGAGGGTTTTATGACTTTAAACTTAAATTACGCTCAACCGGGGAGTGTCAAGGAATATTAACACTGATGTGGCAAAAACCTCCAAGCTTCTCCACACTTCCACAGACCTGATTTGCAGCAGCGAGTCGGCCTGGTGGGCCTTGTTTGCGAAGGCTAAAGATCCCATTTCCTGGTGTGAAAGGCTGCTGTGAGGCGTCTGTCAGCGTGAATAGGGCTGAATGTAGAAATTGTAATGGATGTGAATTGACGCAGGTCTCAGTGTGAGTAAAGGTACATGTGGCTGAAGCTAAACACTTCTGAAAACTGTATTTTTCAAGTCAGATTTAAGTAAGAGAGGTTTGACCCATGGGTGTTGATGTTGATAACTGAGTTATATTCCCAGTAATATAAGACAAGAAGTTTCTCCATTTAAAAAAACAAAAAAACAAAAGAAAGTTTTGATTTTCATAACTATGTGCATTTGGCTATATAGACACAAACCTAGCCTCATGGATCCACCAGTTGGCGTACTCCTAGTGCTGGTCCCAAACCTGGGTAAATGGAGGGTTACATCAAGAAGGGCATACAGCGTAAAAATGTGTGCCAAATCAAACATTCAGATCCATCCACTGTGGCAATCCTTGGTAAATGAGGAAGCAGCCGAAAGTACCTCTTTCCGCCTGTGGCTCTCAGTTTCTAGGTCTGCAGTATCGCTTGTTGTGTCAGGATCTTTAGGTAATCGGTTAGCAGACACTAGCCTTGCTTAAGGCATCAGTTTGACATAGTGCAAAGCACCTATTTAAAAGCAAACTGTCTGAGCTGTTTCCTTATCAGAATAGGGAGTAGTTAACGCAACGGACATAGATTAGCACTGAAAGTTGCCACTGAAAACAATAACCTTTGGAAGACATACTAGTTCTTGCTTAAAAGCCTATGTTTTCTTTAATCCCGGAGAACTGTTTGCACAATCTGGTGTATTTCATCATGTATTTGCACTTTACGCTACTTTAACATCAGGAATGATCTGCTTGAGCTTTTATGACAACCTGTCCTGCAGCATGTTGAGACATGCCACTGTCCTTGTTGATTTTGGTTTTGAGCAACCAGGGGGCGATTTCCTCCTTGTAGTAGCATTCTAAGGGATCAGGTAAAGTGTTGCCCCTTGGGGTTGAAACAAAGCTGGCAGACTGCAGGTGTGAATGACTGTTATAAATGAGAATGGAGAAGATCACTGCTGGAATGGAGCATCGTTTGCTTTGTAACCCTTCCCTCTACAATAAAGGTCAGGAAAAGTCTGAATTGCCAGTCAAGCTGTGTTCCAAAAGATAGAGAAATTAAAAAAAAAAAAAAAAAGTGCAACCAGAAAGCGTAAGTAAGTGTGCTGTGTGTGTGTGTGCGCATTTGTGTGCAGCTAATGTGTAGTCTAGACTCTTGGATTTCAAGTTTAGAAAAGGCCAAGAGATCTTGTCTGAACCACAGTCCGAAGCTTATGCCAAGGAAATAAAACTCTGCTCACAAAGTCCTTTGAGACCTGATCAAAAGGTTTCTGTCCAAATTGCTTTGGACTTTACTGAATTTAGACCGATATTTTGAGCCAGTAATGTTACTGGATATCAGCCAAGGGTGTGTAAAAAGGAATCAAGAACCCGTGCTCCAGTCACTTCTCATTTAAAATCAGTAGTTTTTACCTGTTGTTGAACAAGCTGGGATTAAGTTCTGTTTTTAGCTGTTTTTGAAAAAGCAACAGAATGCAGAATAACACTGAGTACTTGCATTTTACAACATTAAAAAGGGTCTGTTTTTAACAAAATCCCAGCTGTGTGTGATTTTCACGCATCTGTGCTCATGCACTAAGACCTGGGGTCAAATGTCGCTGCATAAACTCTCCATTAGCAAGATGCTAGTCATTAGCCTAAGACATGTGAATGAAGCCTAAACATCATCTATTCTGCACATGTCTAATCGCTTTGCAGAGACCTAAAACGTGAAATATTTGCCTCATAATAACTTGCACCCATTAAAAATATATTGTCAAGCAATAAAACTACAGGATAATCTTATTGAGATAAAGTTCGGGTTTTTATGAGGTTTGCTGTTAAGATTAAAACGCCAAGAATAAAGCAACTTTTAATGTCTCTATCATCATGTTTCTTTAAATTTACAACAGATAAGCAAACCGACACCTGTAAGATTAATAAATCTTAATTAAAAAGGATTTCTGAGTCTTTCTGCTCTGTCAGACCCTCGTTTCTCTCTAGGAAGAGGCAGAGGAGACGGCAAGGTCAACTGTCCTCTTATGTTTTCTTAAGAACCATAGGTCTCTGGCCACAAGCCCAGGCCCCGTCTGAAAGGCAGATATTTGCCTATTGTCTGGTATAAAGCCACTCATTCTCGGACCTGTCCTCCATTCAGCCAGGAGCATTCCTCACCCGCTCATTGGCTGGTTTCATTATCTGAATTAAGTTGCTGTCTATCACAAAAATAGGTTCCCTTCTCTACCTGTCTACCTGGAATAAGATTTGCCAACCTTTTGAAATGCATATCCAGATAAATATCTTAGGAAACTTAATGCACATCTCTCTGAGGGTTAAACACAAAGTGGCTTTTGCAGTGCGGTGCCAAGACTCCTGGAAAACTTAAGAGCTTTTCTGAAAGGTTTACCCTCTAACTGGACTGCCAGGCTCCGCTGTCTCTTCTCTCAATTTCAAATATGTGTCGGTATGCCAGGAAAGAAGGCCGTGCTGGCAACGCACATAGACAGTCCCATCTCTAAGCACACAGAGATCCCCATTCTCTATCTCACTCTCCTAAGCTAATTAGCTAACTGAGTCATTTCTCATTTGTAACAGGTAATCCGACATGTGACAAACAGCTCTTTTGCCCTCTCCACAAGCAACTTTTTCGGGGTCGCCAGAGGAGAAGGCGTCTTTGTCTGCTGGACAATCGAGTAAACTCATTAGTCATTTTTGACTCTTTAAATGAAGCCATTGCTGCTTTTCAGCCTTTCACAATGACGGATGATGCAGAGCTTGTCCAAATAATCACATCAAACTTCCCTAGGCTCATCTCAGTGAAATCTGTTTGCATACAGATTGTTCTTCTTGGTTGGCTTCATGCGTTATTTGTTCCACCGTAGAACAATAAGTGTTACTTTTTGCATTTGATCTCTACTAATGCAAGTGTCACCTTTGGGTGTCATTGTAGATCTCAGCTCTTTACACCTGGTTCTGCCAGATTGTTGGGAGTTTCTTAAAGTGAAGTATCTTTTGACAATAACATCATTGTGGAGTGAGAGATGAGGATGGAGGGGACCCCTTTTCTTGGTAATATTAGTGAGCCCGACAGATCCTCTGCGTGAGAATTTCCTGAGATGGATGAGTTGAGACTTGAGGGGAAGCAAGGTCAACATTTAACCGGTGAAACACAAACAAGACACAAGGAGTTGTCTAATGGACAAGCTGCTTTTAAATGATTGAACACCTCCAAACACAGAGTGTGTCAGGTGTCGATATGTTGGCAAACAAAGACCCAAAGTTGCTATTAACAATATTTTTATATAAACAGTGGGTCACATGAATCCTTGTATGTGAAAGTGGATCTTTTATAGCGAGGAGCTCCAAGTCAAATCAGGTTTAAAAACCTTTTAAATCATCTTTTTATTTGATCATTTTGGTTTTTAGGAGCTTCTGTAGCCAGAAGGGGTTAGAGCAAAGGTTTTGCCAGTTTGTTGGTCTTTAATATTCAGGTGTGCCACAGTCCTCCCAGGAGTGGACATCCCAGCAGGTTCACCCCAAGTTCAGACCATGTAGTGGTCAGAGAAACTGATTAAAAACCCCAAGAGTTCCATCTCAGACTCCACAGGCCTCAGTTAACGTTCAAGTCAGTACAATTAGAAGAACACAGAACAGGTATGGATTGCTTGAAAGGGCTGCCAGGAGAACGACGCTTTATTCTAAAAAGACCATAGCAGCATGGCTTGGTTTTGGAAAGTTGCATCTGAGCAAACAAGGAGACTTCTAAAACGATGTCCTTTGAACAGACAAGGCCAAAGAGATGCTTGACTTTAATGCACAGCACCATGTTTGGAGAAAACCATTCACATCATATCAGCTTAAAAACTGATACCAGTTTTGAGGCAGGGTGGTGGAGGGGTGATGATTTGGGGTTGTTTTGCAGCCACAGGTCCTGGGCACCCTGCAGTCACTAACTGGACCATGAACTCCTCTGTATATCAACGTGTTCTAGAGTTAAGTCTCTGTCAAACAGCTAAAACTTGGCCCAAGTTGGCTCATGTAGCAAGGCAATGATCTTGAGCTCGGCAGCACAACAGACAACAGAATGGCTGAAAAAAGAAAGGAGCTAGTGTGTTGCAATGGCTATAAATGTGCTAAAATCAATTCAGGGTGCACTCCTATTAATATGAATGAATAAAAATCTACAAAATGACTTAAACCGTGCCCATAATTTCATGATATGTTGACTGGACATTTACAACATATGGCACACTTTTACAGATAACCTTAGTAATGTGATTAAATAAATGATGGATGGATGATGTTAAAATGAATGATGTTGGATACTAGATCTCTAAACAAGATACTTATTCACCTATTATAAACTATATAGTCTTGTTCTACCCTTTTTAATAGTTCTTCAGGATTAGTATTGTACATTAGTTGGATTTACAGTTTGTTATTGCTGCCCCTAGTGGCCAAAATAGGTTATCATAAGTTTAAATTAGCTGTTTAAATGTACCATAATTTATCTCAGATTTCTTTTATCAGTGATGCCTCATTTTCATCAAGTAGCATTTACAATCAAACCTTTAAAGTACTCTTAATTTCCCCCTTTTTTGAGCGCAAGTTTTTTTTTTGATGAGATAGTGGAGCAGCTGGACCTAGAACCGATTACCCACCACATGATCTAATCAGCAGATGAGGACAAATTAATGCAACATTATTAGAGCAAATGGCATGAGATGCATCAAAGTGGATGACCCCAGGAACCACGGTGAAAGTGAGCAGCCTATTGCATTATAAATAGAATTTTAATCCCTGACTGGAAAGTGAAGAGGAAGGGAGTTCATCATAAACATATGTCAGTGTTTCAAAATGCTATATATTTAAAAAAAAAAAAAGAAAAAAAAGAAATCACTTTTGAAGTTGAACAGTTACTCTGAAAGTTGAAAGTGGCAGGGCCGACATGAACAGTTGTGTGGCTTGCAGTACAAGATGTTTTGGAAAGACAGGACAGACTGATAGAGACAAAGAGAAAGTGTGAGAGAGGAGAGTGAACATGTCATCTGGCTCTCAGGAATCCTTCAGCTAGTCTAGGAGAGGGGGAAGGGGGGTACAGGGTGGAGGGCTTGGTGTCAGGGGAAAGGGGTGTAGAGATAGGGAAGGGGGTGTTGACTCTGAAGGGTGTGTGTGTGTGTGTGTGTGTGTGTGTGTGTGTGTGTGTGTGTGTGTGTGTGTGTGTGTGTGTGTGTGTGTGTGTGTGTGTGTTGTATGAGTGATTGAAGTGTAGTGGCAGGCAGAGGGAACGAGGGAGGGGCTGACAAGGCTTGGCTGCCCCAAGAGCACACTCTCAAAGTGGGATCAGAGACACTACAGATAGAGACGTCGCCCTCTCTGGCCTCGCTCATCGCTCACTGGACCTTAAAAATTTTGGATTCCTAACTGAGTTGCTATCCTGCTCTGGAGTGAGAGCTATCCTCCTCTTAGGTTCTCATCATAGCTGATGTTGACTTTCAAAGGCTGAGACTTTGGCGTGGGACACTTCCTGACTGATTGGGATCTGGATCTGATTAGAACGTGGATCCACTGGGCTTGATGCGGCAGACATGTAGCCAGAGCTGGAGAGCTGCGTGACCAGGGAATTCTGGAAGTGAATGAGGGCTTTATGCAAAGGGTGGAAAGGGAGATGCTTTTCCTGGAGGTAAGAGAAAAGTGGATGAGTAGGCGAAACTTACTGAAACTTGCAAACACATTTGAACCTCTGCTGGTGGAAAATTCTTCCACAGGTCCAGCCATTACACACACTTAGAAGGAACCTGTGTGTGTGTATGCTTTGTATTTTAAAAAACATGTCTTATTTTAGCATCTTGTGGCGGTGTGTACAGTTTTTTAGAGGCTGTGCAGGTGGTCTTACTCCCGACTGTGTTAATCTCCTCTGCACCCCCTGACACCCATTTGGCTTTAAAATAACACTCTTTAGCAGTCAAAGAGCAGTGACCTCAGCCTTTGAACTCCACAATCTAATTGTTTTCCTAAATCAAATCTTACAGCATTCAGAAAAAAACCTTCTTTTTTGTTTATTTATTTTTATTCTAATACTTATAGACCATTATATGAACTGCAGGTAACTAAGCTTTAACTGTTGTTGGGAACTTTTACTTCATTTGAAAATAACATTTGACTCACTTGATGACGGAGTACCCCCATAAAACGGTCAGATAAGTGGGAGAGTCACACATGGTTAAGTTAGCTGGCTACATCTGGCCTCTGTTTACACATCCCCAATGATGTGATTCTTTAAACTTTTTTTTTTTTTTAAGTTTAGCCTGTTTAACCTCCTCCTGTGACGTCTTCGTTGTGACCCTGCTGCTGGATTCAGCTGAATAGGTGGACATTTTTTTTTTGTTTTTGTTTTCCACAAAGGCAGTCATTGTGTTATTGCCAAGAGGTGACATGGTGAAATGTGAGTTGCTGTGTATGTTGGCTCAGGAATCCGCAGTCACCTTTTTCTCCTGTTAGTGGGATGAGAAGCAGGAGAGCCGCGGGGCAGACGGAAAGGGTTAGAGCTGCTAAACCATAAGCAAGCCACCCTCAAACCGATCAGCTAATGTCTAACTGACTGTAATACAAGCACCTCAATGTTTCACCCGTTTTCTGGTTTTAGTGTCTTTAAAAGAAGGCATTTCCTGCTTTATTTTACTTATATGATAGGACTGTCCAACAGTGCTCATCCTATTATGAAAATAATGGGTACCTGCTGCTTCATACAAAGGTGTATTAAGAAAAAAAAAAAACCACACAGACAGTGATATTTAAGGTTTTAAGTTTTAGCCCTCAGGCCTTCAAACCAATTCAGAAACAACTATATTATTGCTAATTTAGTGGCATTCAATAATCTTTATAATAAGAATTACTCATCTACATCTACTTACTGGTATTAACTAGGTTAGACGAGATAAAGCAGAACAAGTAAAGAAAAGCTTCTGAGTGATAACATTATCTATTCTACCATAAAACCTGATAGATTAGTCACCGAGGAACAAAGCGACACTCAAAAAACCCTTTGTCCTGTGATAAGAGCTGTGGTTTAGACCTTAAACACCATTTGTAATCTGTAAATTTCAAGTTTTGAAGCCCTGGGCTTTATTCAACTGTATGCTAATTATGGGTATGTTAATACCTGTCTTCTTAGGGGGGTTGGATTGTGGTGGAGGAAACCCTGCCAGCCTGCTCACCTCACTCCCCAGGCTTTCCACTTTGCATTGTGAGTTCAGTTGCGGCTGATAGTTAACCTTTTGAAGGGGAAACTCATTCTTGTGGTTGCGTTTTTTTTTCTGTCTTTGCTTGTTTCTTTGACACAGTTCAACAGTTCCTAACAGTCCTTAACCACTACCTCCCACTCTAATCATTTTTGCCCAGTCCACAAGTGACTGGGTATCACACTGCACAAATCTTTGTCTGAGTAAGTTTGCAAGTTCTACAGGCATAGTTAACACTCAATATTTTGGTCAATGGCAGCTATCAAGACTATAATGTCCCCAATGGTGCTGCTCTTTTGTGAACGATCAATCCAGCGAGGTGGGCCTGTGTAAGATTTCTGACTGCTTTACCCCAAACAAGCCCCATTCTGGTCTGGATTTGCATGTCAAAGAAGGCAGGGCCAGAAGAGAAGCTGTTTTCAACACCTTTGAGACCAAAGCTGTGTTATCACGCCGATAAAGGTGGGTGTCACACAACAACAAGATGGATTGACCCCCAGTCATGTACGACTGTTATCAGCTTGTACAGAGAAACAACAAAAGCTGCTTAAAAGGCGGCTGACAGCGGAGTCACACCGCAGTCGAGTGGGCGCATGCAGTTCTCCACACCACTAAATCATTTATTGTTATTTTTGAATTATTTTGAACGTCACTATAAACTCCATGCAGTGGTCGCCGCACGTGGGCATCCTTACAGCTGCTTGATAGGCTTCAAGCCTCGCAGGCATAGAGGATAAGACCAACAGATGTCTCGTGGCTAACAGATGGAAATTTCAGCTGCGTCTTGTTATGTCACAGTATTACTAGCTTAGATTAAACCAAGCCTCTTTTTACTGACAGTAAAGTGATCCTGAAATGGTTTATTATGCACAGCACACGTCGACCCAGTAAATCAAGTTCTGTCATCTCTGTATCTGTTCTTCGCCTAACTTGACATCTGATCCGCTTCAGTGCTTGATTTGTGAACTTACAGGCTGATCGTATCACAACCACTTCATTTATGAACTATGTCATAAGAATGACATAGTTTTCCAGTGCTTTCTTTCCATCTCTCTCTGGCATCTACCTTTTGTTGATGTTGCAATGGGCACAAGTCAAGTAAATGTATCATGGTGTATACATCTCCACTTAAAAAGAAATGACAGACTTTTTAAAACTGTTTATTCCAAACTGTGTCCTGCACGCTTACCATATTGGGGGGGGAAGAGCCTGGTATGATTTTTCCATTATAAATCTTTCATCAAAGTTTGTCTCGAGAATCCTTTGAAGATGGACAATTTTCACTCTTCCAACATGATTCTGTAATGGAATAAACAAAGGAAGCCTGATAAAGTACACTAATGGATGGAAAATAACATATTAGTTATTTTTGAGCATGACTCAAGAGGTTTGAATCGTGGTAGGATTCTGTGATATGCCACGGAGAGCTTGTCCTTTCTTCTCTGTTTGCTCTTTGCTCTTCTCGTATTTTTCTAGCCATTACGTTAAACTCTAAAAACAGCGCTGGGATCAAAGCAATTATCTTGTTGAGAAAGGAGAAGAAACAGAGATTAAAACTAATTGGCGGATTGGAGGCTTTTAAGAAATTCGGAGGACTTTACAGTAAGTGCAAAAAAAATCCCAGATCAGCAGTATCCCAGCCAACTGGTGCCAAGAAGGTAAAAGCCAGAACTTTGTGTGTAATTAGAGAAAGTATATGAAGCAAACAGAGGAGGGCTAAAAAGCATATATGAATGAAAGGCTGGGTCTGTTCTTTATGACTCCTAATCCTTCTTTGTTTGCTTGCAGCACCCGTGTGTGATGAACCTGGAGCGCGGTGAGAGAGGGGAGCGTCCTTTACCCCGAGGCCCCGAGATGGAAACTCGTACTGGGGGGAAGATGGGGAAGATATCCGTGGGCTTCCAGAGGAGCTCCACCTCAGATGATGACTCCGGATGTGCGTTGGAAGAGTATGCGTGGGTGCCACCAGGACTCAGGCCTGAACAGGTAGGACCTTAATTCCCAAATTACTTAATTTGACCATTATGAAAAACACACACTTGCTTTTTGTCTCAGTGCTATGTCTCCCAGTGTTGTCTTTGAATGGGTAGAAACATCCAAATTTTAGCTGACAAAGGATTTTTTTATTTTATTTTATTGTTTTGTGAAAACCTGCAAGTTGATAGCATGCTTTTAGTTTAGTTCAAACAAGGTTATGTGCACAGTGCATTCCCTATGCCATAATAGCGGAATAGTAGTGCTGCATGCTCAACTCAACATCTAGCTGTGGATTTTTTTTTTTTTTTTTGCATCCAGTAGTGTAGTTACGGTGAATGCATTCATCCCATTTCAGTCAGAAATTACTGCGGTCTCGCATATTTTCCTAAATTTTCTTCACGGCACTGCACACCAACAAACAAAAGTTTGTTCGTGTTTCCATTGCTCCTGTCAGGGGAAATTAACCAAGGCAAACATTAACATTTACAGTCCCTTTGCTGTCTCCCTTTTATGTGGAGAGATTTAACAGTCGGGCGCCTGTGACTGGAGAGGGGTTGACATGTTTGGCTGGGAGTGTCACAAAAAAAAAGGAGCGTTGCTGTGTGTGCAGTCATTCTCCACTGATATCCTTCACCTGAATAGAAGAAAGAGGAAAAACTCCTCGTCTTTTGTTTCCTCTTGAAGAAAACAATCTGCCAGTGATTTGACAAAATTCCATTTACATGTCTCCATCTCCAGGTCCAGATGTATTTCGCCTGCCTGCCAGAAGACAAGGTGCCATACGTCAACAGTCCAGGAGAGAAGCACAGAATCAGACAGCTCCTATACCAGCTGCCGCCGCATGACAATGAGGTAGAGATCTTTTTAGAAAAGAGACAGAACATATGTGAACTGAAGAGGAAATAAGGAGCTCAGCCAAGATACGATGAAACTAACATTCATGTGTGGCTATTGCTTGAAAAAGGTTGCCTTTTCTGGGATTTTCTTATAACGTAGTTCAGTCTAAGAAGGTTTTTGAGTGTGTTACAGCTGATTTTTTTGTTTTTGTTGTTTTTTTTTACACACAATTCTAAAGGTGATCCTGAGAGGTCAAATCCAGTGCAACTTAGGAAAACACCAGCAAATACACAAATGGTGCAAAAGCCCACAAAATACAACAGATGTTGAAAAAAATAAACACCAAAAGTTGAATAAAACATAAAGGGAATAAAAAAAACATGCAACAGAAGTTGAAAAAGAAACATGATGGAAGTGTCTTTGGAGAGACGATAAGGTGACGGAACAGTTGCGGAAGTGACAGAAACCAAAACATCTCAAGGATTACTCTGAAACAAGCTTAAAAGAAGCGGAGGATTTATCTAATACTATAGACACATGTACGCTATTAGCCGTTTACTGTTAGCTTCTCACTTCCGCAGCAGTTTAATCTCATTATTGTCTCCCCAAAAACACTTCTGTTTGCAGCATTTTTTTTCTGTTTTCAGGTGTTTTCATAAGATGCAGTGCGTTTGACACACCTAAACCAAATCCAGCAGCTGAGTAAATCTCACACAATCTTGCTGTTCTTTTTTAGTTAAGCTGAAACAAGGGCTATATTCCCTCAACCCTGGTTTTAAAACAAACCCTCCTGTGACAGTAAAGCACAAGCCAGCCTCTTCTACATGGCTTTATGGTGTGTAAACCAGCGCCCCTTTCACATCTGTGTTAATAGAGTTTACATTAGGCGATATGGTCGAGTGTTATCACCAGCATGGGGGAGGGAAGGGGTCCACTGACATAGGTGGTCTCTATGCACACAATAGGTACACACAAACAACGTTTGACTGAGCGGTTTTATGATGTTTGTTGGCAGACCTGGTGGTTGTGGAAGCAAACTGCCTGAGGATTCCTTGCGTAACTGTGGTTAGAAGGGATAAGCGTTTTGTGCGCATGGAAGGCAGTGAGCGTGTGCATCTGTGTGTGTGCGCATATGAACTCACACATCGTTTACTGTTGTTTAGAGAACAACCGAGCTGGTTGTTAGGACAGTCCTGGTCCTTTTTATCTGAACCTTCATCACCCGCTCTAAACACAGAGGAAGGGTTTGTGTATCGCTCATGTCATCCTTTCAACGCAACTTTGAGGAGAATTGACATTAATTAAACCCTTTTCCAGCCATATATGGACTCACTGTGATAATTTTCCCCAAAGTTGCATGAAAAGATGAAAGCCAAAACATCAGCAGTAATTGCTGGAGGTCTCAAGATGCTGTTTCTCATCTTCCTCATCTAAATTGACCTTTTTGTTTCTCTCTCTTTTTTCTTTTATCTACAGGTGCGTTACTGCCACTCTCTAACAGAGGAAGAAAAGAGGGAGCTCCACATGTTTAGCACTCAGAGGAAGAGAGAGGCCCTGGGGAGAGGAACACCCAAAGTCCTACCCCGAGCTCTGCAACACACCCGCTGTGAAAATGTAGGTGCTACACATGAATACTCATAACCACACATATACCCGCATGCTGTAAGTGCACAAAAAGACCTAGCATCACTTAACACTCACATAGCCACGTGGTAATAATTTACAGGGAAACCAACTGGTGGGTCTTAAGTTATTTATATCATGTGCTACTAACATCCTCTATCCAATCCAAATGCCTGGCAACCCAAAGAACAACCTGATTGGCTAGTGTAGCGGCTTTAATCATCCACATAAACTTCCTTGTTAGGTAGGGCGAGAGAGGAAACAAGGAAATTGGGAGGATCATGTTTAAACCAAGTAGACAAGCTAGTTTTTCATGAGGAAATCAGCCAATTTCCTCCTGCCCCACTATATCCCAGCGTGACAGACAACAAGAATCCAAAGGTTAATAAGTCATTCTTACCATAGTCTTCAAATCCAGATTTTTCCAAAGCAGTCACACTATGTGGTATATAATTCCAAATTTACTGTTTGTTTACAGTATATGCAGCTGTTTGTAAGACTTTATGGCGATGTGGAGATGGCTTTTTTTTGTTTTTTGCCTTTATGTGGACAGGCCAATTTTTTTTTTCATGATTATTTGTAAATATTTTTTGGAAAGTTGGACTTTTGGGAAAAGAGCCACCTTGGTTCCATTTTCCGGCTGAAGTCACAAGGAGCAAACAACAAAAATGGCAACAATCCTAAAGCCCAATCTCTTATTTTATACCGCTCATTTAGCGATGCATAACATTTAGTGCCAGTCAAACCATCCTTGATCATGTTTCTGAAAAACTTCCCTTCAGTGCAGCAGACGTAAATATTAGTGTTGTGCGGCTTCCGCCAAATTCAGCCCTGAAAAGCAAGCAAGCCACATCCTCTGTCGGGTATCCAAGAAGAGCAGATGAAATGCGGCCATGTGTATTCCCCCAGACAGGCAGATGAAGTCTGTCACCAACTGAAAACAGTTGCTAACATGGGGATGCAAGGTCGCAGACACTGAACGGACTAACATGATCGCCAGCGGACACGCGCGTGTGGTTAGGCACATCGGAAATGCATGTGCATTCATTCAGCCTCTGCAAGCTGTTGTCACCCTCTAACTCAGACAGCCACGCTTCTACTGCACATGCGATTCAAAGATATATCATGAAGACATTTGGACACACACTTTGTCAGGCTCTAGTTTCCTGGTGCCTGACTTTCAGGGACAGGCAACACGCCCATATCCAAGGCCCCTTTCTGTTCACCCTTGTATAATAATGGTTAACAGCTGGGCACGCAATCCCATGCTGCCTATGGGTGTCTCATAACTCTGCCTAGTTATATAAAGACTCTACGTTCAGACATGCTCGGGCCATCTCTGCGGAGTCATATGAATCTTCCACTTAGAACCAAGGCGAGTGCTTTCTGTTTTAAGATTACAGGACAAAAACACTGCCCACTTCCTCAGCAATGTCTAATGAATAATTGAGGGTTTCATTGCAGAGTAAACAGCTGCTGATTGAAATCCAGAGAAAGCCAAATAAGTTTGAGCTTGTCCTCTAATCTTCCGTTGGTAAAGCAGGGCTAGATTCATCTTTTCTTTTTTTAAATGAACACATTTGCCTACTTGCAAAGTGTTGTAACTCGGGAAGATGCTAGTCAGATTTACATGTGCAGTCTTTTTTTAATAGCAAGCTGTGTTGCCGTGAAAAGATTACCTTTCATTGAGGATTATCACTAATGTAGGATTCACTGATGCGTTTTTAAATACACTCCTTTGCCATTTGCAGTATGACAACCTGTTGTTTGGCCTTCTTTGTCTTAGCATCACTGTAAATGGAACGTCAGCAGATATATGATATATTTTGAATATCTCATCTTATTTATCTCTTTTTTGTTTGCCCTGCATGGGTCGAGGGTATCAACTGTATTTTACACGTACTGTAAAATGTCATTCCTCTATGCAGTTGTTTCTTTATTTACCCCCATCTGTTGTGTTAATCAGTGCTGTGGAGACATCAAGGGAGGCGAGATGGCAATTTTTGCATCCAGAGCAGGACCGAACCCCTGCTGGCACCCGGCGTGCTTCGTGTGTGCCACATGTCAAGAACTCTTGGTGGATCTGATCTATTTCTACCATAATGGCAAGATCCTGTGCGGCAGACACCACTCCGAGCTTCTAAAACCGCGATGTTCTTCCTGTGATGAGGTAAATGGAAGTAATGGTATACTGGGTACTGTTAGTGTTTTAAAAGGATTCCTCATAATTAACATTAGAATATGCTTTTCCCGTTAGATCATCTTTGCAGATGAGTGCACTGAAGCAGAGGGTCGTCATTGGCACATGAAGCACTTTGCCTGTTTTGAGTGTGGGACAATGTTAGGAGGCCAGCGGTACATCATGAAGGATGGAAGACCCTACTGCTGTGGGTGCTTTGAGTCGTTGTATGCAGAGTACTGTGAATCCTGCGGTGAAAACATTGGTAAGTTATATTTTCACGTTATTCCCCTATACTAAAAACAAGGTCCCACTGATGTATTCTTTTGTGTACTTATTTTTTTTTTTAATCATATCATATAGGTGTTGACCATGCCCAGATGACCTATGAAGGTGTACACTGGCATGCCACTGACCAGTGCTTCTGTTGTGCCCAGTGTAAGACATCCTTGCTGGGTTGCCCATTCCTGCCCAAGCAAGGTCGCATCTATTGCTCAAAGGCCTGCAGCCAGGGGGAAGACATTCATGCCTCAGACTCATCTGATTCTGCATTCCAGTCTGCTCGTTCACGTGAATCCCGGCGCAGTGTTCGCATGGGGAAGAGCAGCAGGCCAGCTGAACAATGGAGGCAGTCACAGCTTTTCAATCCTCCTGCCACCGTCCCCTCGTTTGAGCACAAACATGAAGATGGTGAGGGTGAAGCAGACGCAGATGGTGACATTGATATTGTAGGGCGTAAGCTTGCTCATTTCGGCCTGGATGAGGAGAGGTTCTGGCGAGAGCGGGAGGAGCCGGATGCAGGGGGAGAGGAGGATCCAGAAGAGTGGGCCCAGCACGAAGACTATATGACTCAGCTTCTACTCAAGTTTGGTGACCGCGGGATGATACACCAACTTCAACAGCCATCCCAAAAATCTCCCAGTCCTTCTGGTGACACAAACAGGCTAATAAGTGTGTCTGATCCCTGGCTAAAGCCCGATACTACATCTATGGGGATTGCTTCTCCCACTCCTGCCAGTCCCACCCAGAGTCATTCTTCTAGCCAATCCCGAGCCAACAGCCTTAGCCCTGGACTGATGAGCAAGAAGAACCTGCCTGAAATGTATTGGGCCCAATCGCAGGACGGGCTGGGAGATTCAGCCTATGGGAGCCACCCAGGTCCTGCCAGTGCCAGAAAGATCCAAGAATTGGAGTTGGACCAAGATCAGGACCAGTCTGGGGCAAGACAGGCCTTCTGGGCAGACAGCAGACAGTGGTATGAAGACTCTTTGGAGTGTATTGCTGATGAGCTGAGGAATGTTGAAAAGAGTGTTGGAGACTCCATGGATTCCCTGGCTCTGTCAAATATCACTGGTAAGGAGATTGCTGTTTATATGAATTTAATTGTTTTGTTTTATTTAAAAAAAAAGAGCTCAAAATTGACCTTCCTTGTTCATCCTCCTTAGGTGCATCAGTGGATGGAGATGGGAGGGACAGACCTTTAGTCTATACCCTTCATCCCATGCAGAATCCCTTGGTGGCAGAGGACTGTGAAAAGATGAGCAACATGGGAACGTTTAATTCCTCTCATCTTCATCACAGTGCCAATTCCCTCAACCTAAAACTGGACAAGGGAAATGAAGAAGACGAGGAAGAAATAGCACTAACATTGAGGGGAGACACACAGGGTGGCATTCACTCATTGTCTCCACATTCGGAAGACCTTCCTGCCACCTTTGTTCATGCTCCAGCTCTGAGGAGAAGCAAGTCCCAATCCCGGCCCCCTCAGATGGTCAAGTTCTCAGAAGACACTGTGGATAATGGATATAATGATGGATATGACGTCAATATCAGAAAGCACCCCATGAGTGAGAAGCCACACAGAAGGGCATACTGCCCAGATGAGATGGGCAGAGAAAGAATCCGCCCCACAAGCCACATAGGGCGCAACAGGCAGCACCACCACCGGTCAGGCAGGCACCACAGGAGCCGCAAGACTCGGTCAGACAATGCCCTTCACATGGTGCCTTTGGAGAAGGCGCAGAGGCCGTATGAGCCCCAACAGCAAGGTCTGGTCAATCCGCCATACAGTGCTATGCTCATGCAACATCCTTCACACAGGTTGCCAGTGGCTTATCCCCAAACTCGATCTGACTATATGCTTGGGAGCTCAATGCATAATGACCCACGGGTTGAGCACTTCATGGGGCTCTACAGAGATGAGGATGACTCGTGCTCTACTTGCTCTTCCTCATCATCGGACTCTGAGGAGGAGGGCTATTTTCTAGGTCAGCCAATCCCTCAGCCCCGATCTACTGTGCGTTACTATGCAGAGGACTACCCAACAAGGGTCACGGCCCTTTCTTCCCAGAGCCATGGCCCACAGACTGGTCGGCAGAAGAGTCAACGGTCCAAAAACTGTATAATTTCTTAAAAACACCATAGAGTGTATTTACTTTAGAGTCTGCACAATGCCAAACAATGTGGTCAAGATTTTCAGTATGTATGGTGGTTTACACAGATCAAATCTGAGATTAGAATGGCAGCACTAACATATAGTGTATGGCCAAATTCAAAATGCATATCGTATTTCAGGCCTATATCTACTGAAACAAGAAGTCTTTAATTTCAACTCTTAGGACCGCAAAAAAGATGTGCAACATATAGTTTTTTTTTGTGTGTGTGCGTGTGTGTGTGTTCAAAGGTGCCCTCAGTACTGGGTCTTACTGATTTTCAGCACTAAGATAATGCACGGACTGATAAAGTTGAAAACCTTTTGCTTCAGATTATGTACAGCTGGCAGTGGAGAAGTTAAACTTTAATTTCAGCTTTTGCTATTCAGTTTTGCTTTTTAAAAAAAAAATGTTTTATGTTCATTTAATTTTTGCAGCAGTATCTTTTCTGTATTAAAGTGGCACAAAGGTTAATAACGTAGAACATATAAACTAACCAAATAATTATTTAAAACATAATACAAAATTAAAATGTACATACTAAGTTAAAATTTTAATACTGGTATTTTTTATATCCACGTTTAAAATGGTTGTTTTGCTTGAAGTCTATGATTAAAAAAAATGTTTTAATAGTTAAAAGAACTCTTAATATGTTATGAGAAACAACCAAGACAGTGCCACTTTCTTCAGTTACGTGCCATGCTATTCAGTAACAGTGCCACATATATTCCACTATTGGTGTACAATTTCTAAAATGACTGGCAGACCCACCAGTATTTTCCATATTCAGCCCAGCTGTTCACTACCATTGCTCTGAAATAATCAGCAAAAATGCTTTGTGATGTAAAAACGCTTGTAATAAATATTTTTCTTCAAAGCTTCAAAACTGACTGTTCTGTTTTTTGAGTTTGGAAAGTGTTATTGCAACCATAGACTACTTAAAAGACCTGCTCATGTGTTTCTGGACACTGCATTTTGACATTGCATTATATCTCTTGGTCATCAATAGCTATACAACGCTGCACAAAAAACCTTGAATCCTTTGGTTGCTAGCAGATTGCCATGATTGCCAGTAGATTACATGGAGGATGCCAACTTGTGTGCCAACACTCGCAAACTATTTGAAACTGAAAAGTATGACACAAACCAGAAGCGGAGAACTTTTGCTTTTAAAGTAAACATTTTTTTTTTTTCACTTTCGAAATGTAATGTTTGCAGGGAAAGGCATAACTTTTACTTTGAAGGCTAATGTTCCCCGTTTCTGGATTGTGTTGCACTTTCTCCAAATTTTACTACAGCTCAGAGAGCAATTGGCAAACATTTACAGACCAGTTGGCACTTTCTGAACAAACTGTGGGCAACTGCTGCAATCTGCTAGAGATCAAAGCAATCACAATTATGGCTTTTGTACAGCCCGCAGCCACTTGTAGCAACTGGTCAGGGAATACACAGCTGCCAAACTTTCTAGGCAAGCTATGTCTATAAATTGTATGGGTGCATTCCATTGTACAAACATGTTAATAAGTATCAACTAGCCGACTAATAAGACACTAGAGGTGCAGTTTGTCTTAATAAAATTGACCTTTCAAAGAAGATGAGCATTTTAGCTGTCGCCATCTGTTTCCCCATTGACTTACATGGCAAGAGAAGTCTTTGAGATTGCGACCACAGCTATAGAAAACACGTTAAATTCACCATTACGATTTACAAATACTTTAGAGCACTAAATTGTTTTACTTTTTTTTAAACATGCTTTTTTTCATTGAGACATCGGTATACTGATCCTAAAAATATCTTGAGATTAGATCTCTCATAGCGCATGGATATTTTTCTGTGGGTATGAAACTTTTGTAAAGGATTATGAAAAAAAAATCAAGCTTGTTGGATGAATGTAGAATAGGGCTCAAACGCAAAACAAGACAAGACAATGAAAATGAATTTAACAGTTTTTTTACAGTACAAATTTGTACAAGTAAGTTAACCTGTTGTAAATTTAGCAGCACCAAGTCAAATATCTGCTACAAAAGAAAAATGTACATAGCTGAAAATACTACAAAAACCGATCATGCTGCAGAACTGAATCTCTGCTCTCCACAAAATATTCTCATCAAAAAGAAGATTAAATAATAAACCCCTTGTTAACCATTTTCACAATGTGAGACGAGAATAATTTTAAATAAAGAATGTGTTTCTTTTGACAAAACTTAACAGAACATTTTTTTTATGATTGATAAATTCCCACAGAAAACTTGAAGGTAAAAATGGTCCGTTCAAAAATAACACTGGTCCTTCCTGCAAAGGATGTCCTCTCTCCATGGTGACCTGTTTTCTCCATGGTTACCTGTTTTTCGGTTTGAGCTGCTGAACAACCCAGACTTCAAACCATCAAGCCTTCCTCATCTGTCTCACATTAACGCAGCACGTCGGGCTGATGCGTCAGTAAGATGAGCTGTGATTGACTGCTGTCTTTGAAAGTTTATGACCTGACTGGGATGTAGAGGGAGTGGTTGAGTCACAGGTGGAAGTTTCAGGCTGCCGGATGACGTCGTCCAGCTCGCTGATGAAGTGTTTGAGGTCCTCTAGGCAACGCTCGCGGATCTCCCCGAGGTTTTCTCGGAGGGGAACCTGCAGCTGCTTCTCCAAGTTGGGATCTTTAGCCACCAGCATCTTCACCACCATTCCGAACGTCTCGCAGTCCTGACGATACACCTGGTCGAGGGAAAAAAGATGAATTAAAATGAAATAATAATAAGAGACAAACAAGAGGAAAACTTTACCTTCAAAAACCACTCAGAAGACATTTCCACCCTTTTTCAGTTTAGATTTAGCTATGTTAAGTGTTACCAGGCACAGCTTTGAGAGAAAAGCTCTTAATTGAGGGGATGGGGAGTTGTTTCCTTCCTGCTCTACCTGTCGCCTAGGTGTAAATACTCCAGCGTCACTGTGCCTAAGCTGATCACTCTGGTGCTAACACACCTCATACAGCGCCAAAAGATTAACACTCTTCCTCTCAAGTTTAATAGGGGCACTTGATATAGGACAGGGTAGCAGTAAAAACCACACTTCAGTGGTAGCTCGGAGGCTTGTAACAGGTGTTAGAGGGACAAAGAGGAGGTGCTGGAATCTAGTTTGGGAGCCGCCACTTCACGCTGAGCCTATAATGTCTCAAAACAATGGAGGGAGCTTGTGCTTCCACACAGAGTGGTTTGATTTGCAAAATACCAAAACACAGATTTGCTTTTAAGTCATGATCCTTTAAATGAGCTGAGAATGAAGGGGAAAATATCATTCCGCTCAACTGAAGATAATATTTATGGGCCCATTTTACATTTTGTAAGGGAAGGAAAATAACACGGCGTGTCGTGAATTCCCACTCTCACAAATATTCAGCAACACAAGGGCAGCTTTTATTTCTTATTTTCTTGAGTTTTTGGACGTACATACATTTGAGACGTAAGATGCATGTTAAAAATCACACACAAATATAACTTTTCTAAATTAACACTTTGTCTGCACTTTTGCCAAAATAACTACAACCTCTGACAAACTTGATGTGGCTCTCTAATCTCTACCTCCACTATTTCATGACAGTTGAAAGCTTAAACTTCGATGCTACTTACAGCCTTTGATCTTAAGTGGGCCAGCCCAGTGAAAGCCCACTTTCTATCCTCATCAAGAAGTTTAATTACACATTTAATCCCTGACATATATGAAAAAGAAGTGCTATCTCAACATCATGACTTGCATGATAAAGAAATGCTACTGTATTAAATATACGGTAATACATCTGTTAGGATGAGCTTTTGAGCTTTACAATGGGCTATAAAATTACAGAGAAAGTTCTAGTAGCTCATTGCAAAGACTGTCCTGTAATTTTAAAACAGAAACATTTTGCTAATTTACATAAAATGCCTCTTATTTAACGTGAACCCAAAAACCAAAAAATGAAGGTTCTGTAGTAGATAGTGGAAAACTGGAACTTTTTTGTTGTTTCATTGTTTATCTTTTACTTATTTACCCTGGTGTAGTATGAATGACCATGGGGGAGGGTCTTTATCAGTAGCCAAATCTTTAAAACCTATGAAAATACATTTAAAAAATACATTTAAAAGTCTAATACTTTGGCAATTTTGGCCATCTGTGGGCCAGATTGGAATCTTGCTCAGCTGGTTCTGTCCCCTAGGCCTTAAAACACAGGGGGAGAGAGCTGATTCAACAGTTTGTTGGGGTAGGTTGAAATCTAAAAACCACATAAACTTTGCTAGATGTTATGTGGTGTATGTGACATTAAATGCAACTATAGGAGGGGAAAAAAAAACAACAACCAGGACAATCTGTTCAAGTGAAATAATTGTTAGGTTCCTATTTGTTTCCATCTCCTCAGTTTATTTTATTTTGTTGTTTTTCCAGACTCAAAATGATATGTTGGTCTATTTGTTGCCAGTATACTCAAAGATTAACTGAAAACAAACAGCCTGGGTTGTTTTCCATTGTCTAACACGGACTGCATAACTTCTAGGACATGTTTTTTTAGACATATATTTGTATGTAACTCTCTTCTATGACTAACTACAGATACAGCTGCCTATTATATCAAGCCTCAACTGTACGTGCCAGTCTCATACAAGGAGATTTCCAGTGACAAGGGTTATGAGTGGACATGTGTGTTTATACATATGCCCACACGCCTGTGTGTGTAAAATTAGGCCAGGGAGGAAGGGAGAGCTTCATTCACCGGATACCAACGGTGGCTTCTGTGCTGCGGGGCTTTCTAACTCGCTGGCTTATTTATAGATTTTTCACTAGAACAGAAAGTGTGCTTGGAGAAAAGCTCACAAATAGAGATCGCCTGTCAAACACAGTTATTGTCCTTGTTCTCCAACAGATGGGAACTTTCCAAAGTATGCATTAAACTAGGACACTGCGAGTGTACTATCTATCTATCATTATCAGTAATTTTTAAGAAAGAAAACTGGAGCCAAACCAATTTGCCTGTTGTTTTTTTTCTACTTTTCCACCAAGTTTGATTTCACTATGAGAGTTTTTGCAAACCCTTGCTGACAATGCTTTGAGCACAAATGGGAGGAAAAATGAAACATTTTTATTTTTGCGTAGGAGCCATCCACAGTGAACAGTCAGCAGAAGACAAATAACAAAGGTGTAACACACTGCTCAAATAAAAAAAAATTAAAGGAGCACTTTTTAATCAGTATAGCATCAAGTCACTTAGAATTCTGGGATATTGATCTGGTCAGTTAAGTAGCAGAGGGGGTTGTTAATCAGTGTCAGCTACTTTGGTGTTAATGAAATTAACTAGCAGTGCACTAGAAGGGCAACAATGAGACAACCGCCAAAAGACGAATGGTTTTAAACGTGGAGGGTAGCATGAGGTGATACCTGCACTTACAGTGGTTGCAGGTATTACCAATTCCTCCAGGATGACAGGTTTACTGTGTCTCCCAACACAGTCTCAAGAGCAGATATACACGAGACTGTTGCAGATAACATTAACTTGCATTTACTCAATAAATCTTTTACTATTAAAAGCATGCTAGCTGAAAGACGTTAGCTTGTTTGCAGCTTGTTTTAACATTTGTTTGAATAGTAAAACAGCCTACAGGAGATGCTTGTTACACCTGACCTAAAATGCGGTTTAGTAATGATGTAAACTAGGAAAAAACTAAATTACTTTCACTTAATTTAGATTAGCTTAATTTCACATTGACTACCTGGAGTACTGCCAACTCAAACACACAGATTACCTGTAATAACAAACCAATACCTGTAATTAGAAAAGAGCGGTGGTTAACTTTGATTTTACTTGGCTCTAAAAACTGTTGTGTTTTCGGGTTGACATAATTACTCATTTTTAATTGGACAGCATTGGGAAATCATATTTCCTACCAACCCCATTCAGATATTTCTAAAGCTTTATACACAAACCTACTGAGGGATTTACAGTACAGCTTATGCAACCTTATCCAGGTCTCTTGTTTACAAAAGCAGCCGATGGGAAATGTTCAATAAATCATTTTACAGGAAATTTGTGGGGAACACTACAAAATAAATTCAAAAACACACTGTCCTCTGGGCATTTCTATACATTCCTCATGCACAATAAACAATTGAGCAGAAGATGTTACGCAACTGACAGACCGAGCAGTCAGTCAGAGGAGACGTGCGACAGCCGCCATTCCCCAGCACGATGAATGTAGTTACAGAGCAATGGCCTTTTTGGTTTTTCATCAGCTGATAACAGAGTGGACCTATCAAACGTTCTAAGGACGCATCCAATCGGTGAGTGGTCTACACCTTCTGTGAATACAGGGAGAGCTGTTTCTAAACAATGTGCTGACAAAGTTCTTCCTGCAATCTGTCCCGTTATCCAACCAGGAAGGAAAGGAGCATGTCTCGACTTTGGGTGGGGTTGTTTGAGAATAGGAGCATCTTGCTCGCTGTTCACCCCTGCAGGACAAATCCTTTTTATAAATCTCGCCCGTGAGTGTGCCGGGCTTTAGAAATGAGAGAAACGGAACAAATTTTAAACATTAGAGTTGGCAACTCAGTCCAGCTCTGTCATCTTTGCACCTAAAAAGCCCTCAAGAGGCTGGAAGTGTCTGGCTTTCTGTCAAATACATTTAGATCCCTCAACAAATGAAATAAAACTCCCTTTGTACGGCAGTCTGGACCTACGAGGAACCAAACATAATACCCTTGACTGCCTCTCATGCCTTGTCACTCACTATAACCAGTTAGTCTGTCCTGTGGCCAAAGTCAACTCTGACAACCAGAAAGGGGTTTCAGACTATAAGTCAAGAAGACCAGCTTCACTTAACCACGCAAACAAAGTTTAGATTATGACCTGGATAGCTTCTGAGGGGCTTCTGGATTCTGTGCATTTGTGGCTGTGTGTACAGAAGAGATGGCTAGACCAGATTGGGTGCAGAAAGCCAAACATCTGGCTGACACTTGTCAAATGGCTTATCACGAGTGCCCACACCAACAGGAATACTGCTGCTAATTTAAAGAGCACATGAGAAAGTGACTTTGTTATTTCAGAGCCAAAAAAAGAAAGAAAGAACAGCTTAAGTATGTTTAGCTGTGGGTCAGAGCAAAATGGGGCTTTAAACTGGTCACCAGACAAGTGCTTATACAGCTTCCAGTGACTGCTCGGTTTGTCTGCCACCTCAGAGAGTAAAAGACCATCATGTGAAAGCAATTCTCTGTGACGCTTTAAAAATACAGCCTTTTCTATTTCGGTCCATGATCCTTCTTTTATGTGAGAAAAAAAAAATCTTGATTCAATTACTCATCTTCTGACCTCAGCTCTGGGATAAACACTTCAGTCTCTCATGGAAGAGAAGAAGAGCTGCCAAATCGCAAACGACCTACACATACGGATGATCTGAAGATCACAAAAGCCAGAGAAAGGCACAGGGAAAACAAAAAGCTGCAGCTGTCAATAGAAACTGATGGTTATCTAAGAATCGCAAATCCTGAAAGGAAATACTGAAACCTCATATCCCTGTGAAAACGCAATACTTTATCCCCTCTTCGTTTTCATTTCAAACTGTTTATTATACATGTATACCTAGATTTGAATCACCACATTAGAAGATAGCAGAGAATTATGAGTAATACTGATGATGGCAGTAAAGTACCTACAGATTGCTGACACGGGTCTTTGTAATCATTCTAAACTAACTTTCCATAATACCTGGAAACATGAAATAATGCTCACACAGCTCAGACGTTATAAAGTTTGCTTTAAAAAAATGAGAGAAGACACAGACAGGCTATAAAACAGGCGTGAAGCTGCAGCGTCAGCAGCAATGCTGTTACAGCCTATAGGCTCTGTGCTGCAGCTCAATGTGAGGGCGCAGTCTGTGCTCCAGGGCAGAGCTAGCTCAGGTTTAATGGTCTCAGTTAAACCACCAGCAGTGCTCACTGGTGCAGGAATGGCCTTCATTAGGTAACAGAGCAGAGCTGGAACCTCGAGCCTGGGGTGTTTTTAAGCTCTGTTAAGCGGTCGACCTCTCAGTTTATTTTACGCACGGCTCTTTACAGCGAATAAGCCGTTCTTAGCTGCTGCCTTCATTTATGTGTCCCCTGTACCCTGTATATCATTCTAATGTTTCTAAACCCCGGTGTGCAGACCGCTTCATGTGCGAGCATTTGCAAAGATGAGTCAGACGCCGAGGGGGCCATGCTTGAGCCGTGTGTGATATTAAGCAGATATTTTGTATAATGAGCGGTTTATGCAGTCAGTGAGTCAGGATGGGAGATTAAGAGAAGCTACCAGGAAAATGCTGGCAACTACAGAAACCGGCCTCCCGTTTTTCAAATAATTAACCGTTTCTCTAAATGTGGCTGCAACAGTGAAATTATTTAGGGGGTAGCAGTAGGTACTCAGCATTGTGACTGGAAGACAGCAAAGTTAATTTCCTGCCTGTTACGAACATAATAGGTGGCTGTTTCAGTAGTGCCTATCCAGTAAAGCATGCCACATGTGAGTCAGAGAACCCAAGGCCACCATGGGAATGTGGTGCCAAGAGTACTGAATGTGGTCTGCATTGCCAAAGTTGACATTTATAGAAAAGTCTGACAAATTAGCAGTTTTTAATGAGAGGGTTTGGGGATACAGTGATTTTTCCTTCCCAAAAACGAACACCTTCAAATTTGTTTAGACATCCCTGGAATACATTGTGATTACCAATTTAAAATCCTATATAGTATATAAATCCAAATCTGACTTTTATTCTTTGCTAGAAGCACAAGAAAACTGTAAATAGCCTGCACTTATCCACAGGTTTCTACAAAGTACTTTATAATGTGTTTCACATTCATTCATTAACACACACACTATAACTGGTGGTAGAGCTGCCATGCAAGGTTCTTGCTGCCATCAAGAGCAAATTACTTGTCATGACCAAGGAAAACACGCAGGAGCCTGTGATTAGTGGACAACATGCTGTATCACCCCAATCAGAGAACTTGCGGAAAGGCGGGTCAGAAAAACGCAATGATGTGAAAATTTTAAGTATTAGAAAAAAGTACCTTTTCTATCTCCTGGGCTTTGGCTGCGATGGCAAAGGCTCGTCGTTCGTGAAAATTGTCTGTAGATTTTTGGCTCTCTTCCACGACAGGAGCTACCAGTGGCTCTTCTTTTTCTCCTTCTGGAGGGGGGTTTTCCTCCTAAAGGAACACAACAGGAAGGTGTGAGTTGCAGGGGTGTTTAAGGAAAACTAACAAAGCAGCAGAATGGTTATTTCTAACAGTATATACCACTGCCATGAAACATTTATGCCAAGAAATCATAAAACCATTCAATATTTTAAAAAGCATACTACTACTATACTACAGCAATCACACAACATTGAATTGTAAACGATGTAGGTCAGTAAGTTGTAGCCCAGTCAGTCAATGCTGTGCTACGACATGACCTACTGACTCTAACTTTGAAGGAGACACGTGGTTGATGAGGCATACAGTAAAGCTGAAAAGCCAGAGTGGACTCAGTGGAAAAAAGCAACATATACACAGAATTTCCAGTATAGAAATCTATACCTGAGGCAGAAAATATAGCTAGAGCCTTTGACAGACTAAAAAGAAAAGTCTAAAATGTTTGTTACAACTCAAAACTTAGCTTAATGTTCATGTTGCTTTTCTACCCAAGCACTAACCCTGCAGTTTAGTAGAACCAATCTATAACACGGAAAACCATAAAACTCACACTTTAGCGGTGTTTAAGACAGAATCTTCAGAGCAAAGAAATCACAGCCAGACAAGCCATGATTAAGCATCTAATGGGCAGATTGGAAACCAAGGCATCCATAAATACTACCGAGAAAGCCACAAGAGAGAGCTAAGGGAAGAAATGAGGCCGACTTGGATGGGTGGTCAATTTCTTTTGCTCATTTCCTGATACTATTAAAGTTTGAAGGCCAAGGAGCAGAACTGCCCAACCATGACTAAAGTCCACTCATACATTAAGGGAAACAGGCCATGGCAACTAAGTCATACTTCATCCCTAGATGACTAGAAAGAAATTACAGGAGATGGTACATCACAAAGCCGAGTGTGGTCTAAAATAATAATAATAAAAAAGCACAGTGCAAAGCATCATCCAATTATTTCGCCTTCCAATACTCTCCCTGAAGCTATGCTTGGGAGAAGTCCCATGTATATGCTTGGACTTGTATGAAAGATCGGATCTACTGCACCTCAGCAGAAAAATATCCCTTGTCTGAGTCTCTTTATTTCAACTCGCAAAGCATAGCCTAACTTGGAAATCGTGCTCTGCTCTCAAGATAAGGCTCAAAATAGATCTTGTGTTAACTGTAATAAATCAAAACATTATTGTTTCAGCAGAATGGGTAAACTCTGAAAAAGAAGTGGAACTGAATTTTGTTCTTGGCTGTAAAATGGAGAAACAGCACTGGACTTAATACTGTTCTATGTAATAGTTTGGACATCATCACGCTGATGTAACAGCTTCGTTTATCAAAATGCTTACAGTTTGAGCAAGCATCACAAAGTTCCTCAGGATCTCTCTCTTTGCAGTCAATTCAGCACGTGACCTTTTTTTAAAAAAACTTATCAAACTTTAGAGGCCAAAATTCAACAGCTATGACATTTCTGATCGCTGCAGCATGCTCATCTGCTGGCTCATACTCTGATCAGCCAGTCATCCTAAGTCTCTCATAGCTATATTCAGTTGTTTGTTAGGTTAAAGTAGTGGAGTGGCCAACCCACTGACACTGCCATTCCTGAATGCACGCTGCTGGAATTCCTAAAAATATCACAGTGACTGAATGTCACTCTACAGCAGTGCTTTGAGCATTTGTATTACTTTTTCCTGCTTCCTTCAGCAGATCTGTGCCCTTTGCTGGTAAACCATTACACTCTATCTAACAGGAATTTGTTGTGTTGAGATGAAACCTGCTGATGACCTCCCTGCCCACCCTGGCTTGAAGCCAGAGCCGGTGGTGCTCTTTAGGTCCCGTCTTTGGTGTCTCCTGTCTGGGATGGCTCCAGAAAGCCTGTGTGTTTGTTGAATCCCCACAGCAGGCAGTGACCAGGACCATTAGTGCAAAGCTTTACTGGGGGCACAGCGCACGCCTTTCATCTTGGCCAAGGTTATGTGTTTGTGCCCCGAGAACACACAACAATGCACCACAGGCTAGATCAAACACAGCAGCAGAAGCACCAGTGTGCATGTATGTGTGTGTGTGGAGGGGTGGGGCGCTGAGTAACTTTCATCACAGCAGTTGATTTGGCGGTGGTAGGTGGTTCTGACAAAAATGATCATTAGAAGGAGAAGAAAGAACTTTGTTTATATGCTGCATCTTGTAATTTCTCGTGTATAAACCTGAGGGTGATTGTTTGGTTATTTGTTACTCAGCTTATTTTCATGTGTACACAACCACGTGACGACATCGCCTCCACTGGCAATTCGGACGAAAAATCGAGCCCTCCTTGCCTGTAATGGTTGGCTTTGCCATCTGAATCAAGTGTGACCGCTCTGATCGCATATACACACTTGATGTCAATGTGGTCGGACAGCACGTTTTTAGAACCACAACACACCCTTACAACTAATCTGAACAGAATAGACATAAAACTGTCTTGAAATGGCACTTAAATGTCAAGGTGAATTTATGTCTAACTTCTTCACATGTACAAGCCATAAATGCATAAATGTGTACATAGTGCACAGCCCCTTTTTGACGTCTGAAGCCAGGAAAGCAACGATGTAGAGTCGTGAGATCCACTGCAATACTGACTCATTCTGAAACATAACATAACATAAAAGAAAACATCTTTCATCCAAACAGCTGAACTCTGTACGTCCTTTGGTAAAAACTACATACATGTTTCTTAAACTGCACATAAAAGGTGCATGAACCCAGAACTGCCGAGGGGTTAACAGATCACTTCAGATACACTGTTGTTGGTGTGATGAGAGGATGAAAATTTCGTCCACTTATTTTTCCCCACCATACTTGGGGAAAAATAAGTGGACGAATATGAGCTGGATAACTGAAGGTTAACGGTATTAACATTTGCCAAGCTCTTTATTTTGACTTTTTTTAGTCCTAACAACTCTTTCAAGCTGTGTTTGTGTGTGTAGAAAACAGCAACATTAGGCTAATAACATACATTAGTCAACTGAATGGTTGTAGAGTGTCTAGACAGCAAAACTGTGGAACTTTTAACTGTGCTGACTGAATAATAAATAGGCCAGTGATAAAAGCTTCGTGCACTGCACAGGTCCTTGATCATTTAATTACTTCCTGTTTCATGTTAGGGAAAAGATTATTGTTGTTAAACGGTTTTCAGTGCAGAGCTTGCTGAGGTGTCAAATATCTGATATGAATATATATCACTTAACCCAATTACTTTATTTTGTGATGTATATTAGGGCTGTGACTAATACTGTGATATATATAAAAAAAGAAATGTTTATATTGTACCAATGCATGTATTTTTTTTCTTAATGATTTATATTTCACTGTAATAATATTGTGAATTATTCTGGTCACAATAACTGAAGGGAATATCTAATTTTGTATATTCAGATATTCATTTCTATCAAATTACATGTGATTATGAAAGTAGTTACACCTCCACTTGCACTAGTTTGTCCTTTTGTGTATACAATGTGATATTCAGATGGTTTGACTTTGTTGATGTTGTTTTTAAAATAACCACATTTAAAAAAACAAAAACAAAACTTGATTATGGGATAATTTTGACATCCAGATAAACAGTTGCTGGCATACATGCATACAGAGACTCCATTTAGAAGAGGTAATGTAATTACGTTGGTGCAAAGTATTTTTAACCCTCACACAATCAGCTATAATAGCAAAACCTTTTTAAGTTGTCAGAGCATGCAAACACACACAAGGTGTTGACCTGAATCTTGATGATTACCGATTCCCTGTGAGCCCGATGCCCCATATTAATTTGTCGCAATCACGAGACCCATTCCCTGCGACATCAACAGGAAACTGAGTGTCTGCGAAACGCAGTTAGACGTGCTCTTTAAAAGTAAACTATTGTTTGTTATAAACAGTGCAAACACATCCCAGAGTTACACAGGCACTTCTTATGACTCTGTGGTTAAGATCTTGTGATAAAGTTATGACCTGGGCTACTGATTTCTCCTCTACACTTCTGGGTGGCCACAGCTACATGTAATGCGCCTAATCACAACTGATTGTATTTACACTCCTCTGCATAGTTGGAGATGGATGACATCAGCAAAACAAAACATTATCAGCAAAAAAATCAAGAAATATCCACATTTGACACAAAAAGGGTTTTTTTTGTCGACACCTGAGCTCTTTCCCCCGTATCATTACAAATTCTTGTAACTGAAGTCCGCTTATAACAAAGTTAAACAAAGTGGAGGCCCGATGGCTTTTATGCCCTGCATGAGGACCACTTTAAAACCCATTAACATACTTTGATGGGACTCAACACTTATTAGGAGGATGGAATTTAAGGACTTCCAGATGTATTCCGCTGTACAGTGACATAGGCAGACACCATGGTATGCAAACAAAATAAAGCACAGAACATCTGAGACTCCACTGCTGTACTTAAGATTTATAAAAAAAAACAAAAAACAAAAAACAATTTAGAAAGATCCTTTAATGTTTTTGATCCTTCATGAAAACCTCAAGAAAAACAGTACCTTGACAGATGTTGCACTCTGTGGGGATCCCTCTCTTGACAGGCCAGGAATTTTGTCTATAGAAATTGAAACGTGACAAAAAAGAAACAGTAAGACTGAAGATAGAGTAAAAAAGATATTTGGAATAACAAAATAAGAAATGAGAAAAAGGTGAAACGACGAGGGAAGCAGAAATTCAACTGAAAGAAGACAAGCAAGTCGGTCTGGAAAGTAAGTATGAGGGTGCTTATGGGGATCGCAGCCTTGTAAATGTGTTGGAAGTCTGGTTCCAGGATCCAGTGAGGTACCTACACTAGAAGGTCTGGAACAATCAAGAAACACAACGGTGCTCTGAACCTCATTGGCTGAATGCACGGCTCCTCTCCAGTCACTGGAGGAGGAGTTTCTTCCTCTACTGACTTTCCTTCTATAAGAAAAACACTGCGCTGTCCAAAGCCTTGTAATCAACTCTACTAACAAACTTCAAGCACCTAGAAATGAAACAAAAACACTCCAGAGTGGAAGCTTTGGCTACAGGAATATCCATCAGACATCCTATACCCTCTCCCCTCTACTTGCACACACGACCTGGTGGCATCTTTATGAGGCCTGACAAAGTGGCAGACAGAACGGGGAGCAAGGCTGGCTGCTGGAGACATTAGAAACACTCTCTGTCTCTCTCAGGTTACGCAGACTGTGAATAGATTAGGTTTGACAACTGTAACTTTTCAATATATCTGAAACAAATCCTCTGCATGTCACCTCATCTTACTTTTTAATTCATTTCCACTGAACAAACAAAGGAATGCATGGCTATACATTTTGAAATATAATCCAGGAGAAGTGGCTAATCTGTCTATTAACTCATCAAACAAGACGTAGTCTATCCAGTCTTAGACAGCTATACTGAACTGTACTTACCAATCATCCTGCTCTGAGAATAAGTCTCTTCATAACCTGTTGGAAGACCAAACCGTAAGGTCACCGGCCAAGTACATCACAATAGATGGGGTTTTCTAATCTAAAAGCAACCTATGGAACATACTACTACTCTAATGCTTCCCTAAAAATATTTACTCTTAAAACTCGTTCAAATCATGGATTCAGATGGCAACATTTTGCCATGTTAGCCATGAAAACTGCTAAGCACTAACTTCATGAGTGAAAAAGCACCAATCAAATGGAAATTTAAAAGAAAAATGACCGGCATTGAAGATGGCAGTGGACCTCAAAAGAAACAAAACCAACCCCCCCCCAAAAAAAACAAACACTGGTGGAAACAGAGGAATTGGAGGGATTAGAGACAAGAATGAATAAAGAACATGCACCGCACATGGAGATACTTTAGCACTTGTGCATTTTACAGTACTGTTATTTAATAATTTTTGGTGGTCTTACAGGAAATCTATTATGTGGACTTGGTTTTCCATAACATTCCAAGTGAGAGGGTGGGACTAAAAAACACAAAGAGCATGATGCTCTTACATTATTCAGCCACTTTCTAGATAAGCTGTAAAATTCACTGTTCCCACACAGAGTCATCTTATCAAAACGTATTTCCAGACAAGATGTATTTGTAGTCATGAAAGTGTAATATAACACTAAATATGATCTGCGATGAAAATGTGTTCAATTGGAACACCTCTGAAATTTTAAATCATTTTTAATATTACTTTATAAAAGTGCAGGAACCATGAAAAGTGCTAATGTACCTCCGCAACAGGTAGTGGAAATGGCATTGATCACAATACAGCAAAGTCTGTACTAAACTCTAATTCAGAAACTACTTTCATGATATAACTTACAAAAGACCTGGGTGAAAAAAATGTCTGTCAAAAAGTTTCCTTTGTAAAATACTTTTTTTTTTTGAAAGACGAGTCGACTCTCAAGTCACTGAAATTTAAAAAGCCTGAAGTCTTCTGTTCCTGCATCCTTCTCAAGACAGAACACAAAATGAAAAGGATGCAAGAAAGGAACAACAACCCAGCTTACTGTCACCCAAGTCTAAGCTTATTTACATAGCTCAATGTACAGACCCAAAGTGTCATGTCCACTCTGTTGAGGAAAGAGTGGCCCCCAGAGGTGCTCAGAAACACCCGTGTGACTCTCTGGACCATCCACACCTGAAAAGCCGGTCAGCCAGGTTAACAGCCATGGACAGACAGTGAATAATAGTAAAATAAGAAATGAAGGATGGAAGAAAAAAAAAAAGTATATATATAAAATCCATTTCACAACAATGCACATTTTAGGAGCTGAACTTAAAACATGACCTTGAATCAGGGCCTACAGGCACTCACAGATTACCTTATTTACTTTTGGGCTCTGGATAGTTAGTATAAAATTTAGCTTTCCAAATGAACAATGTTTACTCAGAGGCTGTATGTCCTCTTCCTGAGTTAAGGCAACAAATGGCTTATGAGTAAAACTTGTCAGTGGAAGCAGTGACTACATTTTCCACTCCCATTTAGCAGTGCTGTTACATAATTTGTTCCATCAGCTGGATCGTTAAGACCAGAACTAATTACTTTATCCATTTTACTCTCTGCAGTATTTATTAATGCTGTGCCACTTTATTGAATTTATATTGAATTAATCTGTGTTATCGACTTATTAAGTTTACTCCACATGTTATGGTGATTTGCTTTGGAGTTTTAAACTCTTATCAATATTGTGATGCCAGTAAAAGCACTGCATACTGCATCAGGGGAGGGGAAACTAAGATTTCTACATACTCTTGCCTTGCTGTGAGGGGAAAGGGATGCTCTTGGCTCTGTCTGGTGAGTATCCTCTGCTGCTGACGCTGGAGCCAGAGCGGCTGTGCGGGGAGCGGGCCACCTCTCGGCGCACGGGAGAACGATCTCTGAGAGGAGGAAACGGGGCTGTCTTTCTCCTGTAGTGGTCTCTGTCCTCGCTGGGGAAAACAGGGGAAATGTGAGCCCTACCAAAATCTGAAAGGTCCAAACATTGAAAGCTTTTTTTTTTCTTTTTTGTGAATTATCTGAGGAAAGTTATTCCTGATTGCAATCTAATAGCAGCAATTTACATTGACCCAATGACGGTTCCACCTCTCTCACTCATTTATGTATCAACACAGAACAATGCTGCCACCTAGCACTGTAAGGTCATTCTGCTGTGTGCAACAAATTCCTATTTTATGTTTTATTTATGCTACCCATATCCGTTTGCAGAGGTATTTGCGGAGAGGCTTTTTAAAACCGTAATTTCCCCAAAAGACTGCAAAAACTGCCTTATTGACTTGAAAACTATTGTTCCCTTTAATATTTTAAAACATGCATCCCAAACATTTTCATTTAAAGATCACAGTAGCTGTGTTGCTAATCAAACACTCCCTCTCTGACTGTAACTTCGCCTATCTGCAGCGAAACAGCTACACAGTCAGACAATGGTGGCACCTCAGGCAGGATGTAACCACCCATTTAGGTTAGTAAGGTTTGATGCTTCAAAGTGAGTTTTCACCATGAGCATCTTGCTGTTCTGAAACCAGATATAATGAGACGGGGGTGGATCTGACCCAGAAACTGAGGGACAGTGCACCTTGCTTTAACCTCCTTTTTTTATCCTAATGAGGACCATCATTTACAGTATGAGCATTAATTAAGACAATAGAGTCAACAGGAAAGTGGCTGAGGTCACAAAGCAAGAAAAAAAAGGGCTATGTGTGTATTATATACAGTGCTTAACAAATTAATTAAACAATCACTCAATGTAAGGTTTATGTCACAGCTGCCCTAAAATGTGGTAATTAACAAAATCATTTTTATGTTCTATAATAGATAATCCATCGCTATGCGCAAGGTCTTTAATCAAAATTATATTTTTAATGCTAAAATATAATTGTTGTTATGTATTAATTTTCTAATTTAAATAGTAAACCACATTATCTTTTTTACTTTTTTTTTTTTTTTTAAATAACATGCCAAGTTAGTTACTTGCATTCCTGAACATTAAAGTTTAAGTGTTTAAATGTTATGCCTGGTTTTTCTAGAGAAGTCCAGTGTGCCAGCTAAAACTTGGGTATAAAAAACAGTGTGAATTCAGTTTAATGCCCCGAATGATGTAGGAATTTTCAGTTTTAAACAAGTTGACAGATATCTAAAATACAATTGTGCTTTTTTGTTTTTATGACAGGTACTTGAACCTCCTAGGACCTGGCGTCCACATATGTAGACATCACATTTTGGGTTGTCTAGACCAAAATACCCTTGGCAAATGCTGATTAGTTTTGCTCTACAAGGGCCTGATATACACTTACGAGGACATTATACTGCCACTGTTCTATCAAAATTTTAAACGAATGTCCTCATATGCGGACCTCATTTTTCTCAGAAACAAAAATCAGGTAAGAAAAAAAAAAATCTGGTAATTATTTGTTTTTACATTCATCAGGTCCCAATCAGCCCAAATAGCAAAGAGAAATTAAAAATGCATGCCATGAAAGAGTTCGGGTCTTAGGAGGTTAAAAATGTAGGTGCTATATATAATAAATTAAGACATTTCTTTAATGGCTTTCACTCTTACCCTCTGTCCAGGTTTAGTATAGCCTGTACTAGTGTGTCTTCCCCACTCTCTGGGAGCGCTCTGGGTGCTGGATAGATGCCTTGGCCTCTAACACTATGAGGTGGTGGTGCACGGGCGCTGAGGGGATTAACAAAAAATAAAAGACAGACACACACACAAGTTAGTGTTTGCAGATAAGCACACAGTGTAGTACATTGTGTTTATTTAGATATCTTTGGAGAAATTTTGTAGAGCCTATGACATAACCTATGTAAGTGGCCGGCGGCGTTGCCAGCATCTATGCTTGTGTACTGAACATTATGTGATAGTTACCGTGTGTTGTCTCTGTGTTTTATATGTGGTGTCAACCATGACAAAAACAAATAAAATGGTAGGACTTTTTCCCCTCCTGGTTCTTCACTCTTTGTTGTGGTCAGTTTTTTTTCAGTGGAACAAACATGTTTGTCCCTCAAGATTTTCCACTTCTTTGAACATTCCCTCATGTCCATTCTGCAATCTCTCTTCAGAAATTTACTGACATTTGTGAGTACTTAATTGACACTATGATTGTTATTACCTATAATGAGGTGATGATTGTTATTCTCTCTGATATATTAAATTAAAAAAGCTGCAGCAAAACAGTAGCTGGAGATGTATAGGAGAAATCAATGATATTGAACAGATCAACCACGATGTGTACATTTCTAGGGAGGTGCATGTCAGGCTACGGTTCAGAAGGGTGTATGACACAGTTACGGCGTAGCCACAGAGTGAATTTCTCATTGAAGCACAAATCTTCAAAAAGCAATTCACATCTGCTAAGTGACCACATGAGCTAGAGCTCTTTCAACAGCCACAAATCCAAGCCTTACTTCAAACAGGTTGACTGGACACATGCTTTCTGGCTAAAGATAAAGGGCAGCATTTTTCTTAGTATCAGTTGTGTAAAGAAATATCAAGGAGATATTTTGTGTATCTAAAACATGACAGGAAACAGAATTAACATCCAAATGGTCTAAGGCTACACTAGAAGGAGTATTAAGGGTGGCTTTAGTCCAGGAGATAGAGCAGGTTGGAAGCCTGGTGGTTTGGTCTCTGTCTGCCCCAGTCTGCATGCCAAATATCCTTGGGCAAGATACTAACCCCAAGTTGCTCTCTGATGCACTGATCCGAGTATGAATGTGTGTGAATGTTAGATAGAAAACAGTTTACCTCAGAAAAAAATGCTTGCATGACTGGGTATGAATAGATGAATGAGACATGTTATGTAAAGCGCTTTGCGTGCTCATCCTGTGCAATACAGGATATTTGCTTTGCAATAACAAAATCCTAAAATGGGAAAAAACATGTTTTGTGCTTTTTGCCCTCCTTTTGTCAAGAATTTTAGACAACTTAAACAACCATGCATCCGACGCAGCTATGAAAACAAAATCATCCTCAACTTTCCCCTCTTCTCTCTCTGCCTGCCTAGATTGGTCTATCCAGTGAGTACACTTTATGCCCAAGTACTGTTCATGAATTTTGCTACTGTACAAACAGCACATTTGCAAAATGCACCCATGTGTGACGACATAATACCTACAGGTCTCTTACCACATCTCAGTGTCAGAGAGGATTAAACTAATTAAAGCTAATCCTTCAACTTTTCACAAAGTGAACAAAGTGTTACATAGACATGCAAGTTACCTCCGCTCTTTGTTGTTAAAGTCATAACACTACAGAGTGGAAAGTGACTCATCAGTTAAGTAACATGAACTTACACTGCATATATAATTTTTATTTTGGCAGTAGCAAAGAGCACAGATATAACTGGCAAACCTTATCAGTGTTTTTAATAATGAAATATGCACAATGCAAATGCAACATTGAGGGTTTTACTACACTTTAGGGCACTGATTGTACTGGATATTAAAATATTCTTAATAATGTTCAAATAAGCTACGTAGCACTATTTAATGTGCTATTATCACACATCAGCATTACACACAGGTAAAATAAATTTTGACTCATATTTGTTAATGTTATTTACAGCTAATTAGTGGTGCCTTTGTCTATTAACAGACAAAAATCACACTGAATTGAACCAGTATTTTGAGAGGATATTGTAAATTTGTCAACTAAATGTCTGCAAACCTAGTGTTTAGCCTAAATATAGACACTGTTTAGCCAACATTGCTAGACCAACAGTTGTGTAAACTAAGAGTCTGGAGAGCTCAGCAGAGACCACAAGAAAAGGAAATGAAGTAAGACAGGCCAATATGGGTCAGAAACAGACCATGACTCGTGATTGCTGGTATGTACACAAACATTACAAACACATCCCCCCCTAAATCCCCCCCAAGTCCAACCAGAGAAGCTAAACACAAATGACTTGCTCATAACATCAAGTGAATAGAACAAGACTGTCCCCTGCTGTCCAAAATGAAAACATTTTAATAAGCAACAGTCCAAATACACCATCTGGCCGGGGCCTTTCTGTGTGGAATTTGCATGTTCTCCCCGTGTTTGTGTGTGGGAGGAAGCCGGGTACTCTGGCTTCCTTCCACAGTCCAAGAACACATTAGTGGGGCTACGTTAACTGGTGTCTCTAAATTGCCCATCGCTGTGAATGTGTGTGTGAATCGTTGTCTGTCTCTCTCTGTGTTAGCACTGTGTCAGATTGGTGACCTGTCCAGGGCGTACCCTGTCTCTCGCCCTATGTTAACTGAGATATTCTCCAGCCCCACTGCAACCCTGATAAGATTAAGCAGAAGAGGATGGATGGAATACTGTATGCATACAGAATGTGGCTGATAAGGCTAATATTAAAACAAATCTTAAGACAAACAGTTTACCCAAACTCCAAAGGCCGCCCTGTGTGGGGGTCATCCCTGGGTACCCTGTAAGGATAGTCCTCCTACACAACAAAGAAAATGTGGAGAAAAAAAATCATTCTTATTCGCCACTTCTATATTATTTGTTATCTCTTGAGACAGAAAAAAAACCCCATCTGGTTAAAAATAGTGTAAAATGACAAAAAGCATTGTATTTATTTTGCATACATAACCCACTGATAAGTGAGAAATGACAAACTAGCTGTGATGACGGCTAGATAAATTTACAATTTTAGAACTCAAATGTAAACACAAACTCTAAAGAGTAATATAGGAAAAAAGCAGAAAAATTAAAGAGCAACACAATCTTTATAAAGGGAATTTAAAAGTCTAAGAACAAACTGATGGAGTTCAATAGATGCCCATAGTACATATGTGTTTCAAAATATCTTAAATTATATTGTTAACTATTTTGTCCTTGGATTGGCCCCTTAAACTAACAATATTATGGGAAATATCAAAACTGTAGAGACTTTGAACAAAAAAACAAATCCGTGTGCCTCCCCTGGTCTCCATTACACTGTGTATGAACGAGGTTGCTTGCTTTTGATTGAAAATATGTAGTTCACCGATTTGATTACAATATACCAAAAAAGAACAAAATTACTCATGAAAATCGCACTCTTACCCTCCTTGAAGGTGGAATGGCTCTGCGTTCAGCAGGGAAATGAGGGCCATCTCCATGGTAACCCCTCTGATCTTCATGGTAACCCCGGGGACCGCCTCCATTTGGGTAAAAGCGGGGACCTCCTTCATAATCGTAGCCACCACGGCTGTAGTCATCTTCTGGCCTTCCAAAGGGGCCTCTTCGCTCAACCCCTCCAGCCGCCCGTGGGTATGGACCCTATACACACACACACACACACACATACCTTTTTTAAAAATTATATATGTTTTTTTTTTCAATTCTTGCTCAGTTTTCGTTAAAAAAAGTCTGATCCAGAGCTTATGGCAACTTGAAAATAAATCTTTAAAAAGATTCCTGGTGTTATTTTATTATTCAATCTCAATCCACAAAAAAATAAATAAAAATTATTAAAAATAATAATCAGCAATTGTCAAGGGATAAATAAAGAAAACTATTAAGGCATAATTTGCATGCGGGAATTATTAAATGGGATGCAGTGATAAAGAGGAGCTCACCGGCCTGTCTGTTAAAAAGCGCTCATCATACACCTCCCGTATACTCCTTTCTCGCCTGTAAGTCACTGAAACGGGCAAAGAGTGAAACATACTGTTACCACAGTGTCTCTGTTCAAGTGTGGTCGGACTAGCTTCTTCGAGCTGCAATATTAATAAAGTATTAAATAGAACTTTTTTTCAGAAGCCATCTGACATGAAATTGAGGGCCAACACAGATGACATTGTTCTATTTAGATAACTTGAATCTTGTGGTTCCCTAATGTTTCATCTGAAACTGTCTGAAGTGAAGCACCTTTTTAGCATCACACAGGTGCAGGCTTCAACACAAAAGCAGCTTTTGCAAAAAGAACTTGTCTAATACATAAAACGTTTTGAATATTGGTACAGTTTCTACATACAGTTTCTTTTTCTTTAGGCTTTTTGGGCTTCTCAAAACAATCTATAAAGAAAGTTCATATAAAGACTTCAGGGCAGACATCAACAGAAAACATCAAAGACAAGACAGGGCACGCGGTCTGAAATGCAAGTGAGCAGGCTGAGATTACTTTGTGCAGGTTATATGACCTAACGTGGAGGTGAAGAAGAGAGTGCATGGAGGGTGGAGTGGGTGGAGATGAATGTCAGGGGTGATTTGTGATAGAAGAACAGCAGCAAGAGTGAAAAGAGATGGTCGTGAGAACTGATGTCATGTGTGGTTTGGAGATGGGGGCATTGACAAAAACACAAGAGACTGAGCTGAAGGTGACAGAGTTGAAGATGTTAGGATCTTCGTTGGGAGTAACCAGGATGGACAGGATTAGAAATGAGTACATCAGAGGGATAGCTCTCAAAGTTAGAGGCAAGGCAGAGATTTTTGGACATGTACAGAGGAAGGATAGTGGACATATTGGACAAAGGATGTCGAAAATGGAGCTGCCAGGTGGGAGTAAAAGAAGAAGACTACAGAGAAGATTCATGAATGTAGTTGAGGAGAACGTGGAGGGTTGGTGTCACAGAGGAGAATGTTAGTGATAAAGTAAGATGAAGGCAGATGATTCACTGTGAAGACCCCCAAAGGGAGCAGCCAAAAGAACAAGACTGACCTAACGTGACAGGTTAAAGTACATTTGATCCGCAGTATATTAGTCAACATAGTCATCAGCTTGATGGCAACTAAACACTATCATTAACAAATCATCACTACTGTTTCTGTGGTAAATTTACAACTAATTGCGACGTAAACCAGGCTGCTATCACGGCTAACTAGCTAGCTTCAATACATGCACCAAACACCAGCACGTTTGTGTAGTAAGTTAATATATCGTTAAGGCCACCAACAAAATCCTTTAATATGTACGTCAGATTGCGGCTTCATCTACATAAACTATAGAGGTAAATAATTTAACTGAAAAATAACAAATCGAGCTTACTTTCCTCTGTCGCCCAGTTAGCTTAGCTTCTCCCGGTAGCCACGGTCGTTATTTACGTTGTGCACGTCATCAAAGTGCGACGCACAATATACGGCGTTTTTTTTCCCGTTTGCTGAACAACTGCTCCGTGTAAATAAAATTACACACCACATTTTTAAACAGCTTTGGCATTATTCTAACGGACGGTGTGGTGTTGGTAAGAACTACTGTGAAGGTAGGGAGTTGCTCGAATTAACGTTAAATTGAATAATGCTGTGTTGATAGTGGATGTATTAAGCTGAACTGCTGGTTATGTGCTTTATGACCATCATGTGTCTTTCAGAGTGTTTTATTTGAGTCCAGTATGAGCGGGGGTTTGGCACCAAGCAAAAGTACCGTCTATGTGTCGAACCTGCCATTCTCTCTCACCAACAATGACCTGCACAAGGTAGGTTTGTCCCTGTAACTCTTAAGTGATTGTCCTGTGCCACCACCACAAACTTGAAATTAAAAAAATAAGAACAAATGTTGTAAAGATTTTCAGCTTTCATTCAAGGGATTGGACAAAGGCGTCTAGGAACTGCAGCTATTTTATGCTCCTGTTTCTGGGGCTCTGGTTCTTCAAGAGTTGTTGAACAGAAGGTTAAGAAGAGAGGTGACCATCAGTGAACAGCAGTATGGCTTCATGTCAAGAAAAAAACCCTAAAAACGCGGCGCTTTCTTTGAGAGTATTTTTTTTTAGAAGTACAGAGAAGGTCAGAAGGAGTTGCATAGTGTTTTTGAAGAAAGCATTTGATATGAACTGTGATACTGTATGAGAAAGTCAGGAGGGGCAGAGAAGGATGAGTGCTTGGTTGCAGGACATGCATAAGGACAGAGAGACAGCGGTGAGGTATGTGGTAGTGTTGATAGATGGGTGAAAGTGGGGGTGGGATTACATTAGGGCTCGCCAGACAGATGAGGTCAGGCAGGAGTTTCCGTGGGTTATGATGTTTGCAGAGGACATTGTGAGCTGTAGTGAGAGTAGGGAGCAGATGGAAGAGGAATGAAAGTCTGTCAGTAAAAGCAAGACAAAATACGTGTGTGTGAAGGGAGACAGGTCTAGCAGTGAAGGTGCAGTATAGAGATAGTAAATGTGAATGATTTAAATAGGTGAACCGAGGTCAACCAGAGAAGATTCATCAAAATTGTGAAAAAGATTATGCAGAGCAGGATGCTAGTGAGAGGGTGAGATGGAACCAGATAATCCACTGTGGCGACCTCATAAAGTGAGCAGTCAAGAGAACAAGAAGATATATAAACACTTCACTTTATTAATATACGAAATAGTTTTCAAGCAATGACTGCCTGACATTTCAAGTCATGGAGATCACCAAAAATTGGGTTTCCTATTTTGTGATGCTTTGCCATGCATTTTCTTTTTGCCTGCTTAGATCACCATGGAAACTAAATTAAACACATAACGTGGTCTAGAGCATGTTATTTTCTGACTTTAGGTTAAAAATGGGCTGTATGTGCCATATTTTTACTAATGTTTTTATTTTTTTAGTTTCCTACAAGTATGATATAGAGTCTAAGGAATTTGTTTTATACATTACTGATCTGATATTTTTAATTACCAAGAATATTTCACCTTGATCTGGCCACAAAAAAAAGTGACTTCCACATCTCCATCATCAGGCTGTAGGACAGTGTCAGTTGATCAAGTTTAAAGTTTCAGAGCTCGAATGTGCAGCTTTTACATTAGAAATAAACAGCAGCACTGAGAGTACACATGGTGGTAGAATAAATATATTAATGTGTGAGATTAAGATAAACGATTTTCTGTGGCATTTGCTCTCGACTTATTTGCACACAGCTGATGCCTTTTTCTAATCTTATTCTTTAAATTTCTTTATAGAGATTTCTCACTTGTTCCTCAGATAATGCCTATAAATGAAGTTGTTGGAATTAACTGAAGATGAGCCACATGACGTGTCAACTCTCCTTTTACGTAGGCACATAAAAAGCCTGAAGCAGAAAGCCTGACTTAACAGGGAAAGTTAATAACCATAGTTGTGACACCTGTGATCTCTGACTGGGATTTTAGGTTTTGTCAAGCAGCTTAAGCAAAGAAAGCTTGGCTTTCAGTTTAACTTCCTTCGTGGCACACCCCACCTCTCTCTTCGGTCATATGTTCGAGGGTCTTTCTATTTGGGTTTGTTGCCAGCAAAGTACATGCTCAGGTGAGATTAATTGATTGGCTGAGGCAGATCATTCGGCCTTCAAAAATTCCTGGATTGCATGCACATTATATTTTGGGTTACATTTCAGATTTAGTGCAAAGTGCCATCCTCAAATTTGGCATGGGTTTGAGGATGTCACTTTGTCAAGTATATCTCTGTACTCTTCAGAATTCATCCAGCTACTTCTATCTTCTGTCACCCATTGTTACTGGAAGCCATGCATACTGCCTCCCCCATGTTTTACAGCGTGCTGTGAATTCTGAGCTTTAGTTTGGGAACATCTTCATTAGATTCTGTAGTGAATCCTAGACTTGGATAATCTATCAAAAGTAGTTCAAGAAAGGAACAGTGGTGAACCAGTGACGGGGCCATGGGTGGCCAAACTGATGGACGTGAAGAGTGAAGCCTGATCTGTGTGGTCTGATCTAACAGATGAGCCGCTGTAGCTCAAACTGCCAAAACAGTTCATGCTGGTTCTGATAGAATTGTGTCAGAATACACAGAGAATCACACTTTGTTGCCTATGGGGCTGCACAGCCTCAGTCCAGTCAGGGTGTCCAGGCTGACCTGTTTATCACAGAAAGCGCCAACAATGGCGACGTGAGCATCAGAACTGGACCACGGAGCAAAGGAAGAAGATGGTCTGGTCTGTGTTTGTTACCACTGAAACACCTGGATGCACTATAAAAGAGAGACAGAGATTTCTGCTGGGAACTCTTGGGTCTTACCATCCATGTGGATGTTCCTTTGACACCTACCTAAGCATTGTTGCAGATCATGTACACCCTTCCGTGGAAATTGTATTCCTTGATAGCTGTGGCCTCTTTCAGCAGGATAATGCGCTCTGCCACAAAGCAAAAATGGTTGAGGAATGCTTTGAGGAGTTGGCCTCCAAATTCCCCAGATCTCAATCTAATCAGTTGTCAAGTGGGATCTGCTGGACAAACAAATCTGATCCATTGAGGCTCCACCTCGCAACTTACAGGATTTAAAGGTTCTGTTGCTAACATCTTGGTGCTAGATACCACAGCATGCCTTCAGGGATCTAGTGGAGTCCATGGCTTGATAGATCATCATGGCTGTTTTGGCAAAAAAGGAGGACCAGGTGATATTAGGGAGGCGAACATAATGCTATGTCTGATGTGTAGATGTGTTAAACAGGTATTACTTTATCATAGAAATGGTCATATGATTATCCCCCGATGTTGTCATCCAGGTGTTTTTATGTTACCTAGCACACCAGTTTTTCTGATATTACAGCTGGCTGTCTGCACCTTAAGCCTACAGTCATTATATAACTGTAAAGTAAGCTAAAGTGACAGCTCTGTCAGTTTCTAAGTATATTTGGACCTCGCTGTATGTTTATTATGCATGAAAAGAGTGAAATTCCCCAGCGGTCTCTGAATCCAAGAACCTCTCACTGAAACAAATCACTGTGTATCATTTCAGCTATTCAGCAAATATGGCAAAGTTGTAAAGTAAGTATTTATTTTATTTTATTTTATTTTGGAAATCATAAGCAATGAATGATGCAACAGAAAGCAATAATTTGGTAGTTTTGAAGTGATGTAACAGTTTCTGCCTCAGTCGTTTCCTCACAGGTATTAATAACTAGGATGGTTTCTCTCAGGGTCACGGTGGTTAAGGATAAAAACACTCGGCAGAGTAAAGGAGTGGCGTTTGTTCTCTTCCTGGATAGAGAGTCGGCTCATAACTGTGCAAGAGCAGTGAACAACAAACAGGTGAGCCTGTGCAAGGTTATATACTGATTTTTTTTCACTAAGCGTAACCCAGAGGCTTTCTGCCAGCGATGTTTCTGTAATGGATTTTGAGCGAGTGAAATATTTTTGCCTCCCAGTTATTTGGCAGAACGGTTAAAGCCAGCATTGCCATAGATAATGGACGAGCAGCAGAATTTATAAGGAGACGGAACTACACAGACAAAAGTAGATGCTACGAATGTGGGGTCAGTAAATATCTACTTTTTTTAAATTTTTGGGTCCTGTGTGGCAAATTTTATTACAGTTAGAGATGCAGTTGTGATAGTTTTCCTGTGTTTTCACAATGACACATGTCAGGATTCTGGACATTTGAGCTACGCGTGTCCCAAAAACATGCTGGGAGAGAGAGAACCTCCGAAGAAGAAAGAAAAGAAAAAGAAGAAAAAGGCTCAACAGCCCGAGCAAACGTGTGTAATTTATGGCATATATATTTGTGCAACAGAATATATCACAGTACATCTACATTTTTATTTATTTATTTTTTTTTTAACTTTTAGCGAAGAAGAAGAAGGAGAAGAAGAAAGTGAAGAAGAGGGAGAAGACCCGGCTTTAGATAGCCTAAGCCAAGCCATAGCTTTTCAGGTAAGGGTGCAAAGACAAGAAATATCTACCTAAAAATATCTAGAAGTTTTGATTCAGAGGATTGCATTATGAGTTGCAAAGTTACATTATGGAAAGTCTGACTCAAAATAAATGAAAAACTGTCAGCACTGACATATTTGTTGTCTATTTGTTGCCCTCCAGCAAGCCTGTATCGAGGAAGAACAGAAAAAACAGAAGAGGCAGGCAGAGGATAATGCTCATGCTTCAACGTCGTCAGACTCCAAGAAGCCACGGATCAAAAAGAGCGCATACTTCAGTGATGAGGAGGAGCTCAGTGACTAATGGATGCGTAGACTTGAACGTTTTATTTGGATAAATATGGACATTTTTTAGCTGTTTTTTTTTTTGTGCAGGTGTAAAATATGTTTCAAACTTTATCATATGTTGATAAAGTTTGAATTTTTTCTGTGTCAATTCTATGTTTTTAGTGCAAAATCAGATTTAAAAAAAAAAAAGCCAAACAGTTTGGGTACTGCTTTGGTTGGTTGTAAATAAAATCTGATCTTTTTATATGCTGCCAGTTTTCTATTAAATGTCAAAGGTGATTCTGAATATTTTATTTCAGCACAATATTCACACATTTAAAAAAAAAAAAGATATATACGTATATGTATATACACACAGAGTATCTCACAAAAGTGAGTACACCTCTAGGTGAAAATGTCCAAACTGTGCCCAAATTTGTCAATATTTTCAGTGGCCACCATTATCTTCCAACACTGCCGTAACTCTGTGGGGCATGGAGTTCACTAGAGCTTCACAAGGTGCCACTGCAATCCTCTTCCACTCCTCTATGATGACATCATGGAGCTGGTGGATGTTAGAGACCTTGCGCTCCTCCACCTTCCATTTGAGGATGCCCCACAGATGCCACGCCAGTCAAATACCTTTACCTTAGTTTATTTAGCAATGCACTGGTCTTTTTGGAGGTGTGTTTGGGATTGATATCATGTTGGAATACTGTCGTGTGGCCCAGTTTCTGAAGGGAGGGGATCATGCTCTGCTGGAGTATATCACAGTACATGTTGGCATTCATGGTTACCTCAATTAACTGTAGTTCCCCAGTGCCAGCAGCAGTCATGCAGCCCCAAACAATGACATTCCACCACCATGCTTGACTGTAGGCAAGACACATTTGTCTTTGTACTCCTCACCTGGTTGCCGCCACACATCCTTGACACCATATGAATAATATTAAGTTTGTCTTGGTCTCATAAGGCCACAAATAATCCATGTCCTTAGTCGTCTTGTCTTCAGCAAACTGTTTGCAGGCTTTCTTGTGCATTATCTTTAGAAAAAGATTCCTTCTGGGACGATAGCCATTTAATGCAGTGTGTATGGTCTGAGAACTGACAGGCTGACCCTCCACGCCTTCAACCTCTGCAGCAATGCTGGTAGCACTCATACATCTATTTTCAAAAGACTACCTTTGGATATGACGCTGAGCATGTGCACTCAACTTCTTTGGTCGACCATGTTGAGGTTTGTTCTGAGTGGAAACTGTCCTGTTAGACTCCTGTATGGTCTTGACTACTGTTTGTTGGCAATATTCTTATAGCCTTGGCCATCTTTATGTAGAGTAACAATTCATTTTTTCAGATCCTCAGAGAGTTCTTTGCCATCATGTGCCATGTTAAACTTCCAGTGACCAGTATGAGAGAGTGAGAGCACAATAACACCAAATTCAACACTTCCAGTTCCTCATTTGCACCTGACACCTTGTAACACTAACGGGTCACATGACACCAGGAAGGGAAAATGTCTAATTGGGCACAATTTGGACATTTTCACTTAAGGATGTACTCACTTTTGTTGCCAGCGTTTTATGCAATAATGGCTGCATATTGAGTTATTTAGAGGGAACAGCAAATTTACACTATTGTACAAGCTGTGCACTGACTACATTGTACAGTGTATTCATTTTTTGAGATATCTATCTATACATACATACACACATATACACACACACACATATATACGTATATATATATATATACATATATATGTGCTCTTTTTAAAGCTTAGAAAAGCGGAAACCACTTGCAGTGACCCACACGTTGCATATGTAAATGTAGGAAATAAAATGCTCCGAGTGGGTTTCCGCTGCAATAAAATACCTTGAATATAAAAAGATGTTGGAACCGCTCGCTGGTGCGGCGCTTGGTGGAAATATCTTTTTGATGCCTGCTTGCGTCAGCACGCAAATACAAAGAGGGATTTCCCCCATGTTTGATGCGTCTGCGGCAAACTGGTGTGCCATTAATGCCGTCTGCGCGAAGACGCAGGGATATGAAAGGATTCGCGGCACAGTCTTATTTGAGCAGTATCCAGCATTGCTACAGACGCAGAACATTAGTGGGATTTGTTGCATTTAGGTGCTGTCGGAAAGTGTCGTAATTTAGTGCGGGCAAAATTGACAAACAACTACATGTGGAAATTATGGCGTCATGAAGAGCACATAGGGTGCTTTTTGAAACATTTTTCCTATATTGGAGGTGTGGTTTAATTACTAGGATGTGAATTTGTTAGAGCATTTCATTAGAGGGAAAGACTGCAAGTGAAATATTGTATAATGGATTTAGGCGGAGACTTGTATGGTTTTTAGTCATTACTGTCATAAAAAAGCAAATGGAATCATTACTTAGCACTCTAAATCGACAGAAGGGGGAGCTTACGCAGGGAACGTGAAGGCGGCATTGATTCATCAAGAGGAATGTCAAGCCACGGGAAGTAACCCAGCCTGTGATTGGTCCCAGCCCGTCACGTGAGCATTTTCCAAGCGGAGTTTCCACGACAGCTGGAAGCCGAGCGGCACAAGCGCATCGCTTCTCGGCTAAAAAAAATTGAAATAACAAGGCTCCTGGTCGTCTCAGCACCTCCAGATAAACCCCGGTCTGGCATGGGCGACAAGAGGAGTCCGACAAGGTAACGAGCGAATTAGTGCGTGCTGGATATTCAGGGCTAGGGGAGGGGAGCGGACATCGGCAAGCGCATGGGGGAAAAAATGGGTTTTCTTTACGGCCCCCCTCCCCTTCTCTCTCCCTCTCTCTTTCTCTCTCACTGCCTCACTCGCTGCTTGTGTGTATGTGCGCGTGCGGGGAATATGTGTGTGTGTGCGCGCGCGCGGGTGTTAAAACCTCATCGCCAATTACAGTGTCGGATCATAGCGCGCTTTGCAGATGATTTCCTAAATCCTACAGGCTTACCCTGATGTTTGCTATCGATAGCCTTCGCGGATGAGTGGTGCCCGAACTCACTCTTGTCTCCTCTCGACCCTTTCCTCTCTCATCTTCTCTTTCCGTTTTTTTTCTCCTCTTTTTTTCCTCCTTTTTTTTCTAAATTTATTGTCTTAAAAGGCCGAAGCGTCAACCGAAGCCCTCCTCCGACGAGGGGTTCTGGGACTGCAGCGTGTGCACGTACAAGAACACGGCAGAGGCTTTTAAGTGCATGATGTGTGATGTCAGGAAGGGGACATCAACAAGGTAAGGATGGATATACATTACCTTTGGTGTGTTTTACATTAGTGGGGCCCCGCTCGGGGTGTGAGGGGTGGGGTGGTGTAGGGTCCTTTGGGAATGGAGGGGCTGGCCATGTTAACTGACATTTGTGTGGATTTTGAACCCTTCCTACACAATTCAGAGTAAACATAAACAAACAAAAAATGGCTTAGTTTTTTTTTCTTTGTTTTTTTGTGTTATTCAATTTGGTGTGTTTTCTGTGAAAGGAAGTGCTTAAAGATCCTTCAAGTCAGTATGTTTATTTACTAATTGCACCCTTTCACGTCTCCTTTAAGCAGTGCATTAGTCTCCATGTTCCTGCCAGCTGACACTGACCTCAGTGAACTGAGGGAAGAGGGATAGCTTGCTCCTTAAGCACACATCCATTTCACTGCCCTGCAGATATTTGTAAGAGACCTCTTATAGGCATGCACATGACCTCGCACACAGGTACTCAAGCGTACAAATGCACAGCACGAAGGTGTGCGCGCGCGCACACACACACACAGCTGCCCTCTGTGCCTGTGGCTGCTACTTCCCCCTGACATCAGTGATTTGAAGCAGGAAATGGCTGTTATTCCTCAGTGACACTCATTATCAGGAGGAAAACACAACAAAGAGTGAAGGAGAGGAAGTGCAGCTGTTTAGCTGTGGCTATAGGGAAGCTGTGCATTGTTACATGATCTCCCTCTTTAATGCATCATAATTATCCTCTCCTGCATTAGCGCGACTTTCCCAGTGATTAAACTACAACATAAACAACAATGCTTCAGTGCTCTTGTCAGCTTTGATGACTTTTCATGAGAGTGTTTCTTCTGTGTGTTACTGAAATGCCCGCGTTTATTTCTCTGTCTTTTTCTGTGTGTGTGTGTGTGGGAGTGCTAGTTGTGAAAAGAGGTTGTCAGAGCAGCTGCCAGACAGACAGCCATAGCTCATTACTATGCAACAGCTTAATCAGCCTGCTGTCATCAGAGACACACACACACACACACGCTGAGTACAGATGCACTCAACATGCAAATTTTACTCATGACCGCATACATATTTGTTCGCAAATGCACACCCATAAACATGCAGTCAAAGTGCAGTGCTGCTGCTCACAGAGGGAATGAGGAGCAGACATGCTGTTATCATTGGGTCCAGCTTATTGCTACTGAGAGCTGATTGTTTAGAGGACACTCCATTGAGATTGGTGTGTTTGCAGCTTTGCCAAGAGCCTGTCTGATTCCTCATGTCACCAAAAGCGTCCTTTGTCTTCCCCATCTGGACATTTTTTTTTTTTCCAAAGTTGGCAAGGACACAAGAGCGAGAATTCCTCACTTGCACCCCTGATACCCAGGCGACAAATTTAGAAAATGTCCGTGAGAAGGTCTTATTTAATGTTAATAACCTTCTGTCTTCCCAACTGCAGTGCTACGCAAATGTTGTAGTAGCATTAGTGCGGTCATGTACCCGCCACACACGTGCATGTGAGCCAAACATGGGCTAATGCTGCAGCAAAATGGCCATACAGGTGGTCGCAGCTGTTAATGACCAAACACAACAGACAAGTGGATTTCTCGGCGCGCAAACCCAAGGTGCTAAAGGGCAAACAACACGCAGAATATGAATGCGGGGCACGGCAAATTCCCTCGCTGGTTGCTAAACAAGCATGACTGAGCTATTGCTGTGGAGTAAATGAATTAATGCTCAGCAGAGGCGTGGAGTGTCCAGTGGTTAGAGGAAGTGTCCCGCAGCCTGAAGGACACAGCCAATGTGAGTTCTGTGGGGATGGCTTAAATCAGCCTGGCAGTAACCTAACACATAAAATGGCACTTTGCTCAACTGGATCTGTGTGGTTTTTGGCAAGGAGTCGAGGCAGTGAATGGTACAAAAAGAGAATGTTTTAGGACGAGGTGGAAATAATTTAGGCTGAGGAGTGTTTGCGTGTTGCCGTCAAGAGGTAAAATAAATGTTTTATGAAGGCAAGCTTTAGCAGATCTTGCCGCCTCAATCCCTGTGATGTGGAGAGATGATCTACTGCAGGGGCCCAAAGCCAGCGGGGCTGATTGAAAGCACGTTGTTGAGGCTGTGAGTTTGAGACTGCAGACAGGGATACATCAGCAGAATTGGTCTCGCTTATCGGAGGAGGTCGAGTAAATGGAAGAGCGAGACACTTTGACAAAGTGGGAACTGGCTGACGTTCTTTTAATTCTGTCGGCAGCTCAGAAACTCGTACAGCGAGGAAGTGGAATTTGGAGGAACAAAAAGTAGGGCCTGCGTTTTTGTAAAGCACAAGAGAAAGTGCACGCTCGCTCAAAACACGATGGAGTCATTTGCGCTGATTAATGTGGAAAAATACAGTGTGTTGCTCTTTACGACAAGCTGCGAGCTTACAACGTTTAATTAGGGCAGACTTGGAGAGCTTTGGGATCACAACTTATCATGCGATCTCATTACTGTACTTCAGAGAATCATTTTATCTTCCCAAAACTCTTTCGACTGAGTCCCACCCTTTGAAAACAAGCCTGATCGATCGAAGTGTCTTACACCCTTTTTTCACCTATGCAGTGCCATTGCCCAATTGAGAATCACAGCACCACAAAATTGCTTCTCCCAAAGTTGTCAGTGCTTGTGGGAGGGGCTGCTGTAACAAATTTACCAATGTTTGGCAGATGTAGCCCAACTTCTGCAAGTAATACTGTGTATTGGCTCTCAAAGAAAGCACCAGGTTTGGCACAGCATGAGTAGAAAATAGACTGTTTGATAATGTAGTACAAGATCACAGATTTGATTCCTACATGGTCATTGAGCAAGGCATTTTAGGGTCTCACATTGTGTCTGTCGTGACTTGTCCTGTATTATCCTAATCCTTGAGGAATGCAGTGAAAGCTAAGATTTGTTTCAGCTGTAATTTTCCTTGCTGCTGTTTGGAATAAAAGTCTAAAAATGTCATGTGAAGTGGTGCTGAAAGACAGCTGTTTAACCGAAACATCGTCCTTAGCCAATTTCAGCTGGGTGTAATAGAGCAGTGTGTGACCTTCCCTCACATCTACACCTGCATCTGTTCAATGAGCAGAGCTCGAACAAATCAGAGCCGCTGGGGAAATGCTCCATGTTCAGGAGCCTGTTTGGCAGTATTATATTTCTCTATTTATGACAGCGACTTCCCTATTAGTTAGCTCCTGTTTGTGTTCACCCTCTCCCTACGCTTATCTCCTCCTTCTCTTGGCGACTGGCGTTGTGTCTCCCCCTTTCTGTGTCTTCCCAGGAGTTGAACTTAACCTGGGGCGTCTGTCGGTGACAGAATGACTGATGTGCAGGGTTTTGCCAGCTCCACCTAAACGAGTGCAAACCATTCTGGCTGGCTGGGAACCTGTCGGCATTTGACTGTTTTTTTTTGTTGTTTTTTTTAGATGTTGTTTTATCAAACCCCCCACAAAAGCTCACACTCACAGTTTATGTGCAGTTCACATTACTAAACACTGAGCTCAAAATGTGCATTTGGCTCGAATGTGGCTGATTCACTCACTGTGAAAATCCAGCTCTCGATATGACTAGTTTTAAGTATACATACAATATGGCTTTTTTACAGACTTTATAGACAAACAGTGAGGACAACCCCTTTTGCTATATTGCATTTCTCTGTATAAACAGACAAACTGTGTAACTAGCAAAGAGCAACACACTCGAGTCATGTGTTTCCATTGCAGTTAAGTGCTAAGAATGAAATGGTTTCAGGGTTTGTTTTCATTGTTTTCCTTTGATCTGTAACACTGAGTCATCCCAGGAAAATGTTACGAAATGCATCCAGGTATTTTCGGTTGTGTGCATCCTTTGAGTTCAGAATAGCCGTTGGATCACAAGTGACTAAGTCAGATGAGATCATTAGAACAGGCATCAACAGATGAACACATTTTTATGAGCTGGTATTCATACAAGTATGATGACTGGCTGTAAATTGAATTTTTAACTTGGGAGCATGCGTATGAAACACTATATAGCAACAATCAATGTCTTGTAATCCCATTTGAATGATTACTTCCTCTAATAAGTGACACAGTTGGCTCAGCTGTGTGGGTTACTGGTATTAGTGCTTACATAGCATACAAACACCGAGTGCACACCACGGACAATGAAGCTGGCTGTTATCACGTCACTGTGGCTCAAGATTATGGCTACGTGATAAGCCTGTAATTACTGCGGTGACACTGATGCATGACATACTGCTCTGTGTGTTTGTGCAGGCAGGCGTTTGTGTGAGAGGACAATGTAACGTAGTGTGGCTAGCAGGCTGGAGAAGGTGTCATAAACCACAGGACGTGGAGGGCCATCTGTCTCCCTCTCTGTTCCACACACACACGAACACACACACAGTGGTAGCATGTACTGGCAGGGAAAGACATTAATCATCGGGTTTGGAGGAGCTCCCAGGAGCAGCATACAACCTGCTGATAGAAAATCTGAAACAAACACACACACACACACCTACACCTGGATTGAGTGTTCAACAGGGCATAAAATAAGCTATTTCACAATGATCTTACAATCATCACAGAACAGCGAGATGAAAGTTGTTTATAGGAGCACGCTCTGATGCTTATTTGCAGTCCATCAGCTGTCCTGTTGGCTGTTTGCTCATCACATTGTGTACCCGATAAATGACAGCACGCAGTCCAAACATCTGCAGAATTCTGTACTGTGTTTTGGGAGCCACTCATTAGAAGTTCAATATTTTAACAGAACAAATCTATACAGAGCGCTATCCTGAAACACAAGCTCGACGCCTTGTTTTGCTTGTGACTCACTCTGCCATAGGCTGAACATGCACTGCATAGCTACTAAAAAGGTGATGGCACATGTGCTCTGCTGATGGTTTGCATATACTAGTTATGTACCTGGTGATTAATTTACTAGTCATTTAAATGAGAGAGAAAAATTAGACTGGTCAAGTCGTCTAACATACAGAAACCCTTCTCAAAACATTTAAAACTGAGTGCTTGAAATGGATAAAGCTAACATTGGCCTAACAAATATTGCATGTGTATTTTAAGAGTTATATGAAACAGTTATTAATCATGTTCGTCATTAATCAAATCACGTTTCAAATTTTGCTGAAATGCGCAGGACTTTTCTTGGTTTTTTACATTCTGGTTATACATCGCTGTGGTTGCTTGGTCGTATAGTCGCACACATCCCTAGCTTATGTTGTATGGACATGCGATAATACGAATAGCCCGAACCACTGAGTGTTTGACAGTTCCAACTCATATTTAGGATACTGGACTCTGATAGGATTTAGATCGATAGTCGACAGTGACATTTTTGTAACGCATATTGATAGATAAGTTCCCGAAACGATACTAGCAATAACTTAAAAATACATTATCACAAAGCTGGAACCAAGTTTTTAGTTTAGAGCCTCAGCAGTTCTCTTGATCATATTTCTTTATTTATTTAATGAAAATAAACCAAAATATTTTTGGACTTGTCAGACTTTTAAAGAATATTCTAATATTTTTCGCAGACATTTTTCACCATTGCTGTACTTTCAGGCACTGTTAATCAAAAAGAATCCACAGATTAATCAACAAGTGAAATGATTGTTTACTCCATATCTGCCAACCGTTGGGTTGAGTTGGGTTATATTTCAAGAAAACTTGCAATAACAAAATTTTCAACGCTATAGAAAAAAAATATTCTGAACATTTTATCAGTACTTGCAGGCAGCAGCATTTATTAGTGCAACCAAAATTAAGCTCTTTTGCAGTGAGCTACTGTTGTTGATGACAGACTTCCTAATTCGAAATACTGAAACAACATCCCAGGAGAATTATAGTGCAAAAGCACGGCATTATATCAACTGCCACATCATTATATCAACTGCCACAGCATACCAAATGTAAGCAAGTAATAACAAAGTAGCTTAACCTTGTAACTTGTAAGGAACTTGCTAATATCATCATATAATAAAACAGAAAATATTTTTCAATCTGGGATTTTGTATCTCGAGTTGAGCTTTTTAACCAGCTGCTTAAAACCCTGCTTTGGCATATACCATGTAACCACATTAATAATTTCCATCTACCGTTTGCTCTTCCTGTCATATGGACTGCTGATAGTGAATGCAGTTAGTGATGCTTGGTTGAGTCATTTGCTTACTTTTGGGTCGCACATCACCAGCTGCTAGTATTTCCTCCTTCGTAGCCTGGTTGAACTACACAACCAGGCTACGAAGCCTGAAATCGCCTCAAGTGGCAAAACAAGAACATTTTTTCTGTATAGATTTACAAAGTCTTGTGCTTTGTTGGAGGTTGTTAAAGTATCACTCTTAGTTACTAAATCACCATCAGAGGTTGACACACCACTCTTCCTCTCAGACATGTCTGGGTTTCTCTCACTGTAGGGAACGTAAAGGCATGTTGCTATAGCAATGATATTGTGATATTATTTTATATCGCATAAAAAATTTATATTGGTATTATTGCAGATGGCATGATACTACACAGTCCTACTTATGAAATGTTGCAGTTTCATTGTTCTCTCAGTGCAGCAACTCTGTGGTATGATGTGCATTCCACTGAGGTCACATTTAATCATATGAAACCACCTGGGGCCATATGCAGTTTGAGTTCCAGCAAACAAGAAACGAGTAGTTATTCAAAACTGTTAAAGGTGATTCCGTGTGAAGGAGTTTAATACCAATCGTTGCCTTTGTTCTGCTAAGATGTGTTAAACGATTAGTGCTCTTAAACACTATCCATGTTGTTTCAGCAGTGCTGGTGATAACCCAGTTGTCCATTGTGGCAGAAAATAGGAGTTAATTAGAAAAAATTATTCCAGCTTATGACTTACTGACATCAGAGTTTTTCGCCCATTTTTAAATCCTTGTGTGATATTTTCTTAAGCCCAGGGCAGCATTGAACGAGTGGGAGGTCACTGAGTGCATCGGGAGGAGGGAGAAAAAAAGTGAGAGGGCAGAGGAGTGTGAACACGATAGATGTGTGCGACATATTTGGAAAAAGGTCAGCTAGAGTTCCCTTGTCACTGAAGTAAGTGTAAGGGATCAGTGGCAACATTTTTTTCCAGCTCAGATTCTGCAGAATAAACGAAGTTTGCCTTCAGTTCACGATTAAACTTTAAGGTTGTGAGATTGAGAGTGAGGTTTGTGTTTATTTAGTTTCACACAAGAGAGGCCAAAAAAGAAAAAGAACAGCTATATCAACAAGAAACGCAACAACATAAACTACAATACAGTACATTCATCTGGAGGGATTTCTTTCTTTCTTTCTTTCTTTCTTTTTTTTTTTTTAACCGCCTTAATAAGTTGAAAAAGTTAGAACTTGTGTTACCCTCACCAAAAAAAAAAAAAAAAGCTTTTCAGATCTGTGCTGGCATGGTTGTGGATTGTGTGCTCTGACATCACCCTGAAGTCAAGTCCTTTTGGCCAGAAATGTTTTATTGACTTACAGAATAGATGACTATAAATCTCTCTCTCTTTTGTCCTGTTGTTGTTATTGTGTTAGAGGTTAGTAAAGACTGCACAGTCACACCGAAAAAAGGACATGAAGATGGCAGGACTAGCCTTCTTGGCTGTCAAAAGAATGATTTTGTGAACTGGAAGATTCAAAGTCTTTCTCAAGGAAACTTGGCTTCTTGAGGTTTCAGACTTTCCTGGCTGTGATTGAATAAGGCCTTAGTCACACAGACCTAGAGACTGCTTAGGAACCATCTGTCAGTCACCAGTCGTGAGGGGAAAAATGTGTATTCCCGGACTACTTGTTGAGTGGTTGTTGGACATTGCTCCTAGCCGGTGTGAAATCGATTGCTAACGCTCCTGTCATACAGGCTTGAAAACCAGTCACTGACCCCCCCCTGGCAACTATCAGTAGAGAAAAGTGTGTATTATGGGGCCGTTTGGCAAGCGGTTTCTTTAGGTTGTGAAATTGGTTACAAAGACCTCGTTGTGATTGCTTTGGTTGCTAGCAGATTGCCACGGTTGTCCATAGTTTGTATGGAAGATGCCAACTTGTCTGCAAACACTCGCCAACTCTAGGACAGGATGACTGAGGCCTTAGAAAGCTAGGTTAGAAGGCTATGTCTATAAGTTTTAAGTGTGAATTGCACATACATGCTAATTAGTACCAACTGGCAAAGCGGGAACAAATTAGGTTTGGAACTGTTTTTAATCATTTCTTATGTGAGTATTAAATAATATTATTAGTTATTGATAATAGTATTAGTTCAAGTTGATCCCCTATTGATGATATGTTTAACACAGTGTTGCACTTATGTTCTAGAAATAAAACATTGCAGAAGTAAATGGAAAGGAGAAGCTATGAAAAAGATCAAGTGAAGGCAAAGACAATACATGTAACAATAAACTGGCTGATCACTTTCTGTGAATTGAAACCAAGGCTTTGTGTGTTTGCTGTACTCTCCTCTTCGAAGGAAATACAATTTGCTATGTTTAGGACATTATAGGGGGAGGCTTAATTTCCCATTGTGGGACTCCATTAGCTGTAGTAGAATGAGTGAAGCAGATATCGACAGGAACAGCGGTTCCAACACGCAGTATTAATGTCTGAAAGAATAGACCGTTACATTCGGGACAGAAATTATTTTGGAATCAATACACACACATACACAAACACACACTCGGTGCCCAAAGGGAGGCTAGAAGTGAGGGCCTAAGTGCAGAGATAAACACCATTTGATTGGGTTAACAGAGGCAGCTCTGTTTAGACCTGCCGCTTTGCCTCACCATAATATTGGGTTGTCTGTCTCCTCTTTCACCTTCTGGTTATTGAGCTGGTTCTATTAGTGAGAATCAACTCCACTGTAATACATGGAGAGAGGTTGGCTGCGTGTGTTTAGACGTGGCCCCAGTTGCTCTCTGGCACATCCAGGCTTTCAATCTAAAACATTTTAGGCTGATGGGAGATTACATTTCAAGCAAAACCATCACTCACTGACTGCATTAATGAGAGGAGGAATTAATTACTTGCATACAGTAAATCACACAAAGTGCACAATGACGTTCTAAACTAAATTCATCAAACAAAAGCCTAAGGATGTTATGAATGACGCAGCCAGATGAGTTTTTAGTTTTGGAAGCTGATAACGTTTGTCCTGAGGGCGGGACAGCTGATCCTTTTGTGATGGTTGCTGTTTTGTGTGTGTGTGTGTGTGTGTGTGTGTGTGTGTGTGTGTGTGTGTGTGTGTGTGTGTGTGTGTGTGTGTGTGTGTGTGTGTGTGTGTGTGTGTGTGTGTCAGTACATTTAGACCACCAGATGCTGCTTAGTTGCTGTAGGACTATTAAACAAAAAGATGTCAAGGAGAGCAGCAAATTACTCGAACTGGGAACAGAGGACTCTGAGAGGCCTTTGTCTTTATTTAAAAAGGAGTCAGCACTTCTGCAGCATCTTGCTGACAAGACAGACATATTAGAGAATCTCTACATCTCCTCCCTATCAGACAGTTATGTAGGCCAAGAGACCCATTTGCATTTTACTTTAGACTTGCTAGCATCACTGCAAGTTATGTGAAGGCAGTAAAAGCTAAGTTTAAAAAAAAATTGTCTGTGGGAGAGAGTCTTTGAAGCTTGGCCCCAATTTAGGTCATCCCAGAATTGCTCAACAACATCTTTGCCCTCAGAAAAAGACAGGAGCTTCTGTGTATGTATATCCATGTGGAATTTGAGGTAGAAAAACCTTTAAATGAAGCTAAATAGGCCACCAAGGCTCACTTTGGAAAAAATGTGCGACTATTTTCTGCACAACAAGTCACAGTGGTCAGACTAATCTGGGATCAGGTGTCGTACACTTGAAAGACACCGTGAAGTTCTATTAGATGTTCTAATGGACTTTTTTTTTTAATGAAATGTTATGAGGATAATATTTTGTAATTGCAGCACATCTTAAATATAATAAGGCACATTTTAGTCCACATAAGAAAAACGCCATAGGGTAATCAGCGTTTTCAACTTTCCAGTGCTACTAACCACAAATATGTGACATATAGAATTGGAGAGCAATAAGTAAATACCCCCTGGAGCCTGTAGGTGAATGCTGTGAAGGTGATGAAATGGCCCACAGCAATGCAGGGGAGCAGCAGCGCTGACAAGTGACCCCTGAAATACTACAGGCAACACCACGTGCTGGATCTGACAAGGCCACTCGAGCTAATCATTGTGACTCATGATAAATTCTACTAAATCCACTTTATTTCAGAAGCATTCATAGATACAACAAAATATCTTCAAATGAAATGGTAACTGAAGCTGTTTTAACTCTTTTAGCTCTTTGTGACACTGTCTAAACAATTCACCTGTGCAAAATTGAATAAATGAAACCTCAACCATTAACACACTTGACATCATATAGTCCAATAAGCCAGCATCAGTCATCAAGACAAAATTGCATGGTACCAATCTGTAGCTATTGTTCTGCTTAGGGTTTAAAGTTAAAAATATAATTATATATGCTATGTCTGTTGCTATGGCAATGTTAATTTTTAGCTTCGATTACAAATTTGACTTCTAATTACTGTGTAGTCGTCATGCCCTCATGCTTCAGCCATGTGCTTTAATGTACATGACTGGATGTTGTTTTTGACTATTGCACCGTGTATAAAAGCAAACATACGTTTTCTTCTAGAATCACCTTTGTTTTCTATACAACATTCAGTGTAGTTTATGGACATACGTGCATTCATACTGTGTGTAATTCATTTGTGTGTGCATGCAATTAATAAAGGCACTAGATGTGTAGACCGCCCCAACAGATGGCCTTTTCAGCACACTTCCCTCTCAGGCTAGGGCTCTTGGCAAGCTCCAAAATACACACACATACAGAGTCCTGCTCAGAAATACGATCACAGTCCTAATGCATTCTCCTGTAGCCAACCAGTTGCATAATACATTATTTCTGAGACATTACACCCTCATGAAAGATGGAGATATGAATGTGAGGAGGACCATTTAATATCATATTGGCTCTGTCTTCAGCGATTTGTGGAACCTGTGTGTGAAGGTATATTATCCATGCTTCTCAGGACCATCCTCTCTCATCAACAACTCGGCACTTGCTTTGCATCGAGAACAAACTACAGTTCAGTTATTCTATTTTAAGTCCCAAAAAATGGTGCCCAGTTCTTGAAAGGCCACAATGAAAAGCATAATTATACTCCAGCAGACATGGAGGGCGTATTCACATCATCACGGCTAATGCCGCGCACAGACAAGTATCATCACCGCAGTGTACATTAAAGCATTTAAAGCGATTACTGGTTAACAATGACTGCATGTTCAACATAAGAGCGGGGGGATCATGGATGGTGTCATTCTGTCTTACAGACACCTACCTGAGTAAAGAATGTGTGGCGAACACACCCATTAATATCAAAGCAGGATTTTACTGTTGTAGTCGGTTAGGCTTACTTTTGAATCTAACTGCAGCTAACGGTTATTTCCACACATGATTAATCTGCTAAATATTTTATATTCAATATGTTTTGCACACTTCTAATTCCTACTGCACCTGTATATTTACCACAACTGATCTTGTCTTGCGAGTGCTAAAAACAAGCCTGTGCAGGTACACTCCACATCTCACAGATGGCTGAACTCTGGGTTTTATTTTAAATGCACTCAGCGTGTGTTGCCAGTGTTAAGAGCACTTGAGCAGCACCATCCTAACCAGCACTGGCAGTGATCATTGGCTCTTGATTATAGTGGTAGGCTAGCACAAAGCCATGTGTTCATTACGTTTTTTCCCTCTCATTAATCTGCCGCTCTCCGTCTCTCCCTTTGTCTCTCCCTCTCTCTCTCTCTTTCTCCCTTCATCCCCTTTTCAACACTCCTCGCTCCTGGATCAGGAAGCCACGTCCCGTCTCCCAGCTAGTTTCTCAGCAGCAGGTAACGCAGCAGTTTGTATTGCCCTCACAGCCCAAAAAGGAAAAGAAGGAGAGAGTCGAGAAGGAGAAGAGCGACAGAGAGCCGCCGCTTAAAAAGAACAGCCACAAGAAGATGAGGTAAGCGAGCTGATGCCAGGTTGGCAGAGTCAGATATTAGAGGGATTCATGAATAAACATGGAAAAGTGCAAAAACTGTTTATGTTGCCACCTGGAGTTAGGCTGTCATGTTTCATAAAGAATTTCAGGAAGTGGGAAGTGGGAGACACCAGGAATATATTTCAAAGCAGCACCAGGAAGGTGCTCTTTATGCAGGATTTTTAAAAATAGCCTTGTATGCTTAATGGTCTTTTCCACTCACTCATCAGGCCAAGACTAAAAAACATCGATCGGAGCAGCGCCCAGCACTTGGAGGTGACGGTTGGGGACCTGACAGTCATCATAACGGACTTTAAGGAGAAGGCCAAGCCCTCGGCCACCTCGGCCACTTCCTCCAGCTCCGTGTCATCGGCCGACCACCACAGCCAGAACGGCTCTAGCTCAGAAAACACAGAGAAGGGCCTTTCCCGCTCTTCCTCACCCAGAGGAGAGGGGAGCTCGGTCAACGGAGAGTCTCACTGAGTCAGCCTCCTTGAAACCTTTCCCTCCACCCCGCCTCCATCAACGTCTCATCTGCAAGTCCACAAGTCACTAGAGGAGTATCCTGCCTCTACATTAGAGCTGCACGATAATGAATAAAACTTTTCTTTTTCTCATTTTTTTTCCTTTTAAATATTTTGTTTTTACTAGAAATTTTTTTGTTGCAAGGACACATCAGATTTGGCGAGTTTGATCAGTTAGCGGATTTTCTACAGCAGTGGAATCGTGCATTTAGAAAGCAATACGACGTTTGCTAAATCTTGGAAGGTTTTTAGTAGTCTACTTGGTAAATTGGAATTATTTTTTGTGTAGTTGTAAGTAAGCCGCACACTGTCTAAAAGCTTGCTCCTGGAATATTTACTCACAGACTGATGAGGAACTTCTTCAGAACTGACAGGAGAAACAAAGTTTTGGATAGAGTGCTGGATCCTCATGCTTTAGGTTTTCCTCCACGTGCACCTAACGTCCATGATTTGTCTTTTTTCCCCTAAGAAATGTGGATCCCTGTCCTTGCTTTCATCTTCATATTCATCATCATCATCAGTGGCCGGCAGAGGGACTTTTTCTTCCCCCGTGTGGAATATTCTGCCTCTGCCTGAATTCGTTATCTACCTGTTATAAACCTGAACATCAGTGTCCCCGCACTGAACCTTTAACCTGATCTTGATACTCTTAAGCTTCCCCTCTTAGACTCTGCTGTAATGATTTTCTTTTTTAAACACAGCACAGTGGCGGTACTCCCTCTGCCACTTTTTGATGTTTTGTTTTGTTTTGTTTTTTTTGTTTTTAGTTGTTGTTGTTTTTGCATAATGATTGAAGCCTGTTGGTTACTGAAAGTCTGTTATATCCCCTGGCAGGAAGGCACAGTATGAAGGAAAATCCTGTCTTTAAGTTTGTGCCATAGTCAGCTATAGAAGGTTAACATATTAAAGGAAAAATCTGTCCCACTGACGCTTACAGCGAGGACAATGTTGGCTCTGTTATATGTGGCTGACATGGTTTGGGTGCAGTTGTCTGATTAGAGGAAAAGGTCAGGGAAAACCAGTGCAAAGATGTCACCTTTATCTTGTGATGAACCATTTCTGTGATGGGAGCGTACTCTTCTGGCATGAGTGCCGCCATTGTAGGGCACTGAATTAATTTGTTATGAAAATGATCAGAATCATATTCCTTGACCTTCACAATCACCATGCCTGAAATTTTCTGAACATATATAGGCGATATCACCATTTTCAAATAACCAAGGGAGCAAATACCTTGGAGAATTCTGCCCAGGTGCACTGAAGCTGTTCTAGACACATGTGATCATAAAAAAAGACAGGTTTTCTTTGTCCTTTAATTGGTCACCCTTCCCTAATTTTCAAATGCAATCAGCTGTTCTTTGTGTCATTCAATTCAGGCAGTAGCTACCGCAAACCTGAACCTGTATTAAGTGATCTTTTTATATATAAACACACTACTAAGTAATTTTAGCATACATATACCCCACCTGCCAGTTTTATTCTAGGTTACCTTGCAAACCTCTGCGTAGGAACGTGCCCAGGAAGGCTTGATGGCACATATAGCAGCCTTTAAATGCCAGCTTCCTAGTGCAAAATCCATGTAATGTATTATTGCCCCAGTGTAAGAACAGTGCAGGTCATTTTTTTTGGTCAGTTCACAGCAAGTCAGCAGGTGTCATGTATTCTGCCCAGACAGCAACCTCATGTTCAATTGTGAGCTAGACTTTCATCTGGAAAATGTGCAAAACGGAGTACAAATATTTATCAGTTCTGCACCATCATATAGCTTTCATGTTTGTAGTTTTCTGACCTTTACATAAACCATCCCCCGACCAACCACCCATTGTCACAGTGATGGGTAGCAGCAGACCATATCTGGGCTATGAGACGAATAAAAATTGGACTCTTGTTGCTCAAATTCACCAATCCAAGTAAAGGCCTTTGCTGCTTGGTATACATCTGCAAGATGAATAAACTACTGACAGAGCTAAAATCAATAGAATCTCAGTGCTCTGATTCATTGAGTTGATATATTTTTGCCCTCTAGCTATTACAAAAATCACTTAATGCAGCGTGTGGAATTATGCAGGCTTCTTCCAGATTAAAGTCAGCGTGAGTCTTTGCTGGTTTGTTTTTTGTTTTTTTTTCTCCACATCGTGGCTACAAAAAGTAAACAACTCCTGTCCCGAATCACTGACTTCCTTTTGGATCACGCCGATCACATGAACCCACAGACTGATGTACACTCAGCATGCTGCCTTACAAGATGCACATCATCAGTTTGAAGCTTTTATTTGCTGTGCTTTTATTTTCTTTAAGATCTGTTCCAAACCAGGTTGATCCTGTGTGTCACTGGGACATTGTCAGCTAAATACAGTAGACGGTAAAGCTGTAAGTGACACCTGTGTTCACCTGTTAATCTCTGCTTCAGCTTCTCCTTCACCTCCACACTTAAGCCCGACGCTCTTCCCCGCAGTCGGACACTCGCGAGTAGATGTATACGAGTCTCAGGAAGCGCAGTTTGCTCACTCACGTGCTGTTCAGCATCCCAGCAGAGAACCAGAGGATGCTGATGTTGCTTCGCAGCCACCCTTCGGATGCAGCGTTGTACTTGTACAATGGGGGAAAATGAGTTGTGGACTTGCACTTTTACGAGCTGTATGAGTGATGTCTTGCAGTGTGATGGACTTTATTTAACTGACGTAGCAAAAAAGGAAAAAAAAAAAAAGGCAGAGCTTTAGAGTATTCAAAACTCCCAGCAGAACAACTATAGATCAACCTAACTACACACAATAACTTATAAAACATGTAGAATAATTAAACAGATGAAATAGATATTTCTAAACTATTGTACTACAATGTTTTGATGTGGTTGTATTATCCATCATACCAGTGTTATTGTTGAGATTTTTACTCACTATTTTAGAGCGCATTCTGAGAACTGTCATGGCATGATGATACTAAGGTCTTGGTATATTGTGGGAAAGGTTACGTCTCTTAGTTTGTTAGTATTTGTTTCAATGTGTCGGGAGTGTCTCCTCTTAGGTTCGCTACTCTAGCTGGGACTAGGCGTGTGAGCCCGGGGAGAGCTGCTCTGACGAACATTTGCTCCTTGTGGCAACAATGGAACACTTTAAATGTGTTAGTGTCACTTAATGATATAGTTTTTTGATTTTTTTTTTTTTTTTGCCATGCTCATTTGTTTTAAAATGTGTGAACTTGTTTATTACATGTCTGAATAAGAAAATTACAAAATTCAAACACACAAAAAAGCTGCTTTCTTGTGTACACAGCTCTCATTTGTCACTTTGTTGCATGCAGGCAAAGGCATGTTGGGGCTTGCCTTAGCACTCAATAACCCTACTGTCTTCATCACAATAGATGCAGGTTTATCTAACACATTCATTTTGCATTGTAGTCCTACACTTTTAATTTGAAAATTCAAATCAAGACTTTAATATTAAACAGCCAGCAGCTCTGACGTTATATACATCAGATAAGTGACCTTTTATGTCCCTTAATGAAAATGCAATTGAAGTTCAGGGTTGTCAGTTGTAACCACATCACTAAGGATGACTTGTTACTTAAAGCCACACTGAATCAAAGACACTGAATGGGTCTTTTCAGAGGTGAGACCCGTGGAAAGTTGCTGCAGACAGGGGCTGACTGGAGGGGGGAGGGATGGGGGAGAACTCTGCTATTTGCTCCCACCCTTCCCCCAAATGAGGGTCTCGACCTCTTGCTTCTGTTGAGCAAGCTGCAACACTAAACACACAAAACATAGATAAGATAAGGAAGTTTGTTCCTGCCGCCTTCAAAATAAAAGTGTAAAGACAGCCACGAGCTGTTTCGGAGCATCAAAGCACAGAAAGTGAAACAGCATAAGAAGAAAAGTATAACTTGTAGACTTGCAAGTACATTTGTCCAGTTTTTAGTGTCGAAATTGGCTGTGATACACACTCAAAACATAGTGTAAGTTTTTCAACTTAAATTGTTTTGCAAGAGGTCTTATTAGCCATGCTTTCAAGTTAGTTATTTAAACATGAATAAATAAAAATATTGATTGCTTATCAGTTGAGCAGGATTCTGACAATAAGCTACTGTGTCCAAGCTGAAGAATGTCCTTTTGTTGGACAGAAAGAGAAACTGCTCTGAATTGTTCTTTGTGTCAGTCAAGATGGCTCTGAAGTTACCCGTTTCCACATTTTTCTAAGTGTATTTTTTTTTAAATTACGCAGGTTATATCAGATAAATCGATATCGATACACAGTATCCAGTAAATAAATAAAAGGATCACAACGGCACATATACAATATACTCAGAATTTTTAACATTAATAATACTATTATACCAAGTCAGATAAATAATAAAAAGTCTTGCTATATATACATGAAGTCATATATTGTCTTTTTATTTTATTTTCTTAACATGAGCATAAAGACAGATAAGTAAGACTTTTTAACTGTTCACCTTTAAAGGTATAAAAAACAACAACAGCCCCCCCCCCCAACACACACACACACACACAAAACTAAACTAAACAAAAGAAAACAAAACACCACCGCCAGAGGGCGTAATTGGTGCTGGAATGAGTTTAATTTTGTAAATCCCCGCCGGAAGTGCGTTACCGCGGCGTCTAGCTTAGCGGTCTATGATTAAATGCTAGTTTCTGTGTAATGATTTCAGCTCCGAGTTGCGGTTTGAAACTGTATAATGCGGCGGTACATGCGTGCACTGATGCTGTGCATGGTGTTTGCCGTGTTTTCGGGCTTGTATGTTTACAGCAGGCTCTTTTACTCGGACGTATCCGCCGGAAGAAACGGAGCAAAGAAGATTCTCATCCCACTGAGAGCGTCTGGAGCCAGGCGAGGGGTCACAGATAAAAACGCACACTGGTACAATTGGTAGGAGTGGATTTTCAATGTTTTAATAAATCGAAACAACGCTTGTAGTTGTGCTTCACGGGACAAGCTGTAAAACTCAGAAAGCATGCGCCGATACTCATGTGTAATCACTCTGGCTATGTATAGGAATGCGACTGAATAGTCGGTCATAGGGAAGCTAAACAAAGTAAATACTTAGACATGCTGCACAGTACCTGCTTAGGTGTGTACTTTAACGTGCAGGTCTCATGTATAAAAGATATGTGTCGATATGTCAGTGATGTAGGATCTGTGTAAACCACACAGTGTGTGTCCCACAGCCATATCTTTGGCAAATTAATTTAAAAATGTGCTAGTGCGAAAATACCTGACGTAGCTTAAATATGTGTTTTTATCACGCTGCTTTAAATCAACATGGTGTCCACACATGGCTGTGTTTGCTATGGTTCAAGTTTGGGCAGAGTAAAGGAAAAGAAAAGTGGGTACTCCATACTAAATGGATTAAAAGTCTGAATAACATGTTGATATTTTCTATCACAGATTTATCAGAATAATCACAATTTCTATTTATTCCCAGAAAATAATGGGGGGGGGGGAAGGCTCAGGATACGTTTTAGATAGCGTCTTTGCATATTTTGTCCAGTAGAGGGAGCCAAATCCTGTTCTACGGGTTAGTGGTTTAAGTATCCCAGCCTGAAGCACACATTTATTGGGGGGATTTTATTTTCTATTAAGGGGGTTAGAAAATACATTTTGAAACACATTTTTTAGTCCAGAATTTGAAAGTTTCTTTCACATAAGACAAAGAAAGGGACAGTTCTTCACCGTAGTGACAAATTACTACTTTAGGGATTTATTCACGATTAGAATTATTGGGTGCAGTTAAATATGGGTATGTCTTAAAACATCTACAGTGTGAGTGCTCTAGAGAGCTCAAGTCACACTCACCAAATCCTCCACCCTTTGCACTAAAGGAATATAATAAATACTAGCTTGCTAGAATGATCTTGTTGAAAGCCTCCTATATGATAAATTTAGTTATATTTATAGGACTCAGATCATCTTGCCTAAAATATCTCGAGTGTAACGCACCTGCAATTACGTCTTCTCCCTCAGGTATATCATGCGTCAGCAGGCTCAGCTGGAGGCTGCTGGTACCAGGCCTGAACCTCCCATGCACTTGGCTGTGGTGGCCTGTGGGGAGAGGCTGGAGGAGACGCTCACCATGATTAAGTCTGCCGTGCTCTTCAGCGTCAAGCGCCTCCATCTGCACATCTTTGCAGAAGATCAGCTTCACGCCGGCTTCATTGAAGCTGTGAGTGGGAAACTTTGCTTTTGAAGCGAACAATTAAACCTAACATTGGTAGCCATTTCTGTTGAGTGTTTATGATTATGAATGCCATATTGTGCATTACTTCAGGTAGCAAAACCAGTGCATTCATATCTGTGTTCCAGTTGGAGTCGTGGCCTGGTTTTATTCGCTACAGGTTCAACTACAGAGTCTACTCCATCAGGTTCCCCAATGAGAATGCAGCGGAGTGGAAGAAACTCTTCAAACCCTGCGCTTCACAGCGACTCTTCTTACCTGTAAGCTGTAATATTATTTTAATCCTGAAGAGTGAAGTTGAAAAATGTATTCGTAGTGATTTTTATTTTGGATTACTTCAAGTCTATGAAGTATGCTTTTCTGCACTTACATGAGCATCACAAATATTCCGTCTTTTGTCCTTTCCCAGCTCATCCTAAAGGACGTTGACTCCATTGTGTATGTGGACTCAGACATCCTCTTCCTGCAGCCGGTGGACCTCTTGTGGAGGTTACTGTCTGACTTTAATTCTTCTCAGCTGGCTGCTATGGCCCCAGAGCATGAGGAGCCCCGCATCGCCTGGTACAATCGCTTCGCCCGTCACCCGTTCTACGGCAGGACGGGCATCAACTCGGGGGTCATGCTCATGAATCTGACACGTATGAGGAGCATGTTCTTTAAGGTGAGGTTGTATTGGTGTATTACCTTTACTGACCACAAGGTGTCCTCCTTCTCTAGTGGATTTGCACTCAAGTCCATGAAAATGCCATTGCAAACCTCCCTGCACCAAAACTGTAAATATAATCATGTTGCGTGTGTGCTTATCTGTGTTGACAGAATGACATGACATCAGTGGGGCTGCGCTGGGAAGAGCTCCTGATGCCTCTACTCCAGAAATATAAACTGAACATAACCTGGGGAGACCAGGACCTACTGAATATCATTTTCCACTACAACCCCGGTATGACTGCATGCACTTAGACACACACTAAGTTACTAATTCACAGCATATCATATCTGTGAAAGTGTACAGAATACCAAGTTTGTGCCACCTTTGTCATCTGCTTCTGTCTGCAGAGTCCTTGCTGGAGTTTCCGTGCCAGTGGAACTATCGGCCGGATCACTGCATCTATGGCAGCAACTGTGCCTCAGCTGAGGAGGACGGGATCTACATACTCCACGGAAACAGAGGAGTTTACCACGACTACAAACAGCCTGCTTTCAGGGCTGTTTACGAAGCCATAAAAAAGGTCAGCATGCCATGGTGTGTTTTTGGATTATGTGAGTGTAACAATCGTGGTATGGTATAAATATGTGAGTGTACCAGCATGTCAGTGAAACTTCTGGATATTGATCTGGTCAGTTAAGTAGAGGGGGGCGTTAATCAGTTTCAGCTGCTTTGTGTTAATAAAAAAGGAGCAACAATGAGACAACCATGAAAAGCAATGGTTTCACAGCTGGAAGCTGCTGATAATTTTCCTTCCTTATCCTTTCTGAATATTTTTTCACTTGTTTTGTATTTGGCTAGTATCAGTGTCACTGCTGCTAGCTTGAGGTGATACCTAGACCCTACAGAGGTTGCACAGGTAGTCCAGTTCTTCCAGGAGGGCACATCAATAGGTGCCTTTGCCAGAAGGTTTGCTGTGTCTTCCAGCACTCTCTCATGAGCATAGAGGAAATTCTAGGACACAGGCGGTTACTCTAGGAGAGATGAACAGGGCCATAGAAGGCCCTTAATCAATCAACAGGACTAGTATCTGCTGCTTTGTGCAAGGAGGAGCAGGATAAGCACTGCCAGAGCTACAAAATGACCTCCAGGAGCCAAACAACAAACAACATGAGCCTGGTCTGTCGGTGCTGTGCCATTTGCCATAGAATACCAGGATTAGCAGGTCCACCACTGCCGACCTGTGCGTTTCACAGAGGAGAGCATGTTCACCCTGAACACACGTGACAGACGTGAAAGGGTCTAGAATGGAAAATGGATAAGCTTACGTTCATATGACAGAATGAAAAGCAGCAAAAAGCCAAAGCAAATTTCAAAGTGTCCCAGCTTTAAAAAGTGACTTGTTGAACCTTTTCAACGTATTGTAGCTGCAATTTAGTGCAACATCTGATGGAAAGCCCTTTTATAGCCCCTCTGAACCCAGAGATGCACCTCGTACCCTGATTCGTTCCCCTCCTTGATGAGATTTTGGATTGGTGCTGACCCTAAAGACTAAAAGTGCTGGTGACTTCAGATTGTCTGCATTGGAAGACACAAATCTCCACCATTGGCAGAAGGTTGGAGGAAAGCTAATTTCCCCCACGAGGATGTTTATGGGTTGCCTACCAGCAGTGTAATGATATTGACGACATGAGTGGCATTTACTTAATGAAGCCATCAACACTGGGAGCCTCATTGCTTTCCTATTGAACATAGATCAGCGTAATGCCTTATCTATACCTTATCCTTGGCCTGCAGTTAAGACTGTGGCTTTACAGGACAGGATCAATTATGGCAGTAGCCACATTAACCAGCACTGTGTGTGCAGCTGGAGACACCCACTCATTTTGCACAATACTTTTATAGATTTAAGTCTGGTTTGCCCGAAGGATGCAAGAGTATGGATTAGTCTTGTGTGTGTTTAATAGTTCCTGAAAAAACATTTCATGCTTTGAGCTTCACTTCATAGTACCAGGACAGTACCATGTGCATTTATTTACCAAGAAATATATGCAAGTATTTATTGTCACAGTCACTGTTGTGAAAGCAGAAGCACAGCGTGATCCCTGCAGGATTGTGCTGATGGACGGTGATGTCAGGGACAGACGACCCCAGTCGAGGCAGCTTTTATCAAATTTCTTATCAAAACCTCCACAGGGGAAGTGCCACACTCCCCTGAGCTGTTGGAGAAGCTTTTCTGGTTGAAGAGCACGTGATGAATGAATACTGATACAGAGCAGGTGTGCAGTCAGGTGACTTGGGGCTGAGGCACAGTGATGATCGCTAGGGAAACGGTGAAAAAAAGGCGGGTTCTGACGGTGCCTTTACTTTGAAATTTCAGAATGTTATTTACAAGACAAACTGTGGCTCAGAAAGAGCAGCAAGAATGTGAGCGTACGTCATACCCTGTAAATATGAGGGAGTTTGTAGACGTAGATAATATTAATAGCAGTCACATTGTGAGATAACTGCAGGACTACTACAATAGACCACTTTTCACCTCTTACATTTTGTACCCAGGAACCACTGGGTTATGCAACTTGTATATATGAGCAGCTACACAGCAGGACAAAGGCTCCTGAATGCATCAATTGTGTTAATGCTAAAACTAATGATTTACTTCTTTTTTCCCCTTTTTTGGTTAATATTTTAACCAGGATCTTTATTCTAGCAGTTAATATTCCCAATAAACTGGAGACTGTGTGTGTAAGTCAGTGTCCATGCTCCGCATCCACACACAAAGAAGCGAGGGTACGGCCCCTCCCCTGCCTCCAGCACAACACATCGGCCTGTCTGTCGTAAAGCATCTCCTCCCTCCCGCCGCTTCAAAAAAAAAAGCTGCGCTCAGGAAGCAGCAGTTAAATTTTTACAGCTGGTGGTACTTTTAGAGTTTGAGTGTGTGCACCAGCAGCGCCCCATCAGCCGCACAAAATCAATACACCCAACTGTAAATGCAACTTTATGAGCAGCGGGTGTGTATAAGTATGCGCTCATAAAAACCTCTTGCTCTTTGTGACCGAATATCAGACCCAACTGCAAGTAAATGAGCTGGCATAAAAAATGGTAATTCCCCATTGATTTCCTCAGAGTATTGTAAAGGGCCCTTCATTATCGGGAAGACATGAAATTCTTCCTCTAATCCCTGGCTGTTACTGGATTGTAAGCCCATAGCATAAAACTGACCCCCATCAACACCCAGCGGTTTATGTGCAAGCCTGGCTGACCAATCAGATTTGGAGTCCCTCATGATTGCAGCTGATTTAGTTTTTAATGTATTGAAGGAAACGCATCTTCTGAGCACAAATTCAGCTCAGCACACCACTTTGCTGGCTTACTTGGGAAATCTGATCAGTTCTGCTGCTCCTCTTTTCACGTTTCTGAGCCAGCTGCGGCATCGCAAGGACACTAGCATACTTTAGAAACAGAACTGGGATAGTGTAAGTTATTTTGCCTGCTTGTTGGACGCAAAAAAGGTCTCCATTACATATGAAATGCCAAATTTGATATTCAGTTTTGATTCACAGAAAGAGAATGTTCTTTAGTTTTTAGTGTTTTTTATGTTCTTTAGGCTTTTGTTCAAGAGGGAGAAATTAAATCAAACATGCGTTCCTCCTCTGGCTTTCTGTATATGCAGGGAGGTTTGCGCTCCTCGCTTTATGCCTTCCATATATTGGATTGGACAGGCGGAGAGGTCATAGAATACAGAACAGACTGCAGATTGAAATGTCACACGTCTTTTCTTTGTCGTGGTCCAAGCTGAAACAGATTAAAGCTTTGGAATTTAACTCAAAGTTAAGCTGAAAATACAAAGCCAGACTTAACGAAAGGTTTGTTTTATTGTTCCAGTACACTTTCGGCACAGACCCAGTGACGTCTTTGTTGGAGCCTTTAGAAGAGGAACTGTTGAAAACGACACACACTTATTGTGGTAAATCACACACACTCTTTACGAAGAGACTGAGGAACAGTGTGGCAAAGATCAACAGGAAGACTCAGGAGCGGTGACGAACCTGAAGGACAATGACGTGACGCGGGCTTTATGGATGATAAGCTTGTGCAAAGAATTGAAGTCGTACCTGCTGATCTTGAAAGCCTAAACACAAAAAAATTCTAATGAGTGAAACTTTGTCATCAGCTGCTTGAGTTGAGGCAGCTGGGCTAGTCTTAGACTGAGACTAATGACTGCTCAGCTCTTGTAAACCACCAAGAGTGATGCAAAAGCTCTAAAATGGACTACAATGTAGAACAGGCCAGACGGGCTTGTAACAAAGCTCTGATCTTGGCCACAGATTGATACAAGGACTTCTCTTTTTTTCCTTTCATGAATTTTTTAAATTGAGAACAGAAGATTTTTGTTATTCCATATTGGAGAATTTATTTTGAACCCTGTGAGACACAAGAGAAAATAACCTCATCAAAACTGGACAAAAAGGCTTTCTGCAGCGCTCGGTTTGAGAGGCACATGCACTGGACCACTTTTCTGTTTTTTTTCAGCTTCCAGAAACCACTCAGCAGTCATTTATGAGAAAGAAACATGGAAAAAAATGAATTCGTACAATGGACCGAAACCATGTGTCAGTGTACACATGATGGAAATTTCAAAATGGGATAAAGTAGTTGTCTATATAAATATATATTAGCATATAGTTGTGCTGAAATAATTTTGGTGAATGTGCAAATAAGCTGTGAGCTCTTTCCTGATGCCAAAGTATTTGGTTTTTTTTTTAATAGTTTTTGCACTGCTGGATGTTTTTTTTTTTTTTTTTTTTTTTTTTTTTCATTGTTCAAATTTAAAATGTTATAACTGGGAGTGTGTATGTGAGTGTGACTGTTTTGTGACAGTAATGTGCGTCATTGTTTTGTTATATTCAAAATAAAAATGGATAAAGATAATTTCAGCTTGTGACCACTAGAGGGCAGCAGTTATTCATGTGTTCACTAGTGCCCGTACAAGAAGTTTACCCTTTGATGGGGAGAATATCAAGTAAACTGCCATAAAGCAATATTAAATAACTCATGAGTCTGGAATGTAAGTTTCTTTGTATTATTTAATAGGAAGACAAATTCAAGCATCTTACGTTACGTTTAATTTTTAGCCGTATAACGCACTTGTCAGCTCTGCCCATCTCACTTGAAAAAGACTGATTCTGTTTCCCCCAACGCTTCTTCGGACAGATCGATGGACTTGCCAATAATCTAGAAACTGGCCTTCCGAGATGCTGCACTGGCCCTGCCTCAGTATCTGAGGTGCTCATAAAGCGTAAGTGATGGCCCAATAATGCAGCTCTATAGATGTCTGTCTGTTATACGGAGATGAGTTTATGCTTATTCCCATTAGGCGGGGGCATACAATTGTCCATTTATAGCCTGAGAGGCAGTTTGATTCATTGCACCAGAGATATCCTTCATTTATCACAATATATCCTAGAGCTTATCAATTACCTTTATTGACCTGTGTGCTTAAATGCAACATGTAACAGTGCTGGGTCCCCAGAGAGACCGAGGGAGGGGGGAAGACAATGGCTCGAACTGAGCACCATCTTGAAAAATTCAATATCGTCCATCTTCCAAGGTTTCATTTTCCCGAAACTGCGTGTTTTATATCATAATAAATAACTCTGGTTTTATGTCTTTTTGTGCTCATCGCGGATGGGAAGAGAAACTATTTAAATATGTGACCTCCAGTGTTCAGAGTGGTTCGAGTGGAAGATGCAGAGGGGAAAAAAATGGGCACATCGCAAAATAATTAGATGTGTCTGTTTGCGATGGACAAAAAGAGAAATAATGGGGAGGGAGGGAGGGGTGAATCCAGGTAAGGTTGGCCATTTTTCGCTACTGTCACAGGACAAAATGTTGAAGAGGAGAGATGAGTGCACTGCGGGAGGACAGAGAAAAGGTTGATGGACTGTGTTGGTGATGAAAGAAAAGAACGAGGCTGTCATAGCCAATACAGCAATTAGAGCACTTTGTTGCTTCAGAGCTTTATCTTTTGAAGGGTTTTTTTTCTTCTTTTTTTGCTTGACAACAGAGTTGAACCTCAAAATAGTATCATCAAAAGAAAAAAAAGAGAAGCAGATTCAGAGAGAAACATATTTCAGGTATATGGGCTGTCTCATGGAAGAAACAGCACACTGCTTACTAACTGCATCTCTTAACCAGCACAAAAGCACAGTATCCTACATTTCCATAACATCCGATGAGCTGTTGGGTTACCCTAGGTGCTGGAAGTTGTACTTATGAGGATTTATAGATGGATTTTAAGTAAACTGAAAGTAAAACAAGTTAGATAAAGGTTCACAAGAACAGTCTGCTGTGAATTAGACAAATTTTGCTGCTGATCTGTTTGCTATGTGTGGATGGAGGAAGAGACACTAAAGCCCGTTTCAAACTAGCACACGTTACTATGAATGAATCTGACTGCATCTAAATATGTTAATTACATGTTTGACTGAGCCGTGTAGGTCACTGTTGGCATTTACATCAGTTTCAGGACTTCACAATTAACGTCTCATTAATTGATACACACAAGATTCCAGTGATAAATGACACTTGTGTGTCTTTGTGAGTCCCTCAACCCACCAAAATGCCATAAACAGCAATGAGGCTGTATTATTACTAATTTGGCATTAACATGCACATCTTATCCAACTGGCAAAGTTTCTTATTTGCAGCAGCACTGAGACATTTTGTAAATTTTTGGTATTGCTAGTTTAAAAGTGAGAGGACTCCCTTTCTGATAAGCATGTGTGGAAGCGGGGGATAGAACAGCTGTTTTGCACCTATGGCACTGTGGCTCTCTCCATCACTGTGGGTATGTCTGAATGAGGCTTTGAGAAATGTTAATGTAAAAATAAGATGCGTCTGAATGACAGACTGATGAAAAGGGCTTTAGAGTCTACAGCCGCTGTGATATTTCGGTCTTGGACTGTAGTGATGGATGACACTCCAACACTCAGAGACCTGCGCAAGGCTTCAAAAGTCTGACGTGATGTGCCTGCTCATACAGGACCACAGATTAGGAGTCACTTGTGATCAGAGTTAAGCAAAGAAACAAGGACATCCAGCTTGGAGAAACATAACAATGTACACAACTGTTAATCTTCATAAGCTTCAGAGTTTATACATTTATTCTGGCCTTTTCACAAAAAAAGAAATCACAAAAAATAATTACTGATTAGAGCACTTCTGAAAGTTTTTAAAATGTTCACTGGAGCTCAAACCCCCACCACTGTTATGGGATTTATTTGGTTTTCAGTTTTTTGCCTTACTACTGGTTACCGAAAGTTCATAATTATTCAATACACTTTATCAAAGCAGTTTTTAAGCCACTAGTGTGGCTGTGATTGCAAATCATCCATCCCATGCATCAATCCATCCATTTTCCCATTCATGCTCCATCCATCCGTCCGTCCGTCCGTCAAAGCATGCAGGAAGCCACATGGCATGATTCAGTAGCTTGCAGAGCCAACTTTGGCAGGAGTAACTTGAATTTATTGTTTATATGCAATGTTATCAGCCTCTCACATTGTTGTGGAGGAATATTGGCCCTTTGTTTGATTGAGGTTTGCAGGCATTACTTATCCGCAGCTTTCTTAAGGTCCTGCCACAGCATTTCAATCGGGTTGAGGTCTGGACTTTGAGTGGACCTCTGTAGTACCTTGATTTGTTTCCTTTTTTTGGCCATTCTGTTGTAGATTTGCTGCTGTGCTTGAGACAGTTGTCCTGTTGCATGATCCACTTTTATCAAGCGTTAGCTGTCAGACAGATGTCCTCACATTTGGTCTTCGAATACTTTGATATACACGGGAGTTCATAGTCAAATCTGTGTATTTTTTCAAGGTCCTTTGCTGCAATGTAGGGTCTTGTGTTTTGTTCAGATCCAACTTCGCAAATCTAAGTGCTGCCATGTTGTCTTTAGAGAAGAGGCTTTCTCCTGGCAACCCTTCCAAACCAGCCTAGTTGTCCGGCCTTTTTCTCAATATACTGTCATAAACTTGAACGTAGCTCTTGGTTTTTTGCAGTTTCTCTGAGCATTGCACAGAGTTCTGTTAAGACTTTTTTTTCCATATGACTGTAAATACAATGAAAAATCTAGGCTATTCATAGTGACATAGTTTAATTACTTTAACTACTACTAATTTGCTGAACTACCATGTAATGCTGCTTTTATTTTATTAAAAGTTCATGTGTCTTGTCTTTAAAATTTAGGCTACTTAATTTACTTGGGTAGATGATTTTGCTTAAGTTTTTAGGTAAAGCCAACTTAATTTAATCTTTAATCTTAAATTAATATTAACTTAAAGTAATCATGCCTTTCTATTGTGTTTATTAATACTCATTTGTCCATAAACATCTAAAGAAACAAAAGAAATCATCACGTTCTGGAGCATTTCTTACTGGGTTTAGTTTTTAAGTTTTCCTCTTTTGTTATACTTGTGAAATCTAGCATACAGTACATGGATACATAACGTACACATATTCAAACATGTACGCACAGCAAACACACATAACATTGCTGCTATACTATGTGCAACTCCTGCTCCTCACATTGGAGACGTATACCTGCACCCCTGGATTGCACAGCAGGGTGCCATTTAAATCTAACGGGGTTTACATAGAACTCTCGCAAGACATGAGAGAGAGAAAGAGAGCATTACTAAGCCGGGATGTTCCCCACAAGCAGCATGTCATGTTTTACGCTTATTTACGCGCGTGCAACTCCAGGGTGCATTTGATGCCCAGTGAGGTAGAGTATGACATCTCCTATCACACTGACGCTGAATTTGTTTCACTGATAGAGAGTGAGGGGAATTTCTGCAGATTGGTTCATTTTCTTCACGGCTTATTTGCAGTGTGTGTTTGTCAGATTCGACATAGTAAATGCCACAAAGCCAAGCCAAATGATGTTTACCCAGGCCTGTGAGAGACTGCGTTGTGCTCAAGGGAGCCAGCATTTGGGATTCTCCCACCAATATTAAGTTGTCAGCCAAAAGTGATCCTACTGCTTGTTTTTGTCCTTAACACAGTTTCTGGCTTTTATTTTTTTATCCTTTCATTTTGCACTCATATGCCCGATTCTGTCTTTTCTTCTCACATGCCTAAATTCCTATCCTTAGCCGTTTTTTCGACCAGGATCCACCTTTGAAATCCTCTTCAGTTTCTCATGCCTGACTTCTTTTTTCCCGTACCCATCGGAGAGCACACAAACTGTCCAACTGTACTCTGAATACAAATATCCGATGCGCTCATCAAACACGGTGATTTTGAAGAATAGGCAACAGAATTCAAAGAGTTTGTTACAGGAGTTTTTCTCTCTGAGCATTTCAAGAACAACAGCGTGAGTCTACCCCAGCCTTGGGGATACGAGCTCCTTCAGTTTGTAGCCGACCACGGACGCACAAATGAGCCAAAACAAGGTTGCAACAGTAGAGCAAACAAGGACCAAACCCAAGGACAATGACAGCACCTTACTGTCCTTTGAAGCATATGAGGTTTTTGGGATGAGCTTGCAACAAATTAGATGTTCAGTGGGGATTTGAAGTGTTTTGAAAAGCCGAATGTACAAAATATAAAAGCTAGCAAAGGTTTTAAAAGAAAATGACAGGAAATGTCAGATATTTTGTAAAAATGCACTCACTTGCTTGGATAGTAATTAAAATGAAGCTACTGTTAGCAAATGGGTAACTTTGCTTATGAAATGTAATTTTTGTGAAATATTGCATGTTCAAATAAATCAAACCTTTGAGGTAAGCAAATGTACTGGCAGGTTTTTCATTTTTTTAAATGTACGACTAAGCCAGACATTTTCTATCTGTTAATAGTCTAAGAATTTTGATTAACTACTGTAAGACTCCAGGCAGGAGGCACTTAACCTGAAGTCTGAACACAACTGTATATACAGCACTGTGCAAAAACTTTTAAGCCAGCCTACTTTTTTATGAGGATAAAATGGAAAAATGAGTAGCAAAGTGTGCAAACGTAAATGGAAATACAGAGTTCAACAATTCCAATGAGCTTGAAAACCAATTTTTAGTATGATCATCTCTATTCTTCAACACAGCCTGAACTCTCTCAGGCAAACTTTCTTATTATTTCTTTAAGTAGTTTTCTGGAATAGTTCTCCAGACTTCTTAAAGGACATCCAAAGCTCTTCTGCCCATGAAAGTGGCCACTTTTATATTACTTTCATATATTGTTTTAGTAAGTATCCAAAACATACAAGTTTCATTTATATAATTTTTCCAAGGGATCTTATATCTGTTTTCACTCTTGTATGCTTTTCATACAAGTTTCACACAAGACAGATACAAACTTTATAAGATTTATATATATCTTTTCCATATGGGTGTGGATGTTGGCTGCTTTTTCTTGTGTTCTCTGTCAAGAGAACGTTGAGGTTGTGGTTCTGGCCAATCCATGACTGATAGTGTTCTGTTGTTTGTTTGTCTATACAGTTATGTGTTTTGGATCATTGTCATGCACATGGTCATGTATCTGTCAACAGATGGCTGTTGACACTCACTGTTGTACCTCTCTCCTGACCTCTTCTATACATACTGCAAAGAATTTGAACCAAAAATCTAAAACTTTCCTTCATCGCTCGATCAGACCTGTTGCCACTGAATTATGGTTCAGTTCTCGTGTAATTCGGCTAACCTCAGGCTTTCTCCCTGTTTTCCTTCCTTAAGAATGATTTCTTGACAGCCTCCCTTCCACCGAGACCATTTCTGATGAGGCTTCAGTGAACAGTAGATGGATCAGTTGAAGAGGTAATGTCTTGGGTCTTATATTAGATATTTTCCTGTTTCTTAAGGACATAACTTTCAGATATTGGTCATCTGCTGTAGGTTTGTAGGTTTTGTAGCGAAAAAGCAGCCAGTGTCCAAAGAAAAGCTGTGAAAGCCCTTTGGACTGTAGCAGGAAGCTGGAGTACTTGGAGAGAACATTCACTGCGATAATATTGTTGTGACAGTTTCACATTCTGACAGCTTTAAGCAGCGCAAAACATTCCAGCTACACATTTACAGTAGAGACAGGAAATGTTAGAAATATTGTCATGAATCTCTCAGCAAAGAATAGTATTCCCCAAAATGCTGACTGTTCCTTTTAATCTGACTGCAGAAAGCATACATTGGTAGAGGATTATTGCTAGTAAAAAATGTTATAGAGCATTTTTTTCTGCAGTGAATTTGAGCACCGAGGTGCATATTTGTATGTATTTGAATTCACACGTGAAACGCATACACCCACATACACGCAGACCCCATCTGCTCTTCCTTGACTATATATCACATATAAAACGTACAGCCAAAGCATGGAGAGGCTGACATCAGAAATGAGAGTGACCCTGCCGCTTTTATATCTCAGCGCACCCTGACCCCCCTCCTCTTTTCCCTGCTGCATCCCTATCTTACAACAATAGATTTCCCATTACTACTCCCTCCTTCGCTCCATCTCTCAATCATGCTCTCTACAATATTTAGCCCCGGAGGGATCCGATTCAGAAGACACCTCATGCTTCTATGTGTGGACATACAGGTGTGGCCATTTGAATATTTTTCCTTATGGGAAGAAAGAAATTCCGGAAGCGTGTGCACGTGCAGTACAAGCATGTGTGTGTGGTGCAAAGCCTTTATTGTACTCCATAAGCTCAGCACTTATCTTTCCTCTTCTCCTCTTTTTATCCAAGTCTCCATACACTCTCTCTTTCTCTCTCTCTCTCTCACACACACACACACACACACACACACACACACACACACACACACACACACCAATACACTCGCTCTCTTTCCCCTGTGAGCTTTTCAATTAGGTAATTACAGTGGCAGTGAATAGAGCCTGCCTGGACACTGGCGCTCTATTGTAGAAGCACCTGTCCCCCCATAGACAGCAATTACCTGCCAGGCTGGAGGGGAGTTTCAGGCTATTGTCTGTGTGCACATATTTGTGTGAATGGGCAACTGTGTCTGGTTGTCGCTCCTCACTGTGTGTATATACTGTTTTTGTATCAACGCAGGTGTGTTGGCGCGCACACCTATTTCAGCTCCCGAGAGTCCATTATATGTTCTTCGAAGTGCATTTAATCATATTCAGTGACAGAGGAAGTTTTGGAAGCGTATTTTTAATTATGAATATGTGTGTGATGTACATTTTACATTTGGGGTATTGTGACCACTGCCCCCTACAAGTAGCATGTTTAGCACATTGTTGAAACATTTTGTTAACATTTTAAGACATGCTGTGTTTTTTTTCCCTTTATTGGATCTCAGAGTGCTTTGATCGCGACACATAAAGTGCTGCTACTTCAATTTGCGTACACCTCTGCACACAGACTGTGCTCAAAGTATTGTGCCCCAATTTTATGAAACCCTACATCTAATTAAAAACATATATTGAAACTTTTTTTTATTGTTCTTTGAAAAGACTGAAGATTATTTTTATGCCACAGGTTAAAGGATAAAATTAAAATGATCATGTCTGCAGCATTGTAATTGTATTCATGTGTGCATGTGAGTTTCTGTAGGTCTGTACAGTCTGATTGATTCAGTGAGAAGTTGTGAAAAGAGCAAAGCTGGCCTTTTTAAGATTTCTGAAGATGTTCGAGGACGCCAGATTGTGGTGGAGCTGGTGGAGAGCGGGCAGGCAGGGTTTAAGCAACGAGGAGTAGGCAGGCTGAACAAAAGCTGGCACATGTGGAGAATCTGCAGCACAAAGAAAGCAGGGTTACATGGGGATCACATGTAACTAAAGGAATAAGAGTGGAGTCTAAGCCTTTCTACTGCAGGAGCTGACAGAACAAGGTGGAGAAGTGGTATATAAAAAGTGTCTTTGTGTATATTTATATATACTGCAGCGTTGGTCCTCAGCTATGTCAGCCAGGCACAGGTGCCACTTACTACAAGGCAAGCCAGGTGGCTACTTGAGGCCCCAGACCAGTGGACTTACAAAATTTAAATTACAGCAGGGGCTATGTGCAAAATTTGCAATAACACTTAGAGAGACCTGACCTCCCTAAGGGGATTCCACCCATAAACAGTATAAAGGTTTGATGTCACGAGGCCTGATTATTCATGACCTTGTAAGTGAGGAGGACGATTTTAAATTTGTTTCTGGATGTAACAAGGAGCCAGTGAAAAGAAGCCAGAATAGGAGAAATACATCTTGTCAGTGTTCGTGCTTCAACATTTTGGATCAACTGAAGGTTTTTCAGGGAGTTTTCAGGACAGTTTGACAGTAGTTCAGCCTAAAGGTAATAAATGCATGAACTAGTTTTCCGCATCCCTCTGTCAAGTCAAGTCAAGTCAGAAAGCCAATTTTTCAGATCTGGAAGCTACATCAATGTTTTGACTCCACTCACTCCAATCACTGCTACCATTAACTGTGAAAAAGACACAGTTTATGCTTGCAACTTCCACTAGCATCTCATTATATCTTTTGTTTACTTTAACATTAGATCACTTAGCTAGCAGAGCAGTCTAGTGTTTTAACCTCTGCTAGCCAAGACATGACCAATTGAAGAGCAGAATTTATTTGTTTTTTGTTTTTATTTTGGTGTCAGATTATTTGTGATGTAATGGCATGAATGCTGATTGGAGGACTGCCCTGTGAAATTTTTGTCTAATGCCCCAAGAGGATATCACTGTAATAAGAGATCAGCTATGCCAAAAAGAGAGGCAAAGGAAATAAGGGGGGGGAACTAGAAGGACAAAAAAGTAATATTGTCATCTGGGCTTTATGGAGTGTGTGTTTTGGTTCATGCAAAGGGCTTTTTCACTCAAAATTGCACTAAGAGTAATGAGACCGAATTAAAATAATAAGGTTGGGGATCTTAAAACAAAAAACATGAGGTAAAAAAAAGCACAATCACAAAGATGAATGATCATTTTCCATGGATTTTTCCTCAGTACGAGATTGTTCCTGTACAAAAAAAATCAAAATCTAAAAAATTCTGTGGTGTTTTATCTCCTGCATTACCAATTCAGATCACACAGTGAGCTATCTCAAAGGTAGACTGACATTTCATAATAACTATAGCAGAGCTGTTGCCACATCTTGTGAAATTCTCTTGCATTTTTTTGCATCTTCTACTAGAAGTTAGAACTTGTGTTTGGAAGACCATTAAGCTCAGCAATAAATAAATAAAAGGCCCTAAAAGGTGAAAAATTAATGTGGACAAATTCAAATTTATAAAATAAATCAACACATATACAAATGTAAACATAAATGAGTCACTTACACACTTACACACATTGAAAGTTTTTTCAATTATTCCAGGAACTTTTGATTTGGTACCTGTTGATTTCTAAAAGGCACCCCATTTATTTACCAGATGGGAACAAAAAGCAGGGAAACAAATGAGGCATTTAAAAATTAATGTCCCCTTAAATAAAGAAATAGGCTACTTGGAAATAAGAGTTCCTTAAAATTATTACCTAATTTATTTACATCATGAACTTATTTATTTATTTCATGGAGTGATTTATTAAATTTGTAATTTAATAAATAAATATTCATTCAACAAGCTTACTCATATTGGTTGCGATATGCTCGTATATCGCAAAGAATAGATGTTAAACATTTTACGAATAAAGATGTAACAATAGAAAACAGACAGAGACATGAAAATAACCATATTTTCGTGAATAGTAAGTACATTTTTTAGGTTGCTTTATGCTCTTTTGCAGGCTGCAGTAGCTATGCTCACTTGTGAAGTGCAACTTGTAAATCAGTATGCTGCTTAACAGGCAACGAACATATATTTGTACAAATTACGCCCTGATGGATCTTGTGCATGCGTCTGCTTTTGGCAGCTCCCCGGTGGGTTAATTTACACCTGAGTCCATTTTGTAGTGAGCACCTATCGATTTGCCTGTACGTACGTGTAGCTCTGTTAGGACGAAGCAAAATCTTTGCCACAAATCGAAGCAAGCATGATTTGTGTGTGCACGCACACACAAATCATGCCATACACGCCATACATTTCTCAAACATCTCAAGGTGGCGAAGCACATTAGTAACATCCCGTCTGTTCCCATGCCGAAAAGGATCTATTCGGTTAATTACGGCTCTTTTCCTTTCGTTATATTATGTGATGGACTGGTTAGAGTGTGAACATTTCCATGCGGGTTTAGGCATACACCAAACACACAAGTTTAGTGACAAGACTTCCTGTGAAAACTCTAAATGTTACTGTCTCTCTCAATCTGTTTACAGCTCTATTATTTCCCCAGGTAAAAGCAGTGATGCATGAAGATGATTTGCTGTCAAATGTGTTTCATCGCTGACTGCTTTGTGCTTCCTGAACAGTGTCATTGAGTAAAATGCATAACGACTAATGGCTGAGCATGCTGGCAGGGTTCCAAGTCTCCGTAATCAAATGTGTTCAGAGTTTATCTGTGATGTTTATCAGGCTTAAATCTCCTGGTGTTCCGGGTGGAGGATGTGAGGCAGGATATGAGGCCGATGGTTGTGATCAGTCACTGATAGCATCGCAAGGAATCCTAATGAAGGAACACTGTCAAAGGATATAATTAGGAAAACTCATAATTATCGACCTAAAAGATGTACTCGTGCTGTCTGAGGAGAGATGAGGGAAGGCAGAAATAGTGCTGAAATGAAAGGTCAGTACCAACACAGCCATAACACCTAAAAACCCCACTCCTCCCCTTTAAGATAGACCTCTGTTTATTCCAAAACTGCATTCACATATAAAATGCTTCAAATATACTATAGGAAACGAAAATATAAGACATGATTGATTTGAAAGGATGTAATTTACAGTTTGCAAAAGCAGAATTAGCATTTAGAGAAACAAAAGAACTAACTTACAATGAATGACTGTAAACTCCCTGTCAAGTCAAATTTTGTCAGTTTCCTCTGAGGCATTGGTGAAAACGGGATAAAGTATATTACTCTGGGAGGCTAAAGCCAGGCTAGTACTCTGTAGGAATTTCATTAGTTTTGTTGGTATTTAATCATTATCCAGATTAAAAATAAATTACTGAATACATTAAAATCTTTACCGAATTTTGAGGTAGTACATGCAGTAGGCAAATTGGGAAATAGTATAACCATTAATTTAAAGTAATTTATTACTTGGAGGATGGCACCATGGAGAGCGTGGAGATTCCATGTTCTCGTTGTGTCTGCGTGGGTTCGGAATACCTGCTGAATTTTCCTCCCACAGTCTAAACACATGCACGGGGTTAGGTTAACCGGTGATTATAATTCGACTATAAGTGTAAATCGGAATGTGAATGGTTGTCTGTCTCTATGTGTTAGCTCTGTGATAGATTAGTGACCTGTCCGGGGTCTAAGATAGGCTCCGCCCCCCCACAACCCTGAACTGGAAAAGCGTAAGAAATTGGACAAATGGATATGATGCCAAAGGAACTTAATGCAATGTACACAGAGGGGATTGCCCAACTGCAGCACACATGGAGAAAGACTAAAGTCCAAAATCCAGTGCTTTAATCAAAAACAGGAACTGGTCAAACATGGAAAGCATCAGGGCAAACAACCCAGGTGGGGAGAAGGAGAGAAGTCCATTAAACAGTCTAAAAAGGCTATGCATGAAAAGACTGAATGAGAATGTTTGGACTACGTCCACATGTACACCAGAATTTTCTAAGACAGAGATTTTCTGCTTTTTTAAAAGAAAAAATGTCTCCACATAAAAAAATAAGATAAAAATCATGTCTTCTTATAGGTAGGCATTAAATATCAGTGTCATCATGTCAGTATTTAACCAAATGCAAGATGTGGCCATAAGCTTCTGAAAAGCTATGGATTTAAGGTAGAGTTGTATTAACGAACATTAAATTACACAGTGAGAAAAATTCACCTTTGACTTGATCACTTTATCCATTCCGAACATTTTTGATAAAGCACACATTATTTCTTGGGTTTTGGCTGCCACTTACAAAACCCTCACTTGAAAGATGTGAGATGTCAGTAATCTCGACCACTGATCAGTGCCCAGTAACAACAGTTCTATACAGTTCAACCTTGAGACTAGATGAACAGTTTTGCTAAATTTGAAACAGATTTCCTCAACAGACACGACAATGGGACACAAAGACCAAAAACTTAATGTCTCCAGCTACATCAGTCACAAGCAAGACATAAATTAAGACTCAAGGTACTCATGATGTTGGCTATTCTCTAATATAATTTACTTTAACAAGGCTTTGCAGCTTTTGGAAAATGGTGGTGGGATTGTTCCTATTTTGTCTGCTACTTGCTGCTAAAAACTTAGAGGTAAAAAGGTCTAAAAAATAAATAAAAACATGAACTTGTAGACTTGTTTAATATGTTTGAGCTTTTCTCTGAAATGGGTTTAGTAGTTTTCTCTCACAGTTGCTTATGTATTCCAAAGCTTAACTTCTACTTACCTAGTTTAGAGTTCCTCTGAATTTTCTCTACAGGACTCTAGGGTTTTTGTGTGGTAGTGCTAAAATTATGGACACAGTAGCAATATAAAAGAAGAAGTAGTTTCTGCTTTTCTCTAAAAATCCTAATTCAAATTTTAAGGTCTCTATGGGGCAGATAGACAGCACTCTTCTCACTCAGTGGTCCACAGATCAAAACGTGTAAGTTGGTTCTGACAAAGGCATCTTTCAAAACTAGATGATTTCGCCTGCAATTTCGTGGAAAAATGACACCTGTAAAGTGAAATTTGTGGGCTTAGCAGAAAGTTAGGGAGGAAATTTTCAGAAGAAATTTTCTGCCTTTCCCACTCTGTCAGTTAATCACTCCACTCTGTGAAATAACTTGAATTTTCCTGACGAACAATTTAAAAACTGTAAGACACGTCTTGACAGCTAGACAGTTAAAACTTGTGCACGACTTGGTATCCAACAGGACAAATTATCCCAAACACACATCAAAAAGTGTTTTGATGGCTAATATTAAGCTTTTGGAATGGCTTTCCCAAAGGCTCGACCTGAACCCTACTGAAAATGTGGGAACTATGGGTAAAAGCAGAGTCTGTGCCAGGAAACCAACCAGTTTCAATGAACTCTGTTATTTCTGCCAAGAAGAGTGGTCCAATACCCAGCCAGAATTATACCAGAAGCTTGTTGACACCTACAAAAAGGATCTGGTTGAGAGGCAGAGACGACAACTGATATTTAACCAAATATCATTTGGTGTGTATGTATTTACTGGTGTTACGGTGAGCTGTGTGGCAGGCAGTGGTTGGACCCACGCGCAGGACTCAGAGACGGAATATTTAACTCAAGGTGGCAGCTTTATTTGCTGGCAAAACAAACTTAGCAACATAACACATGGGTACAAAAACAAAACTCAAACTAGGAGGGTTTAACTAAACTGGGAATACATGGTGTGGCATGTCATAACCTGACAACACGGGACGAGGGATGAACACACAGCTAACATGGAGGGAAAAACACAGGGCTTAAATACAAACTGGTGTGATTAGGGAATGTGAGACAAGAGGAAGACACAGCTGGGACAATGCAGGCATGATGAGGCACAGGGAAGCAACACTGAAACCATAATCCAAGGACTAAGAATGTAACATAAGCAAAAGATCACAAGTCATAATAATAGGCGGAACTATCAGTTCAATAATAAACCCACGGTACTGGGTCACGGACCCCGTACCGTGACAATTGGAGGCTGTATGTACTTTTGATTCTGTGTGGATTCCAAAATACATTTAAACTTGTGCATCCAATTCTTGTTTGTACAGTCATCAAAGATGTGTGCTGTGCAGTTATTCCACTCGGGAAAAAGAGCTTTTCAAGGAAATCAGAAGGGCCCCAAATTACATGAAATTCATGCCTGTGAAGAATGCATGTAAATGTCTGACAACAACTGTATTATTCTATAATATGTAATATCAAAATTTTATCTAAATTCTTGACTAATATCTATTAATAAGAAAGAGAACTACTACCTAGTCGGTTAACCTGCTTTTGAGTGGTTTTTGAGTGTTCCTCTTGAGACTTTAATGTCTCTTTTACCGAGCTGTGAACAAGCAGCAATGAGGCAGGCAAAAACCCAGCCTGTGGATCCTCCTGCTGAGGCGAATATATATTAAAGGCTTTTCAGCTTCTCAGACAGGCCTTACTTTGGTCTGGGAATACACAGAGCTCTAGCCACTGACAGCTTATGTAAGCAGCAGAACCCTGGCTGTCGCTCAGATCGCCGCCACTTTGAGGAGAGAAACAGCTCCCGCTGTTGAGAGCACAGATGGGGAGACACACTCGGAGAGAGGCAAGGGTAACAAAGCAAAATAAACACTGACACATGTGGGTTTTGAGACAGGAACGTCTCAATTGAAGAGGAATGGTGGAGAGTTCTCGGGCATCTTAAACACAAGGCAACAGTCACACTGCAGTCAAGGTCACGCACAGTGTGATGACTTCCGAATCTTTATGTGCTGCTCCTTTGATGGTGAAACTGAAGTGAAATCAATGCCCTCATTGATGCTTTCGCTGTCCGAGGGAAGGATTCCACATTGTACCGACCCATTCATTAAGAGGTTAATGACTCGAAATGTGAAATTAATTTAACATCCAACGAAAGACTCCCCGCAAGTGTCACAGGGATAGACTGAGCTCAGCTATCAGCCTAATGTTCTTCAAGATGAATGGACCCCTCCCTTTTTCAGAGGGCTCCATTTCTCCCATACCCATCACAGATATGGGCTGCTGCTTTTTCCACGGCCAGATTGAATTTATAGTTTAATTAACACTTTGGTAGCAAAAAGATTCTCTCACAGTACAGCTTGCCCGAGATGTGTTTAGATATGGTGAACTAGAAATGAAAAAGCAGAGGTTTTATCTCAGAGATTATTATATTAAATAAAAGAGAAGCACACAGTAGCTCATGGAAGACTTACTGTCACGAAACTTTAAAAAAAAAAAAGACCCTCTAGTTCTTTGTTCACACGGGAGCAATAAAAGCAGATGGCAACTAAAATGAACCATGAATGCACTATGAGGACAGTTTCTCATCATAATTTACCTCAAGCTCGTCGCATAAAAGTTGTGTTTGCAAAGTGGTTAATTCCACTTTGATTCAGTGCCACTGTAAAAAGACACACTTTGCGGAAGTGAACACTATTTCAGCTGTCAGGCTGTTATATTGGCCGGCGGTGATTAAAGCTTTAAATTTTGATTGCGGGTTATTTGTGCTCAATATTGTGATTAATCTGTCATTGCAGGGCAAGGTTATTTCCTTGAAATGACACAGGCTGCTTTTCATTAGCTGACGTGTTTTCATGGCCTAATGATATTATGCTGGCAAATGAGATAAAACAAACTTGAGATGATTTATTACTTATAAAGTAAATAATTATTACTTAGTTCTTAATATGCACCATACATAAGAATTATAAAAAACTTTAAAAGTAGGGTTTAAAAAAAAGAATGTTGATGCAATGCGTTACTGTAATCATGCTATATTTTTCTATAGTGATGTAGCGCATTAAATTCATATTACAGTTGCATTTATATCACTTGTGTTACAAAGCCTTTGCAATTATCTGCACAATGGTTTATTTAAAATTATCTGCACAATGCTTCAGTTCCAAGCAGGGAAGGGGAAAATGGTGAAGCACTCTACAATGTTTGAAGAGTGGAGTTTTGAATATTACTTTTATTTTTATTGCACAAAAAGTACAAGAACATGACTGCAAAGTGAAAACTGCACCCAGGATAGACACAGCTGTGAAAACACGAACATCCACTCTTGTCTTTGCAAGCATCCACAAAGGAAACATGCTAATACAAAGCTAGTAGCTTTCAGAACCAGAGTGATGTTAGTGCAGAGTGAATGTTGACTTCAGCTAAGCAGCAGGAGTTTGGTCTTCAGCAGATAACAAATGCAGTGGGGAGCAGCCAGGGTTGTAGCCTGGTATTCAAGTGTGCTGCCAGCTTTGTGTTAATAGTTAAACACTAAAAGAAAGACTGTTTATCTATGTGTGTTAAGTGGGTTAGGATTTCTGCCAATGTAGTAGACTGTAGCATGTCCACTACATTGTCTCATGTCTCAAGGTAAAGGACAAAAGGCTGAAAAGTAGGTTGTAGTAAGTGGAAAAAGCTGGAGGAGCATTTTGCTACTGATTAGGTTAATTGGCAATAGCGCAGTAAGATGATTGGATATAAAAAACATTTCACTAAAGTAAAGATGGGCATCGGTTCACCAATCTGCAAAACACTCTCTGCAAATTTCTGAATAATGTTTGTCAATGTAAAATTGTGAAGGCTTTGATGTCATCGTCTGCAGTACATAATATCATGAAAAGCTTCAGAGAATCGGGAGAAATCTCTGTTTGCAAGGGATAAAACCATAAATCAATACTGGATGTACATAGGGGCTTCTCAGTCATCTTGGCATTAAAAACAGGTTGGATTCTTTCATGGAAATCACTGCATGTGAACTCAGATCACCATGCCGTCCACAAGTGCAGGTTAAGCACCCCGTTCAATAGCCTGATTGTCTAGGGGAGTGTCAGTGTCTGTGGAATAGATAGCTTACACAAACCACACACTGCATCTGTTACAACAGCAAGTTTTTGTAGTAGAAGATTCCAGATGCTGAACTGGTCATTTAAGAGCCCTTTTGATAATCTTCATTAGCAGATGGATGTTACTCATTTGTATATGCACATAGAAGAAAGGGTATACAAAGAACACAGTATTTGAAGTGCGCCTGCTATGCTTTTCTATATTTTATGTAATAATCTTGGTGACTAACAAGAAGTATTATATCGAGCTGGAAATTACTGTAACATTCAAATTTTCAGAAGCTAGACTTTTGTGTTTACTTTCCACAGCAGAGTGCCTTTATTTCAATTCCACCCTGCATGTTGTCACAACAGTCAAACACCAACCTAAAAATTGAGCAGTTTTCTTTCTCACAACACTGTTTAGCAACTGACCCACATGCTTTGAGTCTACTGAAGACAAAGAAGAAATAGATTGCTTAGATTTACAGCTCTGCAGAGGAATGATTACATCTTCTAATTGCGCCAAGTCTGAGCTCTCAAGGGAGAGACTCTCCAAAACAAAGAAAGATTAATAATGAAATGATGAGACATGGCCTATCAGATGATGATGATGCTCAGGGAGGGGAAGTTATGATTTAAAGATCTGGACAAGCTAAGACTTAATCACTTTATCTGATTGGTATTTGAAGCCATGAATCTCAATTAGCAAGCATTAGGATCTTTTTGGCAGATATGCATAGTCCATTTCCATGATTGGATGCTGCTTGTCTATTATCCAGAATTACTGAGCTGCAAAGATGGAAATATTGTGAAAACAACAAGAGGAAATATGAGATATGAGCCAGAAGATGTCAAATAGCTATTTTGCATGGCATTTCAGTCTTATTTGAGTCGAATCAAACACTGCTAAGAGTGAAAAGTTAGCCTTCTTAGGCAAACAGACTGAATTTACACTACAAAGCATTTTTTGTACCTTTTTTTTCTTAGATGCTGCTGTTGATGCTGCCTTTTCTTGTCTTATAATTAATGATTTCCTATCTTTGATGCTTTGTCTATGTTCCTTTGTCCCTCCATGCATGCCACTGTGCAGTGTATCCTCTTGTCATTGTCTGCCTTAATTACGGCTGAATGGGAGAAAATGGGCCTTTAATTGGTGGGTCTTTCTCTCAGCCAGCAGATCATTCCTTGCCACAGGTCCCCAAAATGGCTGTCTTTGTACCTGCTTCCACTATACCTCAGTTATTAGCAAACCGAACGGTCGTCCTGGTTACCAGCTGATAAGCAGCGAGGCTGATTCAGTTAGTTTGTTATCTCATCAGTTGGAAGGTAAAATGAAAGATGGTGGCGAAGTCGCATAATTAAACACTTTGATGTATTGTTCCTTTGAAGGTATAAAAATCAGCAAAACCATTAACTGCACTACTTCAGTACTGAGAGCCAGAATTAAAATATCCTTTTTTTTGTTTTTTTACTATATTTTTGTAACCTTTTCTTTTAAATTATTCAGATTTTGATCTCCCATTTTTGCTCTGTAGGTGCGCAGAAATCCAGGCGCCCTTTCCAGCATCACCTGGGGTAATTCTGTGGGAATGCTAATCTGCGATTCAGTTTGATAATATGTGTATGAAATATTCACACATTTCTCTCTCTGAGCATTGATTGTAGCGTCCTATAGCTGTTTGTGGCTACATGTGTCTGATATTGGCAGAGGCTCGCAGGGAGATGTGTGTGTGTGTGTGGATGACATGGGGGGAATGACTCAGATGAGTATCCTACTTGACAGTTGCTCGCTGCCATCCGATGCCTCTCACCTGAGGCACAGGCGCTGACATCCTTCAAAACCATCTGCCTGTCTTTCGCTGCTAATTGATTTGTCCTTGGATGGAGGTGTCTGGGAATGCTTTGGGGAGAATATGTATTTTGACAGATGCTGTGCACAAAAATGTGTGCCATACGCAAAAAAAAGGGCGGGGCCTCAGCTAGAAGACGTTTTCATTGCCTCGGGGTGAATTAGTCGCCTTTGTGATGCGTTGAGTTGTTTAAACAAAGCTGTGGAGAGCTTAATGGGGAGGCATCGAAGCAATTTTACACCAGCAATCTGGTTTGTTTTTGTTCGCCTTCAAAATGCATTGAAATCTGCTTTTTTTGACAGCACTTCCCGCTTTCTCTCTGTTTGCTCCTTCACTAAACCAGCACTCTTCACACTTTTTAAGGATTCATGCCAAAATCTTAGAAAAAATAAATAAAACTACAACAAGAGGAAATGGCCTTGACTTTTTAGCACAGCTTTGGAAACAGCTACCATCATCAGAAGTCAAATGCCTGAAGCACTGGAATGAATATGTTGTGTTTTCTGACACCACAGTATGATTTTTTTTCCCCCCAGCAAGACGATGAAGGCAATAATGAATGCAGGAAGTGTGGAATTATTCAAAAATAAAAAAAAGGCTGCAAGACACAAGCCGAATAGCCTTTTAGTTTGACTTCAGTCCTCACAAGGGATTGCGCCGGAATTGAATCTCTTATTTTTGCATAATTGCAGTGAAAATCTTGTCTCCCCTCATCCAGAAGAATTCTGCGCTTGTTTTCATCTGGCCAAAAAAATGTCTAAGCAATGGAAGTTATCCTCAGTGTGATGTGCACTCGAAAGTTACTACGTTGTATAACGCACAGCCAGAAGATGAAGTAAATGGTTGTGATAGTCACGGATCACCTGTGAGGGAAATATTTAGTTATCCATCATTGTCAAAACACACCAAACACACTGAGAATATGAAATATTTATCAGGTTTAGAGTCCTGGTTCAGCGTACTGTTATATAAGGTATCAAGCGGAAGCTGTCTGGGTATATCAGATATTTCTCCACATGAAACCCAGAAAAAGCAGCTTCTGTTGGAGCTTTACATCTTCCTAATTAGCATGTAGCTTCCAGTATGTGAGACTTGCACTCCTCTTCCTCTCCATTCCTACAGTGTGCAAGTGAGCACAGACTCAAACTGCCCACCAGTAATTGGCTTGGCTCTGAGGATCTATTCCCTCGTGTTTACATCGAGCAACAAGAGCAACTAATGTATTGGTGTCAGAAAAGGTTAAACATCTACACCGGTGTTAAAGTGTAATTAAGATCTTCCCCTGACATGAAAAAAGATTAGAAACACTGAATATCATATATGGATTGCAAAAAAATTATAGCATAAAACACATTTTAACATTCCACATCCCCATTCCTTTTATATAATTGTGCTGCAGTAATAGATGCAAACGTATAGATATACAACGACAAATATCCCTACATAGTAGCACATCAGCGTCCCTTATTGGAGCCAAGGTCTACAATGTAGCGTAAATGTCCCCTGGCTATTTGGAGGCAAGGCACAGCAATATAAAAATGCAGGTTCAGTTATTTGATTTTACCTAACTGCTCTAATCAAATAACATGAACGTCTATTGGGGTGTGTTTTAATTCCTGCGAGGCCATGGGTTACAGAAGTGACGATTAACCATTAGCATTTAGATTGTTTACAACACACTATATAGACAAATGGGCTTCCAATTAACACACAAAGGACCCGGAGTGAGAAGGGGGAGGGTTAACTATGTGTTTGTGTGTATTTATGTACAATTGGGTGTTTGTATCTGTTAAGCTGAGCTACTTTTAATAGCCATATACATGCATACATCTGCCCCCCATAGCTTTCCTCAGGTCCTTTCCCTATCAATGGTGAAGAATTGGAGAATTTGTTGTATTAGTTCAACTGTATTTTATTGCTTATTAGCAGGCTTGAACACCCTGAGGGGGCCATGGAGGTAAATATAAGTGAGATTTAAGAAGGGTTCATCTGGTGAATGGGTGGATTACATGATTACAAAGAGCCCTGCAGGGAAAGCGTTGGCGTTAGTAGAGACAAGAAGCCAGTGAAAGGAAAAACGTAAGTAATCAGAAGAGGACAGAAATTAGGGTGCATTCAATATGTGATGCAAATGGATTTCTTTTCTGTGGGTAAAAACAAATATTGACAACTCAAATAAGTTCATATGTCAGATTTGCTAGCTATCTGTTTTCCGTTTACACATCCAGAAGCGACAGAAAAGAATTAGCATTTCTTATATTCCTTGAGTGGGTTTCCAATTTCTGTGGCTGCAAGACAGCATCTAAAGTGTATAAAAACTTCAGCACTAGTAAAACCAAAACAATGGAAGACGACAAAATGCTCTACAGAAGTAATGGCAGCTGAAGTGGCCAGAGTGAAATGTCCCTGTATACTCTATAGTGCTACTATATTCTTGCTAGGGCATTTATTACTGCAGTCAGTGTAGCCCTTATGAACTTGTGAATATAAACCCTGTCTACTGCAATATTGTAATACATTTTTTAATGTGTCCAAATTAAATTGCCTTTCCACTTGACCAGCTGTGTCATTTAACTTAATAATGTCCACACAAAATGATGTTAATTAAAGAAAGAATTAAGTATTCCCCTACAGTGGATACCTAAGAAAACAGTATTTGATGACAATTATTTCTGCTTTTTGAGGTGAGTCGTTTTCTTTTATCCATGGCTCAAAATCTCTGGACAGGGATTATTTCATTTACCTAAATCATCAGTGGACCTTTGGGATCACTAAACATGAGGTTCTAATTGTGAATGATGCAGTGAATGATGGTCAGGGTTGATCTTTCTACACTAGAGTCTGGCTGTTCCTCTCTATGGGTCCATTTTAGCTGCTGCTCCATTACTTGCAAAGTTCAAAAATAATGCACCTAACATTTGTTCAGTGATGTCCTTCATAGCAAGGCTTTCTAAGCGCAGGACGTCACAGACGGCAGCTCCAGATTATTATTGCAATTCAAGCTAACTCAGAACTGTGTAGGAAATTCTGATGTAGATGACCAGGCGTTTGAGACTTATTACAATATTTTGATTTTTTTTGTGAGGATTTTGGGAAATCTAAATCCTTTTTATTTCTTTTTTATTTTGCAATAATTTAGTTAGGAGTCAAGTTCATGTTGAAAAAACTGTGGTATAATAAAAGGTAAAGCAGAATGGGGTCTGGATCATCATCCCTCCTCCACAATTTACATGTTACAGGATCACACAAGTCATTTAACTCAGTATATTTTAGGCAACTATGGCAGTGCACAGCAACTTCCCGGGGATTTTAAGAAGATGGTCAGGCTCTACCTTATGTTTTAAAAAATGTAAGTGCTCAGCCAGCTGGACAATTCACCATCCACAGTGCAGCAATTGTTCAGGAACACATCTCAGGCTACGTTCACACTGCAGGTCTTAATGCTCAATTCCGATTTTTTGATCAAATCTGATTTTTTTGTCTGGTTGTTCACACTACAAATAAAATGTAATAGCAAACGCGCTCCAGTGTGAACCGTTCACGGCTCTCAAAGCCGCCCGCATGCGCAAAAGAAGATGTCAAACACAACGCGCTCTGTTTAGACCCAGACCAAACAGTATTGTTTGACTGATGGCCCTTAATATAAAGACTTGTTTCGGACTTTACGTTTCCCAATTTTGCTTTAAGTTATAAAGTTATTTTGTTATTTACATATGGCCTAATAATTATCCTTATTGCTGTTTTAGAGAGGAGCGGTGCTTCAAAGGATAGTTGCAGATTTCTGTCAGAATCTGCAGATTATACAGTTTGAAAATATCGGATTTGTGCCGTTTACACTGTCATACCATGATCGGATATAGGTCGCATAGGGTCAGAAAAGTCGGATTTGATGCGCTTTTGCCTGCTCTGTGAACGTAGCCTAAGAACACAGCAAAAAGCCCAGTGTTTATCTGGCCTCCCAACTACACAGTGTGCAATCTAATCAAGCATCTACAGAACCCAGCCTAAATCCAGTGAGGTCCCATCCAATAATCCATCTGCCAATGTCAAGGTCCCAGAACCTAAAGAGTGCCCAAAGCGTCAAAGCCACTCTACAAGCATTGTTTTTTCGCTTTTAATGATATTGTAGGATATTTGGATCACAAGTTTGGTATGCATTGTCTAGCTTAAGGGGAATTTTGTAGACATCAGAGTCTACTTTTTATTTCCCCCACTCTTTATCAAATGACAATTATTTATGAGGCTGTTACACTGTCTGATAATAGGAAGGTCTGCTGCAGGGTCTGCAGCCGACTGGTGAAAGATCTTATAATGGTGACTCAATCGATCAGTGTGTGAAACAAACATACGTTAATGTCAGAAGGAGAGACGAATGTAACATGTACAGAGTTTGTCTTTATTGACCAGTTGTTCAGTTGATATTTAATGAGCAATGCTGTGGAAAAACATTTAATTAGCATGAGTGATCCCAAAGCATATACTTCTGTCATGATTTACAACAACCTACTTTTGGTTTCAAGCTGTTTTTATTGATATTCTTCAGTGTTTCTCATTTTTTCTTTCTATTTCCTCACTCTCCTTGCTTAGATGAATCTTTTATTGATACCCATCCTTCAGAACTCTGTTTGCTTTGCTGCTAAAGTGTGAAGGTGTTCTTTATGTGATGAAAACTTAGATCCTGTTTTCAGCCTTCAGCTAGTTTTGGACTAAATAAGTCATATGCACTCAGAAAATAGAGACAGAGGGCCAGCAAAATACACCAAGCCTGTCAGTATCCAGTGTAACATCTTATTTAGAGAATCTACAGTGAATATCCTTTAAGTTATTCATGTAGGATTCAGGATGCTCGAGGGCAGTTTCACAGAGGAGATTGTAATGTAGAGATATTAATTCTTGATTGATAGAACGAGAAATAATGGAAAGAACCCACATCATTTTTCACTGTCGGTAATCTTGAATCTTATCTTCTTGATTTTTTACATTTTTTCTTTGAATTGAAATTTCCACTACTTTCAGAACTCACATGATTTTTGGTGGAGACATTTACTTACTTTACACGTTGAACCATCATCAGGTCAAAGTCTTCTTTTGGCTAATGACTAAATACATGCAATACCTTAATTCCAGCAGCCTTAGCTTATGTTTAAAGCTTCTTTTATTTTGCATGCAAACATTATCATATTTATCAAATCACCACAATGCTAAGTGTGCTACATTGGAAAAGTGGCATTATCTGAGCAGAGAAATTACAGTCATGGAATGAAGCAGGGGGGCTTTTGTTTGGTTATAGAAAGTTGCAGAAGAAGTAGGACATGGGGGGGGGGGGGGGGAAGTTCAGGTTAGAATAGATATATTAACTCTGTCAGTTTAGGGGTTTTTGATATAGGATGCAATAAAAAAACATCGTATGGTCTTTAAATTAGGTAAATACAACCTCAGATAGTAAACAGCTGTACTGTATTATTATTTATTTAACAAAAAAAAAGGGAAAATGGAGAAGCAATGTGTGAAAAACTGAGTACACACCATTATTCAGTACCTTGTAGAACTTCTTTTAGAAGTAATTGTTTTCTATGTGACATTATCAGTCTCTGATATCGCTATGGAGGCATTTTGGTCCACTTTACTTCACGTTGCTTCAGTTCATAGAGATTTGTGGACATTTAGCTCTCTTAATCCAACACCACAGCATTTTAGTGAGATTGCTGCCTGGCCTTTGAATGGGTCTGCAGCTCACTTTGATTCATGTGTTTCTCAGCAGTTCCGTTGTAGATTTGCTGCTTTGCTTGGAATTGTTGTCCTGTTGCATGACCCAGTTTCAGCTAACTTTACAGTTGGATAGATAGCGATAAATTGAAGTCCAGCGTACTTTGCTGTACAGAAGATTTTGTGGTTAACTCATTGACTGAAATATCATAGGATCTCTGTGAATTGCACTGTCTGACCTTGAGTGAATTTGCTGTCTTTGCTTGTATTTTATTTGAGGGTTTTTAATGGTTTAGGCTGTAATTTTTAATTCCAGGCAACATGGTTAACAGCAACAAGGGTGTAGTGACTATTTCCATTTAGAAAGTCACCGCGAGGCTAAATTGGACCTTTGTGGATGCTGATTTTATTAAAGCAAACGGGAATGGTGGATAACATTATATTGGAACTAGTGAAGCAAAAGTGATAGAGTGATATATATGTGAGCCCTAATCGCCCCCTCCCTTGCATACCACCTCAGGAGTGACTTGGTAAGTAAAGTGAAACCACACCCAAGGTGCCAGTTGCCATGGTAATAAATACATTCAAAACTTTAAACAAAGAAACAAACTAATAGTACTCAAAAGTATATATTTTCACCCCCACAGACAGTACGAATGAATGGGAAATCTCTGATACCCAGTGTGATACTGTAATATCACAGGACATATGAAGATAGGATATATACTTTTTTTTTTTAAACATATCATTTGATCAAGTAAAAAGCAAGCTCATACTAAACAGCTTTTTATTGCCTTAATGCAAATTCACTCTGTTCAATGGAGACTCATATAATGTAGCTTTAAAACAGGCTTTAACCAAAATCCAGCATAGCCCCCGCCCACCCTGTGGTTTAACTAGAACATCACAGGGAAGTTTCTCATAAACCTAGATCAATTACTTTGAGTGGGACTTGTCTCATTTCCTGTGTTCATTTTCCACAGCTTCACAGGGACTGTCGAACAAGAGGGCACCATCTGTGCACCTTTGCCCAAACAAAAAAAAAAGAAAAAGATGAAGAAGAAAAACATGTTCTCTTCGTGTTTGAGATAATCTCATGGAGGCTCTTGTTCTATTGGAAATCCTCTTGCCACGGAAATCAATTTACTTTCATCAGGTTTAATGACACTTGGTTAGGACCCCCATTTTCACGTAGGCTGTTCAGGGAGCTATTTGTCCAGAATGAAGTAACTTGGAAAAACACTTCAGTAGCTCATCCAGCGATGCATATGGTCAATAGACTTAGATGAAAGGATCAAAAGAAGTGCACACACCAGTTATTATTGGGCTTGACAGAGAAGGACATTAATGGGCATGCTCCCATTAGGCCAAATTTGTAGAACATCTGGGTATCTCATTGTTTAAGCCTGCAAAAGCTTTTTGGCATACACTCCAGTTTCATTCTAATAAATGAGTTGCCAACTTTTTCAGCTCTCTTACTATTTCCATTAACTCTACAACCTAGCAAAACAGCTAGATAAATGTAATCAGCTAGTAAAACACAAGAACATAATGCTAACACTGTTCTACAATTTACATCATCTTATTTAATGCAGGTAGGTAGCTAAGAGGCTTACATTGCTTATTACACTAAATTGTAAAACTACACTGAGTGATGTAACTATAGGTCAATGTTAGACTTTGGTTGTGTATATATACATTGACTGGACAGTTTGTTAGGTGTACCTGCCGCTCGTTAATGCAAATATCTAATCGGTGAATCACACGGCAGCAACTCAGTGCATTTAGGCCCACAGACATAGTCAAGACGACTTGATGAAGTTCACAGTAAACATCAGAATGGGGAAGAAAGGTGAGTTAAGTGACTCTGAACATGGTTGTTGGTGCCAGACAGACTAATCTGAATATTTTAGAAACTGCTGATCAACTACATCTAGGAAAATGGGAAAAAATAAAAACAAAATATCGAGGGTGTGGCAGATTTCTGGTCAAAACTGGACTTGATGTCAGAGAAGGTTGGTTAAAATGCTTTGAGCTGATAGAAAGGCAACAGTAACAAATAGCCACTTGTTGCAACCAAGGTTTCCAGAAGAGCATCTCTAAACACAAAATATCTCAAACCTTGAAGCAAGTGTGCTGCATCAGCAGAAAATCACATAAGGTGCTACTTCTGACAGCTATGAAGCAAAATCTATAATTTACACGGGTTCGCCAAAATTGAACAAACGGCGACTGGAAAAACTTTTCTTGGTTGGATTTGTGGCTAATAGTGGTTTAATGTTGTGGGAAATATTTTTGGCACACTTCAACAAGGTCCCTTAGTACAAACTGAGCATCATTTAAATGCCACAGCCTACCTGAATTTTGCTGCTGACCATGTCCATCCCTCTGTGACCACAGTGTACCCATCTTCTGATGGATGCTTCCAGCAGGATAACGTGTCATGTCACAAAGCCCAAATCATGTCATTCTTGAACATGATAATGGTTTCACTGCACTCAAATGGCATCCTTAGTTAACAGATCTAAATCCAGTAGAGCCCCTTTGGGATGTGGTTAAACAAAACATTCACATCCTGGATGTGCAGCTGACAAACCTGCTGCATGCACATAATGCTATCATGGCAACATGGCCGAAACCTCTGAGGAATGATTTCACCGCCTTGTTGAATCTATGTTACAAAGAATTTTGAAAATAAAAGGGGGTCCAAGCCGGTACTAGCATGGTGTACCCGAAAAAACTATCAGGTGAGTTTATACTGTAATAATTAGTGAAAGTCATATATAGTGAGTCATAAAACATATAGTCATATATTATTAAACAGTCTGGAGCAATCATTGTTATACCTGAAGTCATCATTTGAAAACAGGGCGTTTCATATATGAAGTGCCTTGAATGCTCGAATATCCCCTTGATCGATAGGCTGGATGGATAAGCAATGTGGTGTTTGGGAGAGTAAGAGTTCAGTTTGTACGCCTTCAAATGGCAGGTCAGTTTTATTTCAATTTAATATACTTTTAATATATGTTTTAATTAATGTGTTACATGTGTATTTTTGTTGTTATTAATTTTTTAGGCTTGAAAATGCTTATTTTACTGCAAAAATAATGAAAATATAAAAAAATTAAAATACTACTAATAAAAAAATATAGGCTGCAAAAATTTGCAGTATAATGAACTTCGTGTGATATAAATGCACAGATAAATCTGCGATGTAGTGAGTGTAGTGGCCACACAGTTAATGGCTTGTGTTTATGCATACTTCTCGTGTGTATATTTAGGATACATTTCAAACAATATAATTATTTAAGTTTAAAAGCATAAAAAACTGTTGCCACAGAAGCTCCTCCAAGATCTTGGATTGCCGGCAATGACTGGTCTGATGTTTGTGGAAGTAATTGTGTCCCTTACCACAGTCGACAATGTAATTGGCTGGCTGGCTCTGTGTAAAGCTCAGCATGTTGCAGTGTTGCTCCACAGGATAAAGCAGCTACACTTTAAGTAGTCAGCTCTGCAGGCACAGAGACCATATATCCATTGTAATTAAAGGGAAAGTGAAGCATCAAATCAGCTGGCAGTCCAAAACAGAAAGTCCTACTACACATATGAATAGCTGTGTTCAAGTGACCCAAAGATGATGAATATTTCCGACCTTCGTGTCAAGATAACGCTTCAGTTTCCAACAGTGTATTTGTATTTTGTTTTATGAAAGGATGAGATTTTTGAATTAGTATGGTTAATTACGACAAGAGTAATTCTATGTATAGTTTATTACACCATTTAAAAAGTTTTTGGTAAAAAAGGTGTTTCTTTTTATGCATGTCCTCTCTCTACTCAAGGGAGCATTAAACCCCCCAAGCGGAGCAGAGCTGGTATTCCCAGCACAGCACTCTGAACCACTAAGCCCATCAAGATGCCTGCAGTAAACCAGTAATAACTGAGCAAGATAAGGAGCAGTCAGGCAGATCAATAGCTGAGCACATCACTGTCTAATCAAAGCCTTCACCCCACAGGAGAGACTGAAACAGAATACCTTAGTCTCTCAGGATAAACCAGGATTTAGAATTGCTGGGTTATGAAACCAGCTGCAACCACCTGCCATTGTCATTGCTGAGGCAGAAAAGTCCTTGAAAGAGACTGTTTCAAATAATTATGCTCATATTACAGATTTGTTTACACTATTATGAGGACATTTGAATAAAACTAAAAAGACAAGAAATTAGGTTGTAGGTATTCATAGTTTTGCTTATGTTTTTGGAGTAAATTGCTCTGTAAAATGCAGATTGCAGTTTCGCCCAAGAGTCAGGATTTGATAAAAAGCAGCTTGTCTTGAGCGTACAATATTTTTTAATGTCTCACTCAGCGAGGCTGGTCTCAGAAAAATATATGAAATGTTTTCTTAACACAGCATTATGGAGCCGTGGAAGTAATATTGAGCACACAAACATCTCATTTCAGTTTGAAAGCCATTTCTAAATCACAGTGTTTTAATAAACTGAATCAAATGGCAATTTGAAACTACGAATAAATAAATAGACAGTCCAAAATTTCAAAGTCTCCTGTGCAAAAGCCAGTGAATCCATTTTCTACCTACTATATCTGGGTATGGGTCGCAGAGTGCTGCCATCGCTCTCTCCCAAGCCAGACGAGAGGCATAATCTCTCAAGTGTGAACTGGCTCTGCTCTGGGTTAGACCAATCCATTAATTGTCACCTTATTGTGGTAGACAGGTTTGCATGACTGTGATCCCAGGAGCTGTGTTGTCTTGCCTCTGGTAAACTAGTCCTGTGTAATACCAACTGAAATTCAGGTGAGCCTCTATTCAGCCAGCAACTTTGCACCAAGCCCCATCCTGGAGCCAGCCTTTGGGGAGTTTTGTAGGGGAGTTTGTGGCTACTCTTATCTTTCACCACAGGACAAAGGTAGTAGTGCAAAACCTTATGAGTTGGATGACAGCCGAATGCAATAATAGTGTTAGATAATGAAAGTCATGTATATTAAATAAATTACTAATAACATATAAGAATAGTATCTGCCTCTTGCCCAGTGACAATTGGAATAGTCTCCAGCCCCCCACTAAATTTAATAAGCAGAAGTGGATGGATGGATGGATGGACAGACTAAAACAGGAGACTCAAGACTCCAGGATTAAAGTCTGCTATACCATCATAGTCTTTTCCTCCTAAAGAGGGACATGTCCTTTATGTCTACTTCATATGAAGCAGGGCTTTTATGTGGGTTTCTCGAAACGTTACTAAGTGATTTTTCCCCATAGTTCCAGCACATTACTTGAATATGAAATGTGCAACCACCAAATAGAGAATGGCATGAACCCAGGTGGGGTTCAGAGGAAGAACGTGGGATTCTTTACGTGAAGTGCTTTATGGGAATGATGAACCAGAAGGGAATCGTGTAATGCAGCATTTTCCAAAACACACAAACCTGCTGTGCCACACCTAAACCCAAGAAGTCCCTGTGAGGCTTTTCTTTATGCATCATCTGCTTCTTTGTCCACCATCCCACAGAAAAGATATTACACACTTTCTGTTTCCTGCCACCCTGCCTTCGGTTCCAATTACCACAAGTGTTAAATCTGCACTGGGGCTGGGCCTTTGAATATTTTATGCCACTCATTAAGCACAAGTTGAACCATTTTTCCTGTGAGTCTTCCAGCTGGGTGTGAGTTTTCTTTCAAAAGTAACAGCTCTGTGGCTGCAAAGTCTTTGAATGTAGAGGCTTTTAAAAGACTGCGGTGACAAAGTAAAGCAAAAGCCGATCTGCTGAAACTGTACACTGCGATACTGTTGTACTACTGATACTAATGTAAGGCAACTTAAAAGAACAGGTCTAACACTGTGTGAGAAAAACAAGCCTGTCTGATATTGATCTCAGTGTTTTTTTTTTACTACCTAGTGAACCTTATTTATGCTGCATTCAAGCCTAAAAATGTACAAAAAAGTGAATGCAGCAAAAACAACTGCTTTCTCCAAACAATCCCACAATACAGTGAAGTTCATACAAAAACTTTGTAGTGTCAGGATTAAAGAAATCTCAATTTATTCTTCCCAACTGAGTGTTTGTTGCCTTGGAGCACTGTATTCAATATAGATGTGAAGGCTTCCATGTCTTGAAACCCACCTCAGTAATAACACACCGATTCCTGTTGGAGTAAATGTATCAGGCAGACCTTGAAAGCATCAAGACCTGGGCCTGTAAACATTTGAAAGGATTCTGATGATTGCGATTTGTGTTCGTTACAGAAGTTATAGAAGAATACAGTCAGCTGTCCTTCATGAGGAAAAGACGGCGAAAAATGTCCATTTGTTAATTAGAAGTCTGAATGAGCCATTAGCGCATAATTGGGGCCATGAATAGAAGTTTAATGAATGGAAAATTATCAGTCATTACCCCACTCTAATCAGTCATTTATTCCATGATAAGACACAACTCTTGATTGTGCCGCGTATTATAATGTATGGTAGACTTTTTTAGATTTTGTTGGCATGACAAACAAAGCTGATTGATCAAACCGTCATCTGTAGGTCACGCATACCACACCGCGCAAAGATTTAAACCGAGTTCACGTTGTTAATTGTTTTTCTCTGCTATGTGCTTGGCATATTAATATAGTGAGATACTCATGTGACCGTAAACTACAGTCTTGTACTGTTTCCCCTGTAGCGATTTCACTGGAACAACTGGGTGCTAACTGCTGAAATTACCACACAGCAGCACAGTTAATCAACCTTTCGGCTACAAACACCTTAATTACTTGAAACAGCATGTGTAAATGAAACACATGTGTCCAACTGTCCTATTATTGTTGTAGTGATAATTACAACTTTTACTATGGATGTATTATTATCTCTTCTCCTAACACTCTCTTATCAGGGACCAGCAAAAAGCTACAGCTTATTATCCATGACAATGAATGAAAGTAGAGACAATTCACATTAAAAAAATTCTGAAATAATTTAAGTTCACATTTCTAATAGATGTTTTTATTAGTGGTAGTATATAGATATTATTAAAGGTACTAGTTGTGCTAGCAATTGCAAAAACAGAGTAGCGTAACTGTTTGCTTCGCTCTTTCTCACCCACATTTTCCCATTGTTCCCCACCTTCTCTCTGCCCTCCACCTTATGCACCTGTTTCCTGCTCAAGAATAGAGTGGATCACTACTAATAGGAAGGTCGTTGGTTCAATCTCCAGCTCTTTCAGTTTACTAGTATTAGTATTAAAGAGACCTTGGGCAATCTTAAAGTGCCCCCAATATGTGTATATGTGGATAAGAAAGAAAAACACATTATGAACACTGTGTAAACGTGTAAAAAAAACAGAAAATGACCTAGTAATTTTCTGCCAGTACATTATCCACTTTTTTTTAAAGAAAGCTTATGGGCATCTCAGTGAATGGTAAATGATATCATTCAGTACATGATTAAAAATATGGAAAAACATCTGTAAAAATTGCTTGATTTTAAAAACGGTACATTAATTTAGAGTGTATACAACAACAACTCACAAAAATATTTATTTTTATAACAGTGTTTTGATTATTTTATTTTGTGCATGATATCCGGTTAATGTTCTGTCTTGAAGTATGCTTTCACTCCCAAGATAATCTTTTTCTTTATTATAATAGAGCATCAACTGAGAATTTTCTGTTTTATTCCTGTTATTGGTACACTGTAATCACACACAAGAACCCACACACAGTGAGCATCCAAACACATGCATAATGTGCCACCCATCTCCTGTCACAGTGTCTAAACCAGCATCACAGCAAAGAACACCTGACTTTGTTCTAGTTTCTCTCACTCGCTGTTCCTTCAAAGGCATCGTTAGATTAAAGAGAGGCAGGATGCTGCGCTTTTTCGTGAGCTACGCTGCAGCAGCAGGCCCACTCTGCTCACTTCACCCGCTGGAATTTGAATGAGACAGATGAGAAGAATGAAGGAAGACGAATCAGGATGGAATACATGTGGGTGTGTTTGTGTTCAGGGCGCAACTTATTACTGCTACCCCAGTGTCTCGAACAAACAATACTCTAAATTCAGCAATGTTCCAACAATATTCAGGTTTTCCTAAAGCACCTTTGGACAGAAGCCCACATTTAATCAGACAAAACAATAGAGGAAACCTTTTTTTTAAACACTTTTTATGCACATGTTTCTTTATAATTTTTATAATTTATAAAAATGAATGAATATCATATCACATCTGTTATCTGTTAAGAAATTAACAGATTAACAAAAAATAGGTCAGATACATTAAAGTAAAGGCTAGAGAGAGAAAACTATTCTGACACTGTCTTGGTTGGTTTTTATGTCATAACCTGTTCTGACCAGCCACCCACATGGTGATATGACCCCTTGAAAGTTACCCAAAATTTTGTTATTGAAGCTTTTTCCTGTGAACTGTCAGAATACACAAAAGATCCTGGATACCAGGTTATTCTGTTACTCTGTCCTAGGCATTTAATCAGTGCAGTTTTGCTGTTGAAACTAAGGTGTATTTAATGATCTTCATGCTCAGAAAGCTGGTGATAGAAAAAAATGTGTTGAAGAAAAACAAGATATGAGATTTAGATTGTGACCCTTGCAATCAAACTGCAATCAAACATTTGTGATAACTGGCAATGAGTGTTTCACATGACTGAGGAATTTTGGCTCATTCTTTTTTGCAGAATTGTTTTAATTCAGGCACATTGGAGGGTTTTCAGCTATGTCAGTTTAAGGTTATGCCAAAGCATCCCAATCAGACTTCAGTCTGGATTTGAACTAGGCCACTCCAAAATTGTGTTCTTTTTTGAGCCATTCGGTTCAGAGGTGTAACTTGCTGGTGTGTTTCGGATTGTCCTGCTGCATAAGGGACTTCAAGCTTTGGGGCACGAACCGATGCTCCGATGTTTCTGGTAGAGAGCAGAATTCATCGTTCCATGAATTAAGAGAACTTGTCCAGGTTCTAAAGCCTTCGAAGCAGGCCCAAACCATCACACTACTTTTTGTGTGATGTTCTTTTTATGAAATGCTGTTTTAGTTTTACACCTGGTATAGCAGGACTTAAACCTTCCAGAAAAGTCCAACTTTTATTTTCAGTCAGTGCACAGAATATTTCCCCAAAAGTCTTGGAGATCATCAAATTGTTTCTTTTGCAATTTTCTTTGTCTTTTCCCATGGATGCCATTTTTGCCCAGTCTCTTACTTATTGTTGAATCATGAACTCTGACCTTAACTGAGGTAAGTGAGGCCTTCAGTTCCTTAGATGTTATTCTGGGTTCTTTTCTTGACCTCCTGGATGAGTCGTCGATGCATTCTTGGAGTAATTTTGGCCACTACTAGGAAGGTTCACCACTGTTCCACGTTTTCTCCATTTGTGGATAATGGCTCTCAGCGTGGCTCACTGGAGTCCTAAAACCTTAGAAATGGCTTTGTAACCCTTTCCATACTGGTATATGTCAGTGACTGTGTTTCTCATTGTGCTTGAGTTTCTGCATAGGGCCAGGTAAGATTGGACAAATGGATAATTGGATAATTTGGATAATAATAAATGAAATACTTGGGTTATGTTTGTCTGTATATTTGGACTTGTATTAAAGCAGTGCTGACATTCAAATCTAATTGTAGCAAGAAAGTTGTTTAAGGCGTAAGTTGAAATTCTTGAAGATATGCTTAAATGCTAAGGGCTGAATGTGGGATTTACCCTCATTATCTGAATCTGTATATGATCTGACTTTGTGCCGATTGTGTTGGACAGCCAGATATTGATCAGCAGTGACCTGAATCTGATTCATCCAGCTTTCCTCAGTGTCTGCATGCCTGTGCATTTAAAATAAAGTCTTCAAACTTTAGAAGTATTTACTTCTGAAGAGGGGATTTTCTGTGATAACAGCTTATTTATGAAACACTGAAGAAAAGGCAAAGCTTGTTATTCTGTTATCTCTAGAGCCTGAAGCTTGTGTGCAACTTTAGTTTCAAGGCTTAGTATTAAGCTATGTATTTTTGGTCATGCTATTGTGCTTCATACACGTATGGAAATCCAAGCCCGTTCATGCCTAGCCCACCAAACACCACTGGTGTGTAATAGATCAACATTCAAATACATTCAATTATCTTTGCTTTGCACACTGGGATTAATCATTTATAATACTAGGCTGACTGCAGCGAATTATTCCTCAGTTCCTGTGCCACTTCTGTCACACAGATATAACTGGCTGGATATTATATGAGGAGATGGGTAGCTGTGAGAAAAGTAGGTGCAGTGCTTACCTGATTTAATGTTATGCATAAAGGCCCTGGTGATGGGGATGTCACTCGGATGTCTCTCATTAATTCCTCAGTTCAGTGGGCTGTGGACACACACAGTAGACTGACAGGGAATGAGGAGACTTCACCGGTGTCTCTTTAATGCTTTGAAATGGGAGTATAGTTTAGCTTTGATGGCTCCTATCACTAAATGGACATGCACCCCCATCACACACACACCCATCCCTTGCACCAATATCCCACCCCCCACAATGTGAGTCAGTCGTCCTGGTATGAATACATGAATACTGTAAACTGTAGCGACAGGCTAAATTACTATGCATGCAACGAAGACACCAAAGGAAAAAAAAAAATCAAAATGCTTTATGAATTCCTGTGAATATGGAGATCATGAGTCTTGGTAAAGCCTTGAGGCAGGTGTGGTGTTTTTCCATGTGCTGCATTTATTCACCTTGTATGAACTCACTGAGCAATCATTTCTTTATGATCTTTCACAAAGATTTGAGCGTGTAGCCGATTGCACAGTATCGATCAGTCGCTTCACTTTCCACCAGCTACAGCGCATTCCTTTATTATGAGTCTCAGATAAACAGCACGCCCGCCTCCTCTCGTGCTTCCTGATGCACATCCGTACACATCAAATGTGTTGTCTCTCTGCAGGAGACAATGCAGTCTGCAAAGAGTACACTTTTATAAGAATCTCTCTCAAATCCAAACATGTAAACTTCTGTCCTCAGCATGCATAATGCATGGTTTGTTTGAAGAAGACATTCAAAGCGAATCACTAAAAATGGTGTTCTGGGTTCTTTGACACGTAGGAGAGATATGCATAGTAGAAACACCCTATGATTGATATGAATTTTGTCGAGTATTCTGATTTTAGGTACTAATATTTATGTTACATAGGGCCACTCTTGAGCATGCCACTGAATAGGTTGAGTGTAAGGATATATTCTGACTGAAAAAATGCTTATTACCTGTCAGCTCGGTGAGGCTCAGTGGCGGGATGAGCTTAGAGCTTATGAGCTATGTTTACTATCTGAATGTAGAACAACTGGGATCCTCAGAGCTATAGTCATGTTTCATTATGAACAATTATGTTAGAAAAACATAGGCTTTAAAGGCTGTGTGATATAATTTACTGAATGCAAATTCGCTCCAGGATACACTCACCAGAAAACTTTTACCTTCAGAACTGCCTTAATTCACAGCAGCATAACACACTTGTGAGATATTTGCTGGCTGCAGATCCATGATATGAATCAACATATTCCACCACATCCTAAAGGAACTCAATGACATGGACAAGAAACCAGTTTGAGACAATTTGAGCTGACGTGGTGTGTTATCCTGCTGGAAGCAACCATCAGAATATGGTCCTAAAGGGATCGATATGGTCAGCAAAAACACTCAGGTTGGGTGTGACATTTAAACAATATTCAGTAAGTACGAAAGGGATTTAAAAGTGCCGAGATCATATTTCCCACACCATTACACCACCACTGTGAGCTGTAAATACATGGCAGGATGGATCCATGCTTTCATGTTTATGTCACGTTCTCGTCCTACTATCTGAATGAGTCTGTATAAATTGTAGCCTCAGTTTACTTTTCTTAGCTGACAGGAGTAGAAGAATCTCAACGATCAGAAAACCCGCTGTAAGCAAGCACTTGGCAACAGTGGGAAAGAATAACTTTTAACAAGAAGAAACTTCTGGCAGAACCACGCTCAGGGAGGGGCAGTCATCCACCACCACCAGGTGGATGTGAGGGGAAAGAGAAGAGAGCGGGACAAGAGAATAGGACAAATAGCAATATATAGTAGAGAAAGCAAGTTTTTAATAAGTGCTAATGATAAGTGAAGAAGAAATGCTCAGTTCATCATGGGAAGTCTCCAGCAGATTAAGCCTATTGCAGGATAACTAAGAATGTGACTGGCTTATTAAATATTTGGGTAGATATGCAGTTGAACAGGAGGTGATTACTGACTGAAAAAATATGCTTCTACAGATTTTTTTTCTTATTGTTCTTTTATTACAAATATCACCATCAACAAATACTGAACTCAAGGCCTCGTCAATTAACTTTACAGTGAAAACAGCAGATTGAGTTGAAAGGCTGCAAATATTATACATTTTCATTGACAGCGCCTTGAAAAGTGTTGCCTTTTCAAGGCTAGCTGCTCCGAAACATTTTAGACATACTATAAAAATGAATTTACAATAAATACAAACGACAGTAAACAATATAAATAAGAATCTGTTTAACATGTTTAACACAATTCACGCAATTATGTTTCAAAGGGAGGGTTGAAGGTCAGCCATTCCTTTTGCCCCAAAATTCAAATACTTGACAGGTCAGTTTGTTCTGTAAGTTGAGGTAAAGCTGTATCAAAAAAAGCCCTCCCAGCTCATGAACAAAATGAGCGTTTGAGATGGCAAAATTGAGTCTTTCAGTGCCTTAAATTCAGTGCTGCTTATCAGACAAGTCTGACTCAAGTGACTTTATCAACACAATAAAAGCAGTGGTTTTAGATGTGGAATCGTAGTCCTTTAGCAATGTAATGAGGTCTCTCTCACTGCGGGCTAATATACAATCAATTAGTGTCACTTCTGACATCGACGGTTTGGTGGTAACAAACATAAATAAGAAATTAGAATAAAATGCTTACAGTACTTTGACATTCAGTGTAAAAATTTCTTTACAAAAAGCTGTGTGAAAAATATTGTATTTCCCCCATTATAAAAAAAACAACCAAACACCTCGATCGAGGCAAGTGAAGTCGCTTCATGTGCAATGAAACAAAAGAAACGAGAGTAATGGAGACACAGTACGTGGTATACACAAGGTTAATGTGTTGGTCCCTCAGTCTGTTACGTGAATCTGTTTGAACCAACGTGCTACCAGAAGCAGGGAGCATTACCAAAATGCCAGCGTAAAAAACAGTTTGTATGGCCGAGGTCTTGCAATTGATTGTTGAACTATTCAAACATTCTTAAAGTGTTAGTTCCAGAGTTGCTTTGGGAATGCTACAGACGTCTTCGGCATTAACGTATTTGATTTAATCTCAGAAATGTACACTGAGAAAAAACAAGCAGTAGTTCCTCGATTGCTGTCTACCTGACTTAATATCTTGTATTAAACAGTTGTGACAGAAAGAAAGGCATTATGGACTTTGGAGCCCTCTGGGACTCTGGCCCCATGGCTCATCAGCTCCTGGATAGTCATCCAGTTATCCAGGATCTTTTTATTTCGTTTCTTCATCATCTTTTTGTGACTGAGCTCCAAGATATTGATCTCCTTCCTGCCTTCAGCTCCACTCACTGGTCCCTCCTTTAAACACTCCAGGCGGCTCTTTTGCATAAACTCCCTCCTCTTTCTTTGCTCCCTGGCTCGTGCCAGGTGCTGCTTCCTCTCCTCTTTGCTCCAGTAGCGGCCCATCTTCATCTCACTCATGGCGTCATCATCTGTGGTCATGCCTCCGCTCCTCTCCTCTCTGATCCTTAGCGCCCTCTCCCTCAGTATGCGATCACGAGCAGGCCTCCGGGCAACGTATCGCGTCCCGTCAGCTCGAACTTTGACCTTCCACTCTAGTCGTGGTTCCCCAGGGCGTCCGTTACGGTGCACGGGATCTCGGCAGACACTGAGAAGACTCAGCTGGCTCTGAGAATACTCCACGGATGAATGCTGCTGTAGCAGCTGCATGTAGCTCTGCAACAAAGAAAAGAGGGTTAACAACGAGGTGTTCTTCAAATGCGCTTTACTCACAGCCACATCAGCATCAGGTTCACATGCATTATACCTGGAGTTGCTTAGATCCTCCCTGGCCATGATAAGGGGTCGTGTGATATGAAGAAGCGTAAGGAAGCCTTCTCCTTGAGTCTCTGGTCCTCCCTTTCTTCTCACACCTCTCATCATCTGCAGGCAGAGCAGGGTCCGACTCAGACCTGGAAGGGTTGCTCTGATCAGGGCTGCTTGAGATTACAGGACCTGGATCTGCTTGTCTGCTACGACTAGATGTGCCCTGGGGCTTGGGGATAGGAATAGGGCTTGAGGGTGTGGAAGAAGCCAGTCTGAGGTTTTTCTGGTTGGTAATGCTGATGTGTCTCTGCAGAGAGTGGTCAGGAGATCTCTCCATACCCAGTGGTGTTGAGCGTGCACTTTCTGCTGTGTTGTAGGCACTGGAGCTATCTTTCTCGCGCATCTTATCGGCTTCCAACCTCTCTGGGTGTTCGTGAATGTCAGCCAGCCTGCCGTGCCGCTTGTGTCCATCTTTGGTGCTCCTTCCTGGGGAACAGGGCGACGGCTGTGAGTGCTCCTGCTGATGGGACTGGCGGAGCTGATGGGCCTGCATAATGCTCTGGCATTCGAGCTCAATGCTGCGCAGTTCCTCGTTTAGCATCCTCAACTCCTGCTCCACCCCTCCCCCGCCCCCTATGTCATCTACACAATCGCCATCCTCCCCCCCTTGTTCGGTAAGGCTACACTCTATACTGTGTCGAATTGAGTACACCCCACACTCACCCCCGTTTCGGATCTGACACTTGAGCTCCAAGAGTTGCTGGAAACGATTCTCCAAACCCAAGATCCCACCTCCACTATTGCGAACACTCCCTACCCCTTCGTGGCCTTGGCCTGTGGACAGTGTTCTCGTGCTCTGGTTTTCCCGTGGGACAACAGCTCCTCGCCTGGTGTGGGGATGCTCTGCCCGCCACCGCTCCCTTAGGCAATGAGCTGGGCTCCTTCTTTGGAGTTTAGCCAGCAGTGGTTGGTGCTCCGGACTGTCCGTACTGCGTCCAAACCCACTGTCTTGATTGTTGGAAGAACATGTAGCTGTATCTGTTGTCATGCCTTCTTCAGCTTGATGCTGGAGTATTAAAAGAGAAACAGTTGTATTACTTAATGAATGTTTCTATTCTTTGTTGTCAATGATTTACGGTGGTCCCTCGCTATAACGCGGTTGAGTTTTCGTGGCCTCGCCGATTTTTTTTGTGCAATTTTGCATGCTTTTATTTTTTTGTTTGTTTCCTTACAGCACATTGTGTTCTGCGTCCTGATTGGCTGTAGACCATTGTCAATTAATCTCGTGCCGTGTCTCCTGTACAGCACAGAATGTGTTCAGCTTGTCAAATTTACATAAATCTTCGATCGCTAGCAGTGTGACTCTGAAGTGCTGCACTGTATGTTTGTAAGTTTTCTCCCCAACAAACACAACAATGTCGACGAAACATTTTGCACCATCAAAGGCAACCGCAGGTGCCTTTGGTTTCTATAATACTGGACTTATTTTTCTACAAAGGTTTGAATTTTGAGAGTGTTTAAACAAGAGAGAAAAGTATGAAAATGTTCATGCCTGTCTGAGAAAAGTGTATAAACTGTGTAGTGAGGGGTTTACAGCTTTAAAACATCTGTAATAATTGTAAAAAATAAAGTTGGCTACTTCGCGGATTTCACCTATCGCGGGTTATTTTTAGAACGTAACTACCGCGAGGGACCACTGTAGTTTCACAAAGTATTAATAAGTAAAAATTCAGTATAGGCTTCTACTAAGTACAGGAGAAAAGGTATTAAAAGGTAAGGTATTTCTAAAAAAATAAAACATATACTTGGCTGCTTTATCTTTGGACGTAAACAAAGATTAAAAAAACTAACACCATCAAGGTTTCAAAGAACCTACATGAAGTTAAGCTAGGTGGTGCATAAGGATTTAAAAACCTGCAGATAGCTAAACTGCTGTTTTAGGATAATATAGGCACAGCAGCAAGGGCAATGTCTGAATTGTTTTCAAAAATACGTGTTGAGGGTCAGTCAGGTCAAGTACAGCAGGTGGTGAAAATAACTAGTCAAGAACGTCCATACCTCCCCTTCTCGGCCAAACAGGTTCTCGTGCTTTAGATCATGCCGTGGTGCTATAAAACCTTAGCTTAACCCTCATCTACCTAAATATGTAACATACATTAATTTACAGTGAGAAGCAAAATAATAATATTAATAATGATGATGATAGCAAAACATATTTCATCTTAAAGCATCATTAGTTATGTAATTAATATCGAGAAAAAAGCATTTTATTATTATCATTTGTTCAAAATTACAATTAATTTGCATATTTTCAAAAAAATATTTTATTAATACTTTATGCAACTTGCTGCTTTTTCAAGTACAATCTGCATTATTACTTAATAGTTTATTTACCATCCATTTGCCCTGGAATTTCTTAGTTTTTCATATTTTTCAGTAAACATTTTTTGTGTTTTTGTTTGTTTGTCTGGTTCGTTTTGACCCCAATATAAAATCACTGAAATAGACACACAACACAGCCCAGTCATCTGATCTCTCCAGCATTTCCTGGGTCTGTCTTGGGGCCTTCGCGCCTCCTCCCCTCCTTAGCCTAGAACAACGCCAAAACACCTCTCTCTTCACCACTGCACTTTTAATGGACACTTTGTCCGTTGGTTGCTTCACTTAGCGTACCCTCTTACCTCATCTCCCTTGTCAAAGCCATGTTCCTTCTGCTTCCTCCTCTCCTCGAGGATCTCCTCCATGAGCTCCTGTTGCTCATCATCCAGCCATCCAGCCTCCTCATCCAACTGAAATCACAACATCTTGTCAGAAACCTCCCTCTTTCTCTTTGGCTTTGAATGAAAGTGTTTGTGTGTCAGCAGGAACTCCAATCACACTGACAGGAATGGAACGGGAGGCAGGTGCTTTTATTTGACATGACACAGGCTGTCAAGATAGGGCAGGAAGGCTGCATAGGTGTGTATGTGTGTTTACCTGGATTTCTGGCCTTGTCACCAGTAGTGTGATGCTCCTTGCTTCTTCACTTGACAACAGGGCAACAGCCTTCTCTCTGTCTTGTACTTCACAGCCATTTATCTGTACATCAAGATGAGAATAGATGGTTCTGTCAGTGAGAAAGAACTGATACACAAAAGTCTGCATATCTTACAAAAGAAATTAAATGCTTTTTTCTCCATATACCTACCACAAATAAAATGAATTCAAATGTTTTAGCAAGCCACCTTGACCACACTGTCTTTTGATCTTTATCCCCCTTTATCCCCTTCCTCCTCTCTTTTTTAAATACATTTCTTTCTTGGGACTCTCCACGTCTTCGCTGCTGCACTCTTAGCAAAGAGACTCACTCGAGAGTGCATAGTCCGACCTCACAAGAGTCTGCTCTCACCAAACCATCCAGACATACAATTAACTGTTCTTTGACAGGTGGCGTTCATCTTTTCCTCACTAGAGTAATGGGCCTGTCAGAAGAAGATAATAGGGCCAGGAGTACAGCAGGCCTTGCTCCCCACAATCATTCATAGTACCGGGAAACAGAAACAGTGTAGAGAGAATGGAGTGCTGAATGCAATAAATATGGAGGAGGAGTAATGTTGGTATACTGTTGTTCAGACTAGAAGCAAGTTGAGATGTTGCTTACCGAGGTCATCAATAATAAGACGACTTATCTGATTTATGCAATATGAATAAATAACTCCTTTGTGTGAATGTCATAGGCTACACATTCAGGGTGTCCACCAGAAAAATGAGATTCAAGCTGGCGGGTTGGGATCTAACACTGCACTTGCTGGCTGTAACACGATCCACCTGTCATTTTCCACTTGTTATAAAAAAAGGAACAGTGTGGGTCACTTTCTTTTGTGGTGCAAACCACAACCACTCCTTATGACTGTTTAAGCCACTGCCAAAGAAAAGGCAACTGCCATCAGAGAGTTTGGTAAAGCGATAGAGGCAAGGTATGCCGTAAGGTTGCGGTGAGATACTGTCCCAATAAAAGTCTGGAAGTACAGTGGCCCAGAGAGGTCATATGCAACTGCAACTTATGAAAATAGCAGCAAATAGAAAAAGACTGTAAAAGCTTACAAAACACAAAGAACGAAATAGAGAAACATGAAATAGAGGAAACAATAAGAATAGAAGGTAAATACAACACGTGGAATTAAAAACAAAAATCAAAGGAAATTCATACAAAAAAAATGTTGGTGTTTTTGGGGAGACAACAACAGAAACCGAAATGTGAAGGATTACACTGAGACATGCTTAAAAGAAGCAGAGGATGGGATGTTGGGAGGGGTGAAAAAGGTGCAGGTAAAAACACATTAAAAACCAAAAAATGATGATTGTTAGATTGAAATGATGTGATTTTGCATCAGAAAGAGATCAGTTGTGTAACATGCTAAAAAATAATATTGAGTCTGCGTTAAGTGTTTAAGATAAATCCCTTGAGAACTGAGCAGTTTTTATCCCTCTGAATCACTGTGTGTTCCTGAGACACAGTAAAATCTAAAGATAAGTGATTGCTTTGAAGCCTCATTTTTTAATTGTCTTCTAAAGAACTTAAAGACCAGAGGCAAACAGTTCTATAAGCCAGCAGTACACCTCACAGACTGTGTGTCTCTAGAGGCTTAAATAACCCAGCAAGATATTGGTGCAAGCCAATCAGGCGGAAAGCATTTACGTTTACAGTGAATTAGTTGCATGAGTACTATGAGAGTATTTAAATAAATGTAGAAATACATGCACTCACTGATATGCACTGACATATTAATTCATATTTTATCTGAACATGTGCATGAATATAAGAAAATGCAAAATAACAGGCTGTAGATCAAAAAGTAAAAACATAAAATCCATCAGGCAGCTCAGCGTGAGACCCAACGAGGGACCATTCACCTTGGTCACACACACCTGCAAGCCCTTTCACTGTTTATCCTGCTCCCCAGTAGGAAAACTATTTGAGACATTTGAATGTAATATCAAATAGTTATGTTATTATTAATCTCTGGCTCTCTTCCACAGCATGTCCTGTCTTGTCCTGTTTTCATCTGATCATTCCCAATTGGCCGTGGCAGATGGCCACACCTCCCTGAGCCTGGTTCTGCTGGAGTTTTCTTCCTGTTAAAAGAGAGTTTTTCCTTCCCACTGTCGCCAAAGCACTTGCTCATAGGGGATCATATGATTGTTGGGGTTTTCTGACCTTTTTATTTTTATTTTGTACAGTCAATATAAAGTGCCTTGACTCAATCTGTTGTTGTGGTGTAGCGCTGTATATATAAAATTGAAATGAATTTAAAGAACTGCACATATTTTGTTGTTTAAAATCCCTCCTCACAACAATGTGTTGAAAATACTGACATTTCTCACCGTTCATAAATAAAGTGCTGACAGCCCGTCTCGTCTATACACAGCTAATTGTGCCATCTTTACACTGTAGGCAGTGTGACCCCATGGCTGTTTCTGCATAACGGGGAACAGTGAGAAATTGCCAGAGAAAGACAGCGATCCTAGAATTGATGTAATGCCTGGTGTAACTGCAACTAAGGACTTTAATTTCCCTGGTAAAACGAGGTGATTAAAAATACATACGCTTTCCAAGACTGGAGACACCAGCAGCTTGGATATTCTCTAAAAAGGACCGCCTCGAAAACAAGCTGGCGGATGTCCAGATTAAACATAGAAAAACAAAGCATTGCTGTGATATTAAGATCACATGCTGCTAGTGATGCAACTGTGAAGAATACTTGCGCACAGACACAGAGTCAGTTCATAACATAACCTGCTGTTCATGTACTTCGGGCACTGACATGAAAATACCCACCTGCAGAATACGATCTCCTTCCTTTATGCGCCCATCTTTCGCTGCTATGCTGTTCGGCTCAACCTGCACAAAAGAATTTGAAAATCAATGCTGACAGCCAATCACCACACAGCTCTGTATCTCTAAAAGACAGCAGCGATGCACCACACTTGCACCGCTGCTCTTTCATGTCATGTTAGGGGAAAAGTCTGTTTTTTGATATAGAAATGACACTCATTTTTCTTGCCTCCTATTTTTGATAAGATTCAGGTTGATTTTCTCAGGTATTTGTGTCATGTAAAGGAAATGGAGCTACATACGAAGCAGTGAATAAAAGCAATGAGAGAAAGAAGGGAAAGAAGAAACTAAAAACATTAAAAAATCACACGTGTTTGTGGCATAAACATGGTTGTGTTTTAGCAGAATGAAACAGCAGTGCATATTTTTCAAAATGCGTCTCAGTGGATATGAATATAAGCTACGGCACCACCCAAAGCCCTCTTCATAAACTTTGTTGTTCTTGCATTGAAGATCAAGAGATTTAGCGATATGCAGAAAAAGCTAAACTTGGTGGAGTGGGGTTGAAGAAAAAAAAATCATGCTTTTCTGGAAGTTACACCAATACTGCATGCATTATAATACTGGGAATTAGCATTTCTATCCTTCTATCAAACGTATAAAAATAGATCTGTTATGTCGGTTGGAGCCGTCACAATCTGCCGAGGTTCAGCAGGTGCCTGTGCTTTTTTATTTTTGCTTTTTTTCTCCTTTTCATGCTTTTTGAAAACTAACAGGTGAAAAACCGGAGGAATAAGTGGCAGCTCGCAGATTTACAGTGTGTATGAAATTATTTCTGAAAAGACTGAAAATGAGCTAAGCACACTGCATGTCTTTGTGTTTCTGCCATTTATGTCCTTATGTTGCTGAGCTAATCCTCACTGTAGCTCTTACTTTTCCCAGCCTTGCCTTTTGTGTTCATAATGGGATTGAAATTGCACCTGCAGTCAAACTAAACATTTATTGAATTCATTTCACAGCCCCTATAATTCTATCATTCATTCAGCTCTGTCATGGAAAAATGCAATAATTTGTTTTCATTTTGTGTTATTTAAGTTTTTTTTTCAACAGGAAGCAGCGCAAATCATTTGAATTAAAAAAAAAAAAGAACATCCGTAATGCATTTCTTCTTTGATTTGTGCATTTGGCATTCAGATGGTGGATTCCACTAAATGTGCCATTTAATATATTGTGTGTTGGGGGTTGTCGCTCAGAGCTTATTAAAACCTTCGATTCAAACTTGTTTAAGAGGAGGGAATGAGAAAGTCAGGAAGGGAATCACATTTCAAAGCTGACTTCCTTTTTGTTCATGCATGTCTTATTCTGAGTTTATATTTGACTGGCAAACATGTGCTCTGCTTTCCTATGTAAAAACAAGAATTCTTTTGGGATTTCATCCTTTCTTTGACTTTTTATCACTCCAAACAAAGCTGATCATGGGGCCCCCAGTTTATTATGTGATCAGGCAGCTTTGTCTCTTATTGAATTTAATCATTTTTTATTTTTAAGTGCTTCACTGCAGGACAGTTTTCTATCAAAGCTTCAAAGGAAAAGTGTTGTTTCTGTCCCCACCTGGCTCACATAGATCCCAGTGTCCTCCTCCTCATCAGTCCTGTAGCACAGTGTCAGGCCCAGCTTTTCTTGGCTGTTCTGCCTGCATAGCTCCACTTCCTGTTGCAGAAACACGCACACACATAAAAAGAAAAACAGTAAGGACTCTTTGATCGGGACCATTTTAATTAAAAGAAACGTATTGTTTTGCAGCCGCGAGATCTGGACACAGACTGCAGTCATTGAGTCAGCTACAAACTCCTCTGTATACCAGAGTATTCTAGAGTGAGGTCCTCTGTCTGACAGCTAATGCTTGGCCCAAATTGGGTCATGCAACAGGACAATGATTACCACTACAACACCTGCAAATCTTCAACAGAATGGCTTAAAAACAGAAGAGAATCAAGACCTTCAAGTTATTGCAGGTAAAGGTGATTCTACAAGGCAGTTTTTCACAAGACTGCACATTCTTCAGAGTTCTTTCTTACATGACTTTATATACTTTCTGAGTAATGCCTTATAGTGCAGTCAGTCATTTGTATACATAAACCTATCAGTCTTTGCAGCTTGTTGCCAGATTAGCAGGGTGCTAGTCAGTCATACTGATACCAGAATTTTTAATCAGCAGAAGATTTGTGAGGAAGCCTTTTGAATTTGGGTATTTTCAGCGTCAAGAATCTACAGGCTGAGCAGGTTTTTCAGTTCCACGTTGTTTTATCGGGTGTTGCTTCAAAGAGACATATAACTGCAGTGATCACCAAACACGATAAGCAAGCAGAAACACATACAGCACAATAATTTATATAGTGCGAGTATCGCATGACATCATATACATATACATATATAGATATAGGCTCAAATGGAGCTCTGTCAAGTGATCTGTCAATCAATGACATGAAAGTCTGTCAAACTTAAACCGAACATGCGGCAGCATACTGTGCAGATCTTTGATGGCTGTTTTGATGCCATTTCATTCACTGATACCCTCCCACAGGAAATTTCTCTCAATTCAGCCTGACTCACAACTAGTTCCTTTTGATCTCAGCTGTCTCTAAATGTAATCGCATAAAGATAACTCCAGGGGTAATCCTTATTAACCCCTCAGTGCCAAATTCATTTCACTGCTGTGATATGAAAGGCGGGGTGTGGGCTGGATTGTGTGGGATAGATTGTGGGGTATAAAGACACTGAGGGTGGGTGTGGTGTTCATAGGGGGCAAGAATTAAACCCCCCAGCCCCCCCTTTTTTTTGTCATGGGAAACCACGATAGCAAAGATTGACAGGGGGAAGAAATTAATTTCTGTGGCATTTTATCCCCCCTGTGGAAGCAGCCCTGACCTTCAGAGGTTGGGTGGGGCGTGCAAAGGAGTTTACAATATTGCAACACCATGTGCTGGTTTTGACAAGCCACACTCCTCAGCAGTTTAGTACACTGGTTGATTTGTACAGCCCCTGACAGTGAAATAACAACTGCATGCAGTGAGATCAGGCAGCACTAATGCCTAACGTCAGTGCACATTGGGCGGTTCGCCAGGTTTCAGTGGATTACTGGATGCCTGGATCCACGGGTGCTAAAGCTATGAAGTGATTTGATTAGTGATGATTGGATCATAATCTGTGCCGCTGAGTTTGGAGCATGGCACAGCAATGACTTAAAAAGTCATTTCATCCGGCTTGCATTGCATATGACAATTGATGTGGTTTCCCAGCCTAAATAGGGAGGATCACATTTAGCACATGTTACAAATGTATGGGAGAAATAACGACACAATGACAATGGGTGGCATTTTATTACCACATTAAACATCTGGTAGTAACATTTCACTTTTATATGCACTTAACTGTTACTTCATGTTTCATTTTAAAAGAAATAGCTGCCAAGTGTAATGTTCACTGCCTCATTGTGTCCTCATAGTGGCTGATGATGATGCTGATGATATCCTTTCAGCTTTTGCTGTTTCGAAGTGGCGGTTTTTGAATCATAGTGATCATAATTCAGTCAATCCGAAAAAGATTGTGGATGATTTTAAATGACAGACTTCCCACTGACTGCCATTTATTGCGGTAAATAGGTAAAAGTGGAGCCCCGCAGTTTGTGAGACATTGTATCTTTTCTCTTATCACGTGCTTGTTTCTGGCCCAGTACCTTTGTTCATTCTGTATTTTACTTGTTTTTCAGGCTTACTGTTCTCATTGTGCTTCAGCTTCACTGAGCTTTTCAGCTTTTAACTGTTAGCTATGTTAGAGATATTTCAGCTTAATTGAATTCAACTGATTAAGCATTTGGGAATTAAACGGATGTGACTGTAGTAGTAGTAGTAGTGGTGTTTACCAGCTTTATAAGGAAACACTGTCTGTTAAAAAAAAGCGCCTTGAGGTGACTGCTGTTGTGATTTGGCGCTATATAAATAAAATTGAATTGAATTGAATTGTTAGTGACAGAGTGTCCAAAAACCAAGCTATAAATTGGGGCTGTGGGTTTTGAAACACAGAAATGTACCTGGTGCAGAGAGTTTAGTTACAGCTGGAAATAACTACAGAGATATTGCAGTTTCATGGTACGTTTGTTTTTTCTTAATTCTTTCAAATTTGTTGCCTTTTGATCCAGAGAAAGTGGTACTAGGCCTTTTTGCATTTTTTCATTTTGCTTTATACTTCCACGACCCAGCGCTCAATAGGACCCTTTGTTCTTGCACATCTGTTTGCATACCAGTATTTGCTTCAATCTTGGTTTGGGAGATTAAAAATTCAGCATTTGAAGTTTGGCACCTGTTGACAGTCCATAATTAAGACATTAGAACAGGATTAATTTGGCAAACAGATAACTGAATGCTGTCTGGCAGGCAGCTGCCACTTTATTAACCACACTATGCAACCTGGTGATCACACTGAGTCTTCATTAAAATCCGTTGTTCCTCAATATTGCTTTGCCTGGTAGGTGGATATAAAAGATCAAAATGTGTCTGAAGAAAATATCCATTTCCATACCCACATGGTACTGGGTACCCTGTAACTGCAATGGCTTGCTATTCAACTGTGAACTTTATCTTTTAGAATAATAATCAAAGCATCCACATAAAAACTACTTTGAAAGTCTGTTGCTACTTGACGATATTGTGGTATGGTACATTTGGCAGGGTATTATGACTGCAGGGGTACCCATGTGTACGATCAAACTGAAGTGAAGCTAAACCTGTCAGTCAGAAGTAATGTTCCTGGGAATTGCAGCCCTATTCTGTTTCATCCAACAGGAAAGCAATTCATGTTTCAGTTAGATACACATGAATGGACAGAAGAAAGTGTAGACAGCTGATTTGATGTGTGTGCCTGTGCATAGATGTGTGTGCTGACCTTGTTCTGATACTACTGCTATTACCACACACAAGCCCTCCGCCCCTCAACCTTCCCCCGACCCACACAGGAGAGTCTTTTATCCAGACGACTGTAAAGGTAAGACCACAGCTGGCAGCAGACAATACCCTAATGACCCACAATGCAGTTCACTGAACCAGGAAGTGCCTATTAAACCAGCGAAGGCACCTCGGGAGTAGCAAATATCACCCATCACTGTCACCTGGCATGATATTGAGGTCTACTGGCTGATTGGTATGGTTCATCTGTCACAATGGAGACACTTGCAAGTGCACGTGGTAAATGTGCTGTTTTAATCACAAGATTTTAGTAGGAAGGAAAAAGAAACTTAGAGATTAGCAAATTTAAGAACAATAAGCATAAATCATCCACTCATCCAAACGATATACACTCAGTGGGCACTTTATTAGGCACACCTAGTATCAGGTTGGACCCCCTTTTGCCTTGAGAACTGTTTTAATTCTTCTTCAGATACTTGGTCCATACTGGCACGATAGTATCAAACAACTGCTGCAGACTAGTTAGCTGAACATCCATGATGTGGATCTCCTGCTCCACCTATACATTGTTTAAAGCGACAGCCTATCTAATTATTGCTACTGTCTGTGTCCATCCCTTTATGACCACAGTTTACCGGCAGTATCTTCTGTTGGCTTCTTGCAGCAAGGTAGTGTGCTATGTCACAAAGGTTAAATGATCCCAAACTGGTTTCTTGAACATAACAATGTACTCAATTGGTCTCCACATTCACCACATCTAAATCCAATAGAGCACCTCTAGGATGTGTTAGGGCCAAAACAAGGCAGTATGGATTCATGACAAATCTGGTGCCAAATTCTGATCCTGTTGAATTTTCATAGAAGAAATTGAATTTTGGCGAATCCGTGTGAATTATAGCTTCAGTTTCCTGTTGTCAGCTGACAGGAATGGCACCCAGTGTTGGTTTTTGCTGCTGTAGCCCATCTACTTGAAGGTTGAATGTGTTGTGCATTCAGAAATACTGAATGTGTGGTTGTAATTATGGTTATTTGAGTTCCTACTGCCTTCCTATCAGCTATAAGCAGTCTGGTCATTCTCCTCTACCCCAGAGAACTGCCGCTGAATTGATTTTTTCTTTTTCAGAACATTCTTTATAAACCCAGAGATGTTTGTGCAGAAAAATCTCAGTAGATCAGCAGTTTCATACTCAGTCCAGCCTGTCTGGTATCACCAACCACGCCATGTTCAAAGTCACTTAAATCATCCCCCATTCTGATGCTTGGTTTGAACTTTAGCTACAGTAGTCATCTTGGCCTTGTCTTCATGCCTAAATGCATCAAGTTGCTGTCATTTGATGAGCTATTTAGATATTAGCGTTAACAAGCAGTTGAACAGGTGTACATACCTAAGTGGGTTGTGATAAATTCTTATAAAAATGAGCAGTTTGCTAACAAAGCCATGCTGAATACTCATTTGGTCCTGATCTAGGACGCATTGCCTTGGAATTTGCACAGCTGTGGTTTGTCATTATTGGTGCCCAGAGAACACATTTTAATGATGATCCCATCACATTTACTATAGGACCTATAAGGCAGCACCACATTTGTGCTTGTTTGTTAAATGCCTTTTCAGCTAAACGTGATGAATGATCAGTGTAATTTAAGTGATCCCCCGGCACCTGACTTTAACAAGTTAATTACTGGTCTAAAACAATGACCTCACAATCGAAATTCCCTTCAGCTTCAGCTGTACATTGCTAATAGCTAATTAGGCAATCTTGAGAAGCTAGGATTATAATTGACATGCTAAATATTGCATAGCTGTGTATATACTGTGAACATGTTAGCATTCTGGCATTAGTAAAGAACTTGCCTCGAATTCCATGGCTAAAGACTCATAGGCTTGTTATGATATACAGCAGATGCTGTTTGAAATGATTAGCCACTTTAATTAAAATGCCACAGATTTCATCTACAAGTTTTTTTTTTCCCTCTCACTGAAACAGTGAGTGCTTGCTCTTCATCCACAACATATTCACAATTTCTATTCAGCTTGAAGTGGCTGACTGAAAAGGCGCACAAATATTTCTGACAGACAGTTCGTGATAAAAGGGAAACTAACTGCCTGTGAATAAAACATACAGGTAATTCAACAGGGAGGCTTTTCAGAGAGGGATTTTCTTTTTGTACAATTATATGAAGAATGGCCTTCCGTCCTAAATCCAGGGACTTTGCTATGCTATACAAAACAATCTAAAGAGCAGATGCTGCTTTGACAAGGGGTGGCCAATTTTCTTCTATTATTGCAGTCTGCAATTTTTCTTGTATTGTTAGATTTGTGAGCATTGTACATCTTGGCCAACCTTGTATTATCTTCTTAGATTGTGTATAACTGACACATGGTGTCCTCTGTTCTCCTGCATCAATGGAAAATAAGTTTTAGCTGTTCTTATTAAAATAACATCATTAGCTAAATGAGGTTTTTATTCCACAGGTATTGTGCAATGTCTGTCTTTAGGTCCAGCTAACGAATTGCAGAGCTTTGATGCATACTGAAGTCTTTCACATTGTTGTAGAGGAATTCTGGCCCACTATTCTTTACAGGGGTGCTTCGGTTCATTAAGGTTTGCAGACATGTGTTTATGCACTGTTCTATAAGGTCCATACACAGCATTTCTATCAGGTTGATCTCTGGACGGAGCCATTGCGTCACCTTGATTCTTTTCTTTTTCAGCTATTCTGTCGTAGGTCTGCTGTTGGGATTATTGCCCTGTTGCAGGACGAAGTTTTAGACAGACAGCCTCACATTTAATTCCAGAATAAGAATATTTTGGTATACAGTGTAGTTCATGGTCAACTCAATGGCAGCAAAGTGCCCATGTCCTGTGGCTGCAAAACAAACCCAAATCATTACCACTTTGATATCATATGTTTAAAGGGCATTGTTTCAGAGGTCTGTAGTAGTAAAGAACCTGGCTGCTACTTACCTTCCTAATTACTGTGGAAGAAGTACAAGTGTACTTGTATAGCAAGATTGGCCACTTATGTAAATAAATCTACATGTCTGAGTTCACAGCAGGTTTTTTTTTTAGCTGATTTTGTCTACTTTGGTACAGTTTTTGCTATTAAGTTAAACAACGACTTTATTACATTGCAAGGTGGCAACTGCTTTCATTTTGTTATAACTGAATTCAGTGTTGTACACAAACACTCATAATGGAAATTTGATTTTGTAAAAGCAAATGTTAGTGCTGTGTTATTGCTAGTGCTATGGACTCCTAGAATTGTAGCGTAAAATTAAAACCTAACCTAAACAGCCTAGCCTAGCTAGCTGCCAGATTATCTCATTATAGGTTGTCCATCCAGATCATTTCATAACATATATTATCCCCATGTTTGTTCGTCTAAAGAATGCAAGGTTTCCTTTATCTTATTGTTCCATTAATTCAATTCAATTCAATTCAATTTTATTTATATAGCGCCAAATCACAACAAAAGTCGCCTCAAGGCGCTTTATATTGTACAATAGATCGCACAATAATAAATACAGAGAAAACCCCAACAATCATATCATATGACCCCCTATGAGCAAGCACTTTGGCGACAGTGGGAAGGAAAAACTCCCTTTTAACAGGAAGAAACCTCCGGCAGAACCAGGCTCAGGGAGGGGCGGCCGTCTGCTGCGACCGGTTGGGGTGAGAGAAGGAAAACAGGATGAAAGACATGCTGTGGAAGAGAGACAGAGATTAATAACAGATATGATTCGATGCAGAGAGGTCTATTAACACATAGTGAGTGGCTGGAAAGGAAAAACTCAATGCATCATGGGAATCCCCGGCAGCCTACGTCTATTGCAGCATAACTAAGGGAGGATTCAGGGTCACCTGGTCCAGCCCTAACTATATGCTTTAGCAAAAAGGAAAGTTTTAAGCCTAATCTTGAAAGTAGAGATAGTGTCTGTCTCCCGAATCCAAACTGGAAGCTGGTTCCACAGAAGAGGGGCCTGAAAACTGAAGGCTCTGCCTCCCATTCTACTTTTAAATACTCTCATTAAATTCTTTTCATTTGTAAATTTTGTGTAGGCTCAAACAAAAAGGTGATTTTGTTTTATTTTAGCAAAGAAGGACGTATACGTGAGGTGCGAGGAAGAAATCTCTAACAGTGGCTGGTTGGAAAAGATGTAACACATACTCTTGAGAGTGATCACTGAAAAGATGATGCAAGACTGTACCTCATACTCATACTCTACGATCCTCTCCACATCTGCTGTGGTGTTAGACAGGTACTCTGGACATTCATAAAACTCATGTTCCATGGTGTGGATTGAGTGACAGCTAGAAAAAAAGAAGAAAAGGTAGAATGTTAAAGATCATTAAAATATGTGCTGGTTATCTCTTTGCTTCGTGGCAGTCAGTTTATTTCAGTTTAGTCAGATCATTAAATAGACAGACGCTGTTCAAATCCATGGAGCGATATTGCAGACACCACACAAGGGGTGTATAATTTCATATAAAGGACAGCTATGTTGCCAGCTATTGTAAGTTATTATTTTGTATCACATTTCTTAATAATGGTTCTCATTTCACCACAAAACTCCAAACAAGCAATTTGGTAATCAACTATTGCCCTCATAAAGCCATGACCTCTGCAAAATTGTCACAATGTAACAGCCTCTCTGTAATCACTGACCACGACTAGCATATTCGTAGTTTTATGGGACAAAGTGATTTCATTTGTTGCCAAGCCAAGCCCTGTAAACAGCCACAGAATGGATGTAGCATCAGAATGCCTGCTCTATCAGCCCATTGGCTTTTAATCGCCCAGCAAAAGGTCCCATTACAGAAAATGGATGTAGCACACCGAAGCAATTATTACATGTGGGTTTGGCTCTGCATAATGATATCAGAGTACTTAGCGTTCCAGGGGGTTTCTGAACCATGATACGGCTGCTTAATAGCTACTAGGAAATGAAAGAAAACGGCGTTGAAACCTCCGGTAAGCTTCAGATTCATTTGGGCCAGGAAGAATATAATTCCCTAGTTGTGGTTAAAAACATTTAGAGGAAGGATCTCCATCCTGTGTAACATTAACACTCATTTACCTTTACCTAAGTGCTTGCTCTCACCTGTCAGACAGCAGGAAGGGACAAATGTCAGGAACTGGTGGGGTAGCAGGCCGAAGCTTGGCCAGTGCCATAATATGTTCAAAGGTGATGTCTGTTTGCGTGCACACATCGACCACACACACATCCTGCGGCGAGCTGGTGCTGTTATGTACGACAGCCGCTGCGGCTCTGGTGGGCGTACGTCGGAGAACCTGGACAACGATAGGGTCTCGCCTGATGGCCTCCACCACTGCCTCATCATGTTCAACCTTGGCCAAACCATTCACCTGGGGGAAAACAGAAAGCAAATAGTTTCAGGAAGTGAGTCTTGCAATTTGTCACTGTGAGAAAGCAAAGAAAACAAGCCTTGTATTTAAGATCCTAGTGTTTTTTTTGTTAATCCAGGATGCATCTGAGAGCCATCCACGCTCTTTTCAGGAGCAACTGGTTCCACATTCACACCTAAAAATCTCAGTACATGTATAACTCTCCACAGTTAAGCACTAATAGCTTCCAATGAAGCAACTACCATATGAGTTAAGTGCTTTTATAAAGGGCACTTTGCCTGTAATTCTTGATGCCGAGAGCACCTTACATACAGCACTCTCCTGTTTTTTTTTAAATAACACAGCACACTTTTCCCAGCAGGTTCAAACATTTTAACTGTTGACCAGTTATTCAAAAATGTGCTAACCTTTCAGTTGGTAGTAAATCCACAGAGACTGTACTAGAAAATACAGAGATTGCTTTTGAGAATACTCCCTAAGCATGCTTTAATGGGCAGTTTTGCCTCATGTTCTTCTGCAAATCAGTCTAACTCAGATGCATTATTTACTCTGAATCCCTACCATTAGGCCCATTAGATGCAGAATAATAATAATAATGATTTAGGGAAATTAGCAAAGTGGAGTGAGTAGACTTCACTCCACTGGGAGCACCAGTTTTAGCAAGTAGCACTTACTTAAATCGCAAGATCAGAAAATGTTGAGCCACAGGAGAGGCAACTGAGAACAGATATGCTGGTAAAAATTCATTACCAAAGTGTCGTGATTCCTACCCTATGGGTGGAAATTGTTGTTTTTCTTTTCAATGATTTATAATGTAGAGGTTTAGGCATGCTGGCTGAACAAAGAACTGTCTCACTGTGAGTGCTGAGACTTTTTTGTTTATATCTTTAATTTAAATTTGAATGAATATATAACAACTTATTTCTTTTTAGTTGCCATAGTTGAAGATCTGTCGAAACCATGTTTGTGCTTTAACTTGGATGGTAAACAGTGTAAAGATCTCCTTTAAAGATAAACCAAAGCATGAACCAATCTGTGGGTCTGGAGAATCGTTATAACCTTAAACAAATGAAACACAGAAACAACGTATGGTCCTCCAGTTGATCCAGTCAAGTTGCTACAGTTTCTGTATATTCTTATGTACCTATTTCTTTAATGAGCTCAATGTCACCTTAACACTTTTACTGAACTGACCTATAGAATTTTGACCTGTGCTGACATTTGGCATTGGTCAAGCAACCGACCCTCTGGGAAGTGCTCATTAGCAGCAAAGTCTCTGTTTTGTACAACTGGTTTTTGCTATTATGTTGCACTCATATGTGACAAATTTGTTGCCGTTTTTAGGACCAACACAAGTTCATCAGTACACACCAAATCCTGGCAACTATACTGTTGAAATCAACGGAAATGTCCCTGTTTACTCTGCTTATGCTCATCCTAAAGAACGTGTCGAGAAAGTTTCATCACATATTTAAGTTGTAATGAGGTCCAGATGGGCACATTAATCTCCAATCAGTGGGAATGCTCTGTAAGGCCGAAACTGTTTGTTCGGGTAAACCTGCCGGCGTGTTTACCTGCTGTTGTTCCTCTATTCAATCTGACTATTGAGGAGGTAAATGGGCGCAGATTAATAGCCAGCAGATGTGACAAAGACCGGGGATAATGACTCAGAACGTGTAGGTTTTATGTGCGTGTGTGTTTGTCTGCAAGTGTTTGTGAATCGCGCATTTTGAAGATCATATGCATTAAATCTATGGCTTTTGGGATAATTAAGCCACAAATGAGGAGATAAAGAGACGCAGACAAGTTCGAAAAATGTTTTAAAGCTTTGAGACAATTAAGATGTGGACTGTGGAGACATTTTCTGAGTCACAAAGTAAATTTATGTATTTCTTTTTCTTGCGTATTTGCAGCTCCCTGCTGTTGATGCATTTTTAACTTGTGAATTTAATTAAGTCACAGCATCTACCTTTCTATCTGTATGTGTGTGGGGGCGTGAATAAGCATATATGGGAGCAGAGCATCCATAAGCACTAGGTGTATTAAGACATATATAGGCGTGCAGATTCCATCAATATGAAGCAGTAATTCCATTTTGATGACAAGATCCCTTTCTCATTACTGAAGCATGCTCCTGTGACCAAGGTGACAAAGAGACAATATTACAGCATTGCATCATCTATATGACCTGCAGAAGCTCCAAGAGGATGTTAAAAATAGCATCAGTTCAAGGAGGCCCATGGGGACAACTGTAATGAACCAACAATCTAAGCAGAGCCTTCATATACTTCTGAAGTTAAAGGTTATCATTGCCAATAAAAAGAGTTCCCAGTAGACTTAAACTAAAGCTTCTTTTCTGTCCAAACATTCTTCCCGAAAGGTCGAGGTCCAAAGTGGTCTGCTACACCTGGAGTGGAATGAATTTTGTATACTGTAGTTCATGTGTGTGTTTCTTTAGGTGTTCAGCGAGCGCAGTGATCAGTAAGTTGATCAGTAAGTCGAAAAAGTACTATTTGACCGTTTTATAGTTGTACTTAAGGTTTTCCATTTTCCAAACTTCATTTTACGAATAGAAAAAATAAAGTTTCAAAACTTAAAATTGAATTAAAATAAAATATCAAGATATCTGTATATCTAATTTCTAATATAATATCTAAATGATTTATTTCAAGGGAGCTTAACAGTGCCAAATTACAAATTCTATAGAGTAGCAGATGCTGCTACTGCTGCTAATTCTGCAAAAGTTAGGTAATTAGTAAGATATCTTTAATATGTACTTTTTATATAAAGTATGCTTGAAATTATCTGCTGTCTGTTGCTATAACAAACTGATGTCTTAACACATTACAGCATCAATACAGATTTTTGAGTAATTGTAATTAGTAAAGAAAATGTAGCTTAGCTTATCTGTAGCTAGTGCTGTCTTCCCAGATAGTGTGGACCAGCAGATACATCTCGCTATCAGTGGGTCACCTTTTGTCTCCAGGACTATCTTGATTCTTGATGACATAGATTCAGCAAAGTGCAAGTAACCAATTGAGCTTTGTGACATGGCATATGGTCCTGCTAAAAGCAGTCAATAGGAGAGCTACACTTTGACCTCAAAGGAATAGACCTGGTCCGCAACAAAAATGTCCAGTTAGTACTTACGGGCCTAAATATCCACCACATCATTACACCACCAGCAGCAGCCTGAAAGCCCATGAAAGGCAAGATGGATCCATGCTTTAGTGTTGTTTACACTAAATTCTGATGCTAACATCTAAATCAAGAATCATCAGAACAGGTAACATTTTTCTATTTTTCTATTTTCTGTTTTTGTCCAAGTTTCCTGTTTTTAGCTGATAAGGGTGGCGCCCAGTGTGGAGTTCTGCTGGTTTAAGCGTTAGCATGATGATCTTCTGCATGGTTATTTAAATAACTGTTACCTTCCCATCAGCTGAAAGTAGTCTGGCCATTCTTCTCTAACACCAACAAGGCATTTTCTCCCTTCCTGTCTTCCTTCCCTCACCCCCAATCAGTCACGGCACATGGCCCGAGCCTGGTTTTGCTGTAGGTTTCTTCTTTTTAAAATGAAGTTTTTCCTTCCCGCTGTCACCAAGTGCTTGCTCATTTGGGGTTTTTCTCTCATGTTATTGTAGTTTTTACCTTACATTATAAACTGCCTTTTCAGGGGCCAGTTGTTATGATTTGATGCTATATAACAAAAACTGAATTGAATATCTGTGTTATCCTAGACTTCCTTTAGTCCAAGTAAGCTGTCCCTTTTCTTTGTCAAGTCTGAATTGTTAGAATTTGCTTTGATATTTTACTTTAATGACTAGAAAGAATTTGGCACTATCAAGCTTCACCTCCAAGCTATCTGTAATATTTTGCTGCCTTTGATGCAGGCATTTCACACACCGTTGCCTATAAAGGGTTACTAGTGGACCATGATGAAGAAATGATTGTTATATGTCTTGAAAGTGGGCTGAAAGTAGCACAGAATCTGGCCTAAAGCATTTAATATTCTCTATATGTCTGGTCACCTTTTAAATGTGTCAAAGGGTTTTATCAGTTAGCCACTAAGATGGTTAAATGTTGTTTCCTCTTTTGAAATCCAATAGGAGAGATAAGAAAAGCCAAGCGATAACAGCAAGTGTTTCTAGGGGGGAGCTTGCATCTAGCTGTACTTTTGAATGGTTGTGTTTGCTGCACAGAGATAAGATGGAAAGCACTCAGCCTCGCAGCTAAATCTGACAGATATGGTGTCATTGTGAGCAAATGGAAGCCAACACACAGAGAAGACATGCACACACACAATTCCAGCATTACATTAGCTCCAGACAGACTTTAAACAGCACTACGATATGGCTGCTGCGACCACGTTTGACTGAATAATACCAGCATCTTCTACTGAATAAGTTCACAATGGGCCACGAAACAATAAGCTGCTGAAAAGAACCCCCCCTCCATTTATTCAACCCTGACCTCATCTGCCCCGAAGAGATGCAAGCTCAACACCACCAGTATTTTCTTTTTCTTTCTTTTCTTTTCTTTCTTTTTTTTTTTTTTAGATCAGATCATGATCGCAATTTTTGTGAACTTAAGCTGAATGCATGCAAGACTGCTTTTACATCCATGGAAATTGCCATATTATGATGAATAAGGAAACGCAGGTGGTGTGCCCTGGTAATCTGCCAAATCTCATTTCTCTTTCTTCTTTTGTTGTATTGAGATGATTCGAGAGGGCCCACTGTCAAATGTCTCATTTCAATAATAAAAGTCAATAATAAAACACATGCAATATCTCCTAGTGCTGCAGAAGCAAAGAAGCTCCTGGTTTCATACATTTGAGTGACAGGCTGTTCAACTGGTGAGCTATATGCTCGGCCAACTGAATAAGATGTGACGCATGTATGACAAGCAGCCAGGGAAAACTAGCAGAACAAATCTGAGTGGGATTAAATAAAGCTTTATTTGAATCTGCCTTTCTAAAGCCTTGAGTTATATTATCATCTAAAGGTTTACATTATATAGACTCATTTCGCAAAGGCTCAGATACATAAACGGTATATAAAAAATGGATGTAGCCAACCTTAGACCACTTACTGGTTTTGCTATTTTAATCTGTTTAAATCAGATGTTACAAGTGCATTTTACTGAGAAACTAAGCATCCTTGCACGCTCGTACAGCTTTTCAGTCAAGTCCACTGCTTATGCACCCTAACCCTTTCAATCCAATTTTATTTATATAGGGCCAAATCACAACAACAGTCACCTCTAAGCACTTTATATTTTAAAGACCATACAATAATACAGAGAAAACCCCAAGACTCTGACGAGCCCATGTCACTTGCGGGAAAGTAGGATAGAAAAAACCCCTTTAAACAGGAAGAAACGTCTGTCAGAACCAGGCTCGGAAGGGGCAGCCATCTGCTGCAACTGGTTGGGGTTGAATGGATGATGAATCGAAAAAGAAATTCCATGTTGTATTAAATAAGACTTGAAAATCTCGTTCAAGAAGAGTTTACTGAGCACATAGAGCTTTTCCCAGTCAAGCCACATCCATCTTTTATATGCAGTCTGTGGTTAGTTAACCCTGTAAAGCCTGAACCATGAAATAATTGCCTCTAAATTTAAATTTTGGGAAGCTGGTATGTTTATCAAATCATCAAATAAATAAATAAAAAAAATGTATCAGTTTTAATTTGCATTAAAGCTGCAATCATAATTAATCATAGTAGCAATGCATGTGTCTGTATGCATACATTGGATTTTTCAGGAATAGAAAAATTCCCATAAATAATGTAGAGGACTCAACAATTAATGTATGAGATATGATACACTTGGCAGTTTAACCTGGAAGTGAACCTGTTAACAGTTAACTGCATTTAGCTGTAGAATTTGTAAACTACTTCAGGTTTTAATTTGGTTAAACTAGAACACAATTCTTACAATGATTAATATCAGTTTAAAAATGGAGATTATGATTTGCTGTTCACGATTCTCCTTGACAGACATGGTGAATACAACACTGCTTTCTTGCCTGACTATAAGATACTATCTTCTCTCAAATTCAAAACCAATCGCACGTGATCTTTTGTTGATCAAGTGATCTTCAGTTTTTTCAAAGCGTGAGTGCCTTTTATGTGATATGAAAAGCCAAGCAGTTGAGTTTTAAATGGTCAAGTTTAGTTTCCTTAAAACTTTTAAAGTGCCCTGAAGTAAGAAAAGAAAAAACACAGCATGCAAAAGCTGCCACTTTAAAGCCATTAGAGAATCTGTATAGCTTTTAGACGTGACAGAGCGGCTTAAGTTCAAATGCAGCCCGGTCACAGCCAACTTCAAGCCGAGTGTGATGACTGTCTGAAGTAGATGAGTTTTGCTGCGATTATTTTGAACCTATTTTTAATTAGAGAATATGTGCTGAGCACGTAGCTCCTTTGCTAGCAAAATAAATGTAAGACAGGAAGTCCCTGTGCATTTGTGTGTCTGTCCTTCACCATGCACCATGAGTGGTCCTCATATTTTGGTTCCAAGGTATTTTCTGTTTCTCTGTCACAGCAGGAATTTTTTCAGCGATCTTAGCCTTTGTCGTCAGGTAATGAAAGCACGCTCACACTGTCTCACGGAGTGACTGCAGAGTGTGTTAAAGTCAAACTTATCACCTATCAACTGTTCCACCATCTTTATTATCATTAATTCAGTCTAAGCAACTAACAAAAGGCAACTTTATGTTTGATTATTTAGAAATGGCAAGCACGTTTTTAATGGCTTACTCCTACCAACTCAGGCCAATTGTTTTGGCTTGTGACCAACTGTAGCAGCTGGGGATGCGCTCAAGGGCACCTTTACATGCTTATAGTCACCTTAATAGCTGTCCATGGAGAGATGAATGTGTATTGTTGCACTCATCCAAACCAGAAACAATTCAGGTTAGAAACATTTAGAGCACGACCTTCTTTCAGAAGGAGAAGCTCAGGCTAAATCTGATTCTGTAAAAAAACTTTATTTACTTTGTTTATTCTTAAGTGTCCCTGTGCTTTTTTTTTGGGGGGGGGGGGGGGGGGGGCTTGTTCATCTTTTCCAATCAGAAACTGTTCACTATGCATTGTACTGCTCTGCTGTTTTACATTTCTGTATCACACCAATTAATCAAAGTGACAAGGTATTTAATGAGAGGCAATTAGAGTGTTAACCAAAATGCAAATCAGACGGGGAGGCAGACCGGGAAGGGGGCGGGGGGGCATTTTTTGTGTGTGTGTGTGTGATAAGCTAAGAGTTCAAGGAGATTTCACTTCATGCTTTTATTAGGACCCTTACTTGTCAAATTGAGTCAAGCAATTCCCGCTTGGACTTGTCTGCACCTGCGATCGCATCCGTGTCCGTGCCTGTGAGTGTGCGTACAAGTTGTTACAAGTGTCCTTCAGTGATTTTTTTTTCTATGTTGGCTCCTGCATAACAGGCGAAAACAACCAATTAGTTCTGCTCGAGGAAGATGGCATGACAACATGAAAAACAGATTAAAAAGCTGCTGTCGGGATGGATGTTAAGTAGCCCGCTCAGGTCACTCCCTTCCACATCACAGTGCCTGTGCGCTGAAGATTAGACTGTGTTTCCTCAAGGAAACACTTCACAACGCTGGCTTGTTGCTGCTGGAGCTTAGCCTCACAGGGAGCAAATGGTGGAAATGTTGCTACAGCGGAGTGTCCTTTAAATGGTCTTGCAGAAACTACAGAAGCTGGCGTTTTCCGTGTGTCTCTGTTTAATGATAATCGTTGAAAGTAACAGGCTGTTTTTTTGTCCTTCAACTACTTATCCTGCACTGAAAACCCTTCAACGTGGGTCATGGTCACCTCTCAAGTGTGCTTAAACAAGATGGAGTTTTCTGCTCTGAAGATTTGCTGTTATGTTTGTTTGGACAGTTAAAAGACAGTTTCTTATTTTTTCTTTTCCCTTCTGATTGTTTTAAAAAAAAAATGCATTGATTAGCATTTTTAAACATTAAGAGGCCAGTAAGGATCAAAACTCAGCAGGTATCTGAGTTAGTAGACTTCACAAACCGTGGTAATATTATTCTGTGAAAAACTATACAATCTAAGAGTCCTTCAACCATATCTTGATGACTTAACCCTTGGTTACAATCTGTTGTGGACACTGGCAAGGACAGCTGGAGACATGAAGGATGTTGTAGTTAATCCTGGTGTATGTCTGCTGCCTGGGGATTGCACAGTTGTAAGGGTATAATGTAAAGTCTCCGCAGACAAGTCTGCACACTCAGAAAAACTGATGGGCACAGGGATGTCTGCACAGACCTTCCCTCTCACAAATTTACATCACTTGGATCCATGTGGATTTTAGTGTGCTTGAAAAGTGTTGGTAATGGTTTACAGGTGTAGCCTGGCTAGCTCAGTCGGTAGAGCATGAGACTCTTAATCTCAGGGTCGTGGGTTCGAGCCCCACGTTGGGCGAAGTGGTTTTAAGTACAGAAGAAAGAGTTCAGTCCATCTTTCCCTTGTAATCTCAAAAAACCCTCTGACATTCAAGATGGGCAGTT